>NC_052153.1:49336197-49644590 GCF_902713615.1 Scyliorhinus canicula
TTGCACATTCTCCCCATGTCTGCGTGGGTTTCACCCCCAAAACCCAAAAGATGTGCAGGTTAGGTGGATTGGCCATGCTAAATTGCACCTTAATTGGAAAAAAAAATAATTGGGTGCTCTAAATTTAAAATAAATAAATAAAATACGATTCTGATGCCTCGACTGGTCTGGTGGTGCACTGCAGAACACCACCCCCCGCACCGGAGGGTCGCTCCTTTTGTCGTGGTCTGCTGTGCCCTCTACAACCTGGCCCAGAAGCGGGGCAACGTGCTGGAGGTGGAGGAACCTGCGGCATCATCAGTGGAGGAGGATGGGGATTAGCCGGACCAGGAGGGGCCGGATGATGAGCCTGGGGAGGACCCACGGGAGCAGCAGATGATGGAGGATAGGTGGCGGAGGCGAGGGTCCGGCATGTCCAGAGGGCCAGGGAGGCCCTCATCCTCGCACAATTCTCGTAGGACGTGACTTTGTTATCTCAGGCCCTCTTCCCATCACATCCATAACTCCCCCCATCAATCCCCCCTCCCCTCACCTGATCCACCTCTCCTTTGGTCCTCCCTCCCCACCCACCCATTGCCTCCATCTGCTGCCAATCGCCTTGTCCACCCTCCCAGGGTCTGTGTAATATCACTCCAGGGTGATGGACCTGTGTCGGTACTGTCAGCGGGTCACTATACAAGGCAGGTGGGTGAGAACCTGCTGTGAGCTGAGCCCTGTTGCTCCGCAATCTATGCTGTAGCCTGGCTCCTGTCTGTCTGCTGACAGTGTGCTCACACCCATCCCCTGCACGTGGTATGCCTGGGGGGGGGGGGGGGGGGGGGGGGGGGTGGAGAATTTAGGACCACTGTGCCCAATGGCAGGGGCCGGGAGAGGGCAAATGGGGGGGGGGGGGGGTGCAGGCCGGCACACAATGCAGAATAACGTGACAGATGCTTCCCATGTTTCAGGTGTAACGTGTTTTAATGGTGTACAATCTTGACCTTAACTGTCCTTGCTACCGATGGTGCCATCCCCTCTACCCTCCCAGTGCCCTCTCAGTGATCCTCAATTCTCTTAGCTTTGCATGCTCTGCCACTTTGTCTAGGTGTGCCCCCAGGATGCACATCAGCAGTGGAGGCAGCCTCCTGCTTTCCGCACCCTATGGCCTTCTATGCCCTTGATGGGCATTCTCTGCACCGTTTGTGGTATTCGTTGTGATTCTGTTATCAGGATGGATGTCGGAGTGTTCACAAAGACCACAGAAGCTAAGCTCATTAACAAAGCTAACATTTATTACACTACTTAAATTAAGCTCGACCACTTACTCCTACGGCAAACAATAATTATTGTAATCTATGCTCTACCAACACTAGTCTCTATACTCTAACTCTATCCTCTCTAGATCTCTCCTATGCACTCTACTCTAGCCTTCTCTCCCAGAAGCCTGAGAGTCAGTGCTTTATATAGCATCTAGCTCCATCTAGTGGTTAATTGTAACATGACATTAACTCTTTGTATACTGAACATTTCTATGTCACACCGTTGTTAGGAGTGGGGGGAATCGGGAAAGTTGGTGACTGCCATCGTCTCCCTGTAGGGCGGTGCAGGGTGGCCACCAGTGCGCTCTCCTGCCTGTCGGTGCCTGTGGGTCCTTGGGGGTCACATTGGGATGGAGGTGCAGCTGGATTGAGCTCCACAGGAGATGGCACGACTTGTCAGCACTTGTGGCTCCCTGCTGTCTGCACCATGGTGTCGAAGCACTCAGCAATGCAGCTCTGTGAATGGGTCATGCTCTGCAGCGTCTCAGCAATGCCCACCTGAGACTGGGGCCTGCCCGGCAAGGTCCACCTGAGACCAGGGCCTGCCCGGCAAGATCCACCTGAGACGGGGGCCTGCCCGGCAAGGTCCACCTGAGACCGGGGCCTGCCCGGCAAGGTCCACCTGAGACTGGGGCCTGCCCGGCAAGGTCCACCTGAGACTGGGGCCTGCCCGGCAAGGTCCACCTGAGACTGGGGCCTGCCCGGCAAGGTCCACCTGAGACTGGGGCCTGCCCGGCAAGGTCCACCTGAGACTGGGCTGTGCTCCGTCGCGCCTCGTCAAGGCTTTTCACTGCGGTTTCCACCCTAGCAGTGTTGACCTCGATGCCACACATTGCTCGTGCCATCTCCTGTGCCATAGCATTTGGGACTTCTCCAATCGGCTATAGACCCGCTAGATGTCACTGACATGTCCCTCTGAAACTCACAGCCGCACTCTAGCGTCTCCATCAGCTCCGGGATAACCTGGTCCAGAGGCTCAGCATCTGACTGGGACCCAGCGGGTCCTGGGATCCAGCAGACCCCTGACTGCTGTTCCCCTTGAATGTTCCTGCCATTGCCTGCTGTGCATCAGCAACTGTGTGGTGCTCGCTAGATTGTGCCCCAGAAGACTGTCCACTACCTACGCCCACAGAGATGTGTGCCTGTGCCCTGGTGGAAGGTAGGGGTGACAGCTGTGTCACCTTAACAGTGGCATCTCCTCCATGGTGTCCTCTTGGACTGTGGTGAGGATGACACAGCGGATGGGCGGGCACCATTGGATGGAGATTCTGGAGAATGGACGTGTGATCAGTGAGAGAGGAGGTCATATATCTGGCATAAACAACCCATGTAGGACAGGTCATCTGAATGGGGGCTGATGGATGCTCACCCTTGCGGCGCAGTCCAATCTCAACGTTGGTGACCGATCTGTCGTCGGCCACCCCTGCAACCTCCAGGATCCGTTCCCCGTAAGGTGCAGCACCCACCATCCATATGGGTCCTTCACCCTCTGTTGTAGGAGAATTTGGGTGGGGTTACAGGGTTATGGGGATAGGGTGGAGGTGTGGGCTTGGGTGGGGTGCTCTTTCCAAGAGCCGGTGCAGACTCAATGGGCCGAATGGCCTCCTACTGCACTGTAAATGCTATGATAACATTTGTCCTGCGGGAACAGAGAGGGGCATCGTGAGCCCCTGCACCGCGTGGTGGGTGGGAGCTACTGCGGGGGTCAGGTGTGGACACTGCCATTGGCCATAGGTGGGGCGCGCAGGTGAGTGCCAGGGCACAGGCGCGGTATTGTTCTGGGGGAGGGGGTGTTGGTGGTGCGATGCCAACCTCAGGGCCATAGTGGGGGGGGGGGGGGGGTGCATCAGGCTGGGGATAGTGGCAGGCAGGACTGGTGGCCAGGGGATTGATGTCAGCTCCCCCATGCTGCCGTTGATCTTCATACGGCACTGGGTGGCGGTCCACCTGGTGATACTGCCCGCACTGACGGCCGCTGCCACTGTCCGCCAGGAAGCACTGGCTGCCCCGCGGCTGACTCTTCACCCTCTTTGGGAAAACAGAGTTCCCCGTCTGGACTCCACCGCATCCAACAGTCGGGCCAGGTCGCCATCACCGAAACATTGGGCCGGTCTGCCCGGTGACATGGCTTTGTGCTGTCTGGGATTTTCTCTGTGGGATTAGTTTAAGAGCTGCTCTCAATCATTAGGCTGAATCGCCTCGTCTTCAATTAGACATTGAACCTCAGAAAGTAGTCGGTAAGACAAAGGAGGGGGTGAGGAAGGGGGGGGGGGGGAAGAGACTCGCAGAGTAAGGGGAAGATATAGATCGAACCCAGGTGGCAGGGGGGTCACCACACTAGTGGGTGAGCTAGCACACGCAAGTACGAGTGAGGGGGGAGCAATGGGCAGACGGTGCCTGCTGACAGGGAAAGAATACTCTAGATGGGGGATGATGGGGGATGGAGGGTAAACAGAGGGGGAAAGGCTAGGGGAAGGAAACTTGTAGAGACTGGGGGGAGGGGGGTGGTAGGTGGGTCAGACCCGGGGGAAAAGACGAGGGATGGGGTGATGGGGGAACTGCTCTGGGCTGGCCCACGACAGATAGCACATGGCAGCAAGGAAAACAGAGGAACCGCAAACAGCCACTTTAGAGGGCACCCAAACAACACGAACCCCGGAGTACAGGGGCTCATCCACATGGCGCACACACAGATGGTGGCCATCTTGGGTGGTCCCTGGACAAAGGACAACCCCGGAGCGCAAGGGCCCAGCCTCACAGTGAGGATGGTGACCGTGGCCATTTTGGATGTTCTCCTAACAATGGGAAACTCCAGAGTCCAGGGGCGCATCCGCAAGGTATGCATGGTTGATCCACCGGGAGGGGAGGACATCCCCCCGAACCCTATTCACAACTGCACTACCACACCCCCCCCCCCCCCCCCGACCAAATACTCGAGGAGCTGGATGGTAGTAGCCACGTTCCTGACATGGTACCAGATGAGGCAACACTTCAGCCTAACTGTAATGTCCACCACGGCCCCCATCTGCAACAACCACAGATTTACTCCTCCAATAATGGATGCCATCTTCAAAAGGTGGAGACAGGACGAGGGGACATGTACACGGACAATAGAGTAGCGGCCCTGGGGAACTCACAGAGAGGTTCCAATTGCCAAAATGAAACAAGCTAAGATGCATACAGGTCAAAAACTTCCTCCGTAAGGAAACAATGACATACCCACAGATACCAGGACATTCGTTCATCGAAGAACTGCTGGACACTGGCGACCTGCGGAAGGGAGACTGTGGGGATCTGTAAGGAAAACTGCTGGAGGAGGTAAGCTGCCCCTGGATGAGACAAGGGAAAAATGGGAGGAGGAGCTAAGCGTAGGAAATAGGAGGAGGACTCTGTATCGAAGAACTGCACAGGGCAAACTCCACCCCCACATGCGCCGGGCACAACCTAACATAGCTAAAGGTGGTGCACAGAGCGCACCTCCCAGAACCCGAATGAGTAGGTTTTTTTGGGAGGTGGAAGACTGTGGTAGTCACCACTGTTGAATTATATTGTACATATGGGTTTTATGGTAAGGCCCCTGTACTACAGGTACGGGGGTAGATCCCTGCCTCCTGGCCCCGCCCAGTAGGTGGAGTATAAATGTGTGGGCTCTCCGAACTGCAGCCATTTCATCAGCTGCTGTAGGAGGCCACACATCTCTGTGTAATAAAGCCTCGATTACATCCTACTCTCGTCTCGTCTTAATTGATAATGCATTAAAGACAAATGTGAACGGAACAAGGGAGGCCCGACTAACCACACCCTCATGTTCTGGGTCTACCCCAAACTTGGTGGGTGCTGGACGGCCTTTATTGAGGCCATGTCCAGGGTTGTAAGAGGGAGGGTGGAGCCTAGCCCAAAAGTGGCGTCTTCGGAATCTCAGACCAGCCAGAATTCTTCATGGGGCGGTGGGGGGGGGGGGGGGGGGGGGAGGGGCTTTGCCTGCCTGATCGGCCGCCGGAGACTCCTGCTCAACACGCAATCGGCAGCATCAGCCAAGACTGTAGACCGGCTGTCTGACCTGGCGGAATTTCTCAAATTGGAGAAATTCCAAGGGTCGGGAGAGAGCTTCCACAGGACGTGGACACCATTTATTAACTTGTTCCAGGGTCTGCCCGTAGCCATCAACCAATAGAGTAAGGGGGAAAAGGGGGGGAGTGGGGAGACCCAAATGAATCACGGGATAAAGATGGAAAGGAAAGCGATGGGGGGAGAGGGAAGAAAGGAGGGGAGAGGACACACGAGGAACTCGAGAGAGGGACAAACAAGGGACTAAAACTGCAGGTAGACATCTGCAAATACGCAGCCGGGTCACACTGGGAAAGGCAACAAAGATATGCCATTTACAGGGGGACAAGGCCACAGCTGGAGGGAAAGCAATTGTATATGAACATCTGTACTGACATCTGCCTGTCTTTTTAACCTCCTTTTATTTCTTGCTCATTTTTGACATGTTGTTTGGTATGTTTTTTCTTCTCTTGTCGGTGCAGTGATGTGAAGTGTAACATATAACATGAGTTGTGAAACACAAAATGTGAAAACCCAATAAAAACACTTTTAAAAAATTTAATGCCATGTGGTACTGGAGTACATGTGATACATTCTTGCAAATGTAGGTGGCTAAGAGCATTCACATTCACTATGTGTGTTCCAGGACGTTCCTTGAAAGTATATTCACAGGTGGACAAAATGAATGCTCATCGTTGAATTCCTGTTGAGGCGATCGGTGGAATAGCTTTGCCCTCTTTGATGAGGACCAAGAATGGTTTGTGGTCAGAAATTATGGTAAAGTGTGTATCATGGGCGGAATGGTGGAACAGTGGTTAGCACTACTACCTCACAGCTCCAGGGTTCAATTCCGGCCTTGGGTGACTGTGTGGAGTTTCCGCGTTCTCCCTGTGTCTGTATGGGTTTCCTCCGGGTGCTCCGGTTTCCTCCCACAGTCCAAAGATGTGCAGCTTAGATGGATTGGCCATGTTAAATTGCCCCTTAGTGTCCAAAAAGGTTAGGTGGGGTTACTGGGTTACGGGAATGGGGTGGAGATGTGGGCTTAAGTGGGGTGCTCTGTCCAAGGGCTGGTGCAAACTCGATGGACTGAATGGCCTCCTCCTGCACTGTAAATTCTATGATTCCATGATTCATGTAAGTACTGGTGGAATTTCTTGACACCAAAGACTATCGATAGTCCTTCCCTCTCGATTTGTGAGAAGCCTTTTTCGGTCTCTGACAGGGTTCTTGACACATACCCTATCAATCTATCATAGCCATTGTCCATCTCCTGGGACAACACCGCACCAACACCATATTGAGAGACGTCGCAGGTCAATGTCAGTTCTTTAGATGGGTCGGGTGTACTAACATGTTTGAGGAATGCAGCAATTGCTATACTTTGTTAAAAGCTTCCTCCTGGGAAGCCTTCCAAGACCAATGATAGTGCTTCTTTTATACAGTATGCAAGGGGCCAATACCATCGATAAGTTTGGTAAAAAAATGTTCATAGTAGTTTACCATCTCCAGAAACTATTTGAGTTCAGTTGTGGTTGTGGAGTCGGTGACTCCTTTACCACGTCTCTTTCTTGAAGTGAACTCCAGCCTCCCGAAATCCCTTGATATGAAATGAAAATCGCTTATTGTCACAAGTAGGCTTCAATGAAGTTACTGTGAAAAGCTCCTCATCGCCACATTCCGGCACCTGTTCCGGGAGGCTGGTACGGGAATTGAACCATGCTGCCGGCCTACCTTAAAAGCCAGCTATTTAGCCCAGTTTGCTAAACCAGCCCTCTCAGCAGTCTAAGACCTCTTCTAAGTTTGCTAGCTGTTTGGCCTCTGTCGATTAAGTTATAAGGATGATGCAACCATTAACGCGAAACAGAGAGTGGATGTAAACTGTGGCTTTAATCGACTATAACAGTGCCTGCCTGCGACTGCGCTGCTAGTGAGAGCTGCCTACAGGGCTGCTGCTCTTTATACCTCCCCTCAAGGGGCGGAGCCCACAAGGGCACCAACATGATACATTCCAGGTAATATCGTACAATGGTCCATAGGTGGAGTCCACATGGGCAGCAGCGTGATACAGTGTAATACAGTGGTGAATAGTTAGTACAATACATTCACCATTAAGGTATACTACAACCCACGCTAGCCCCTGTAGAAAACTCTCCTTTGTCCTTTGGAATACTGCACATGCCAAAGTCATGCCAAAAGGTAGCTGCGTGTACTGGAATAGGCCTTTGTGTGTTTATCGTGACATACCCCTGTTGTGTTGTGCTTCTTCCTGTAGCAGAAGCTGCTTCCTTGATGTATGCTCTGACAAAGGAAGGTTCAGACTTGGAGATAGATTTAACACATTTATTGAACAGTTAACAATTCTCCTACTTGAGTTTGACTCTCCTGCTAATCTTGCTATAGTAACTCAGTCTAAATAACCAGTCTGCTCCAAGCCACGTGGTGGGTGTGATGCTTCTGATCTGCCCCTGTCCTTCTCTCTAAGTGTCGCCTGTGGAAAGAGACAAAGCATGTGTGCCCTGTCCTTATATGGGTTGCCCCTTGTGGTAGTGCCACCTCTGGGTGTCTTGACTGCCCATGGGTCGTGTCCTATTCTATGTGTTCATTAGCTGTATGTCTGCATGTCATAACATCTCCAGTGCTCCCTCTAGTGTTTACTTAGTTGTAGTGTATTTACATTAACCCCTTGTGTACTTACAGTGATGCATATCACCACAGTCCCTGCGAAGCATAATCTACTTCGAGTTGCTGGTATGGGTGACTCATAACCAGCTTTGTGTCAGATAGACATCCTGCCAGCTTTGCATACAGGTCTTCAATTCTCGGGTTGGATATTTACGCAGCTTGGCGGCCTGATGAATTGTTAGCTTATAATCGCTGCAAATGCGGGTCCCCAGTTTCAATATAGGGACCATAAGTAAAGCCCATTCCAAGAACTGAACTGGCAGGATAATGGCTTGTTCTTCCAACCTGTTTAACTCAGTATACACTTTCTCCCGTAAGGTATATGGCACCGGCCTTGCCCAAAAGAATCGGGGAGTCGCCTCTGGATCCACATAAAACTTAGCTTGTAACCCTTTGATTTTGCAGAATTCCACACAGAGGCACTCCTGTATTTTCTTTGAGTTCCACAAACACTTAGGAGAACTGTTTTGCATTTCAGCTCTTCCCCTTTTCGCTTACTTGGAAATAATATCCAAGGCGTTCGACGCATTGTATACAGTCATCCATGGAGGAATCAAATGAGCCTATTCGTCTAAAGAGAGGCATTTTGCTGAGTACTTCTTTATTCAGACTTCGATTAAAACAGGATACTCACAGGGCCAGTGTCAGGATAATTTATCCTCGTCACCACATTTAAGATGCACTTTCACAGACTTCATTAATGAATGCAAACAATATTTATTAATAAGAATTGTTCAGCAGCCTCATGACAGTAGCTAGTTCCCAAATCTTCTCTTTGTGTAAGAAGCTCTATCTCACCATAGGGTGATTTCTGAGTCCCGATTGGTCACACAGGTCATGTGACCCTTACTCTGCTGTGTTGCCCTTAAAGGGACAATTACCACAGCCTAGTAAGGAAAAAGTATTTGACCTACAGAGTCCGGGAGGCAGTAGCCTAGTTTTTTACACTGCGGGTGGTCGGCTGTATCGGGTAATGTCAGTGTTCAGGGGAGAGATTAGATGTGGAGAGGAATAAAGAGATGGGCGGATGTGAAGGCCTAGAGGCAGCACTGGTAGTAAGCCAGCTTACATTCTCCCTTTGCCTTATTCCAGGGCACAGAAGCAGAAGAGGCAGCAGGAAACAAACACACTGCCTTCAGGCATTGCAACCAGAAGCAGGAGCAAACCAAACACAACCTGCAGCCACTTGAGAGCTGTGAAGTACTCCCACAACTAACAAGGCCAATTCCTTATTAGCAATAGCCTTCAGTTGTGAACGTAGAGGCTGCTCACAGTCAAAGGGAGTAAAAGTGACCGTCAGCATATAGCCAAGAACAGGGCTGTGGCCTGGAAGTGATTGGTAGGACAGACAGGCAACAGCTGTAGCTCCCCCTGTTTTGGATATCCACAATATTTAAAGATGGCTTGAAGGAATCACAGACGAAAAGCCCTTCAATAAAACCCCCCTCACCCTCCACCCACCCCCCGGGGTCAGGGGTGAGTCCGACTTGGAACGCTTCAGCCCTTCGATCAAGCCCAACCCTGCCCCCTGAAGGGTTGTCCCTCCCCCCCCCCCCCCCCCCCCAACCCAAGCACTGGGGCAGCAGCTCTGGTGCCTTTGAGCGTCATGCCGGAAAATCAAAATAGTTGCTCACCTCCTCAGATCCCCTTTAGCAGCCATCACACCATTTTCACCTTTTTAAAGAGGAGTACTAAATGACGCCCGCATGATTTCTCGCTGGGGAGACAGTTCATTCCCAGGAGGCCATTATATTCGACTTGAATCTCGCTAATGAGATGGAACTCCATCTGCCATCTCTCCGCTGAAGTCTCCAAACGATCTAAATCCTGCTGTATCCTCTGACAGTCCTCATCGCTATCTGCAATTCCACCAACCTTTGTGTCGTCTGCAAACTTACTAATCAGACCAGTTACATTTTCCTTCAAATCGTTTATATATACTACGAACAGCAAAGGTCGCAGCACTGATCCCTGCGGAACACCACTAGTCACAGCCCTCCAATTAGAAAAGCACCTTTCCATTGCTACTCTCTGCCTTCTATGACCCAGCCAGTTCTATACCCACCTTGCCAGCTCACCCCTGATCCCGTGTGGCTTCACCTTTTCTACCAGTCTACCATGAGGGACCTTGTCAAAGGCAAGGTTGATCCCATCCCACTATCACCCTCCCGTGTCTGGGTCCAGTCCAGCAGCGATCATCATGGGCCTTGAATGGGTGACTAGCAGAAATTACTGCCACAGGCAGCACGGTGGCGTAGTGGTAGCACTGCAGTCTCACGGCGCCGAGGTCCCAGGTTCGATCCCGGCTCTGGGTCATTGTCTGTGTGGGGTTTGCACATTCTCCCTGTGTTTGCCCCCACAACCCAAAGATGTGCAAGGCAGGGCAAGGTAGATGGATTGAACAAGCTAAATTGCCCCTTAATTGAAGAAAATGAATAAATTGTGTACTCTAAATTTATATTAAAAACATGCAATTACTGCCTCCACAGTCGTGCTGCTCAGCAAAAGAAGGGCTACTCTCCTCTGATTGGCTAGCAGCTCTTGGAAGGTGATACTTCTGCCCCCGGGTCCTTTATCCCACTGCTGCCCTGTTGAGTGCTGAAGTGGCACTTAATTCAGCAGCCATTTCCAAAAAGAGGTGATGTGCAGCTCCGGCGGGACCCCCTCTACCTCCATTGGATTGAGACGACCACCTATGTTCAGGGAATAAGCTTCAGCACACTGACTGGTGTGGCAATAAACCCTGGCAGCATGTCAGAAATATCACCAGGGAGATACTACATCAAATTGGAAGGTTTGCAGAAATACTAGAGGACTTCAGATGATCTCCAGAAGTCACAATGAAAGAGTCAATTCTGACCAAAAGTAATACATTAGGGTATATAAGTAATGGCCATTTTTTTATTACTTTGTTTCACAAAATATTGAAGCAAAATTATGATCCGCATTCTTCTGTAGTAGTCAGAACCAAATCCTCCAACCTAAAGGCATTTTGATGGGTCCCCTCCCACAACTACTTTACCGATCCATGATGACTATTTTGGTGCTGCTTCATGCTCTCATCCGGACCCGTAAAAATTCATCAACTTCGCTTCCAGTTTCCACCCCTCCATCACTTTCACCTGATCCATCTCAGACACGTCCCTTCCCTTCCTTGACCTTTCTGTCTCCAATTCCGGCAATAGATAAAAGCTTTGACAAAGGGTCACTGGACTCGAAACGATAGCTCCCCCCTCTCCCCACAGACACCGCCAGACCCGCTGAGACTTTCCGGCACCTCCTCCCTGGCTCCAGATTCCAGCATCCACAGTAATTTGCTTTTATTTTAATTTAAGCATTCTTTTGTAGGCTGTGACCAAGTTTTTTGCGAATTGAAGTTGTGCAACTTCACCAAATTATACTGTTGCTGGTATGGGTGAAGGAACTTTGGGCAGCATGGTAGCACGTGATTAGCACTGTTGCTTCACAGCGCTAGGGACCCAGGTTCGATTCCCGGATTGGGTCAATGTCTGTGCGAAGTCTGCACATTCTCCCCGTGTCTGCGTGGGTTTCCTCCGGGTGCTCTGGTTTCCTCCACAAGTCTTAAAGACATGCTTGTTAGGTGAATTGGACATTCTGAACTCGCCCTCAGTATACCCAAACAGGCGCCGGAGTGGCGACTAGAGGATTTTCACAGTAACTTCATTGCAGTGTTAATGTAAGCCTACTTGTGATACAAAAAGATTATTCTATTATTATTATTGTTGTCATCAATAGGTTAATGGTCGTACTCTCGCTGCCGAGCCAGAAGATTATGGCTTCAGGGCTGATGCTCTGCCATCTTTTGAATGAAATATTAAACTCCTCAGGTAGACCTAAAAGATCCCATGGGACTATTTTGAGGCAACATAAGGGAATTATCCTCATCTGGCCAGTGTTTATTCCTCAATCAGCATCACTAAAGAGTGATTAACTGGTCATTATCAAACTGCTGTTTGTGAGAGCTTGCTGTGCAGAAATTCACTGCAGCCTACTCGATATTACTACAATGACTACATTTCAAAGAAATTCACTTCAAAGAATTTAATTGACTGTAAGGCACTATGGGACATCTTAAGGTCATGCAAGGTGATAATAAATGCACGTCTCTTTCCTTTCTGTCCATCAATGGCAATCTTCATTTCGTGACCTTGTTCATGATTTCATCTTCAAAGTGAAGTATGGTTTATAAACGTGAATCTTTTGGTTGAAGTTCTAGAAATATATTTGAGAAGGGCAGTTCTCTTTCGAGATTTTCGTAAGCTTTAAAATGTGCTTTGCATTGAAGAAACTGAGTACAGTTTCTTGGAACATGTTTTGAAATGTCTCTTTTATAGTATTGGCCTCAATATGTGGCGGGATTCTCCGGCCTCCCAGTCACGTGTTTCTCGGCGGTGCGCCGTTCGCTAGCGGCAGGATTCTCTGCTCCCTCCGCTGTCACTGAAGCCGCCCACGCCGCCAGGAAACCCAGGGGTAGGGCTGTCCTGCTGGCAGGGCCAGGGAGTCCCGCTGCCAGCGAACAGCCGGAGAATACCTGCCACTATTGTTTCAGTAGATATGTAGTATGATCCCAAACTTTACGTCCCTCTGACTTTATCCCAGCCATTTGCAATTATAGTATATCCATTGCCCTAGTTGTCCTACCTCTGACCTCACCCAAACTCTGGCTTCTAATTCTTGGCTGCTCTACTTTTCCTTCCTCGCCTTGTGACCCATTGCCTTAGCTGTCCTGGTCTGCCAATTCCTGATGCGTTAACAAAAGCAAAATACTGCAGATGCTGAAAACCTTAAGTTAAAACAGAAAATGCTGGAAATACTCAGATCTGGTAGCATCTGTGAAGAGAGGAACAGAATTAGGTCCAGGTTCTTTCTCCAGGACAATCTCTCTCCCCACAGAAGTTGCCAGATCTGCTGAGTATATCAAGTATTTTCTGTTTTTATTCCCACAGGACCTAATCTCTCCCAACACATTGGACAATTTAAATTTTAAGGGATGCATTAATATCCTCATTACCATTTTCCAATTTGAGGCCTGAACCAACACAGAGAAAGGCATCTAGATAAAGAGCCAAGAAAAGTAACAGTAAAATGTCTCAGGAAAGGAACCGAAGGGAGGCAATGGAGGGAAGAGATCAGGGCCGGGATTCTTCCCCAACCGGCGGGCGGGTTGTACCAGCGCCTTAGAGTGGCGTGAACCACTCCGGCGTCAGGCCGCCCGGAAGTTGTGGAACCCTCCGTACTTCCGGGGGATAGATCGGTGCTGGCGTGGTTGGCGCTGCGCCAACCGGTGCCAAAGGACCTCTGCCGGCCAGCGTGAGTTGGCGCGTGCGCGGGAGTGCCAGTATTTTCTGGCGCATGCGCAGAACCGTCGGGGTGCTCCCTGCACATGCACAGGGGGTTTCTTCTCCGCGCCGGCTATGGTGGAGCTTTACAGAGGCCGGCGCGGAGGGAAAGCGTGCCCCCATGGCACAGGCCTGCCCACAGATCGGTGGGCCCATATCACAGGCCAGGCCACCATGGAACCCCCCCCCCCCCCCCGGAACCAGATCCCCCCCCCCCCCCCCCCCCCCCCCCTCCACCGAGGACTCCGCAGGCCGCTCTAAGAGCCAGGTCCTGCCGGCATGGACCTTGTCTAATCTACGCTGGCGGGACTGGCCAAAAATGGGGGCCCGCTCAGGGCGCCCGACCGGCGCAACGTGATCCCCGCCTGAATAACGGGGCCCCATAAGTCTGCATATATAGCCCCCTACTATACTCCCTATACACACATGACTGTGTGGCAAAATTTGGCTCCAACTCCATCACAGGTTTGTTGATGACACGACCGTAGTGCGTCGGATCTCAAGCAATGATGAGTCAGAGTACAGGTGGGAGACAGAGAACCTAGTGGAGTGGTACAATCACAACAATCTGTCCCTCAATGTCAGCAAAATTAAAGAGCTGGTCATTGACTTCAGGAAATGAAGTATCGTACACACCCCTGTCTGCATCAATGGTGCCGAGGTGGAGATGGTTGACAGCTTCAAATTCCTCGGTGTACACATCACCAACAATCTGTCCTAGTCCACCTACGTTGGCACTCTGACCAAAAAAGCACAACAGTGCCTATACTTCCTCAGGAAACTAAGGAAATTCGGCATGTCCACATTGACTCTTACCAATTTTTACAGATGCACCATAGAAAGCATCCTATCTGGCTGCATCACAGCCTGGTATGGCAACTGCTCAGCCCAAGACCGCAAGAAACTTCAGAGAGTCGTGAACACAGCCGAGACCATCACATAAACCTGCCTCCCATCCATTGACTCCATCTACACCTCCCGCTGCCTGGGGAAAGTGGGCAGCATAATCAAAGACCCCTCCCACCCAGCTTACTCACTCTTCCAACTTCTTCCATCGGGCAGAAGATACAAAAGTCTGAGAATACACACTAACAGATTCAAAAACAGCTTCTTCCCCACTGTTAGCAGGCTCCTAAACAACCCTCTTATGGACTGAGCTGATCTCTTCACACATCTTCTCTGCTGAGTAGTACCACACACCATATGCTTCACCCGATGCCTGTGTCTGTGTAGTTACATTGTGGGTTTTTTTCATGTATGGAATGGTCTGTCTGGACTGTACGCAGAACAATACTTTTCACTGTACTTCGGTACACGTGACAACAAACAATCCAAATCCAAAGTAACCTTTCAACGAAAGATCTGTGGACAAACCTTGGCCGGAATTCTCCGACCCCCCGTCAAACCCGCCCCCGCCGTGGTCCAAATTTTCCGCCACCCGGGAATCGGCGGGGCCCCCGCGGCGATTCTCTGGCCCGCGATGGGCTGAAGTCCCGCCACTGACAGGCCTTTCCCGCCGGCGGGAATCAAAGGCGTCTGGTGCCGGCGGGATTGGCAGCGCAGGTGGGCGCCGGGTCCTGGGGGGGCGCGGGGCGATCTGGCCCCAGGGGGTGCCCCCATGGTGGCCTGGCCTGCGATCGGGGCCCACCGATCGGCAGGCGAGCCTGTGCCGTGGGTGTACTCTTTTTCTTCTGACCCGCCATGGCCTTCACCATGGCGGGGGCGGAAGAGACCCCCTCCCCAGCGCATGAGCCGGTTTGGTGTCAGCAGCCACTGATGCACCGGCGAATGCGCGGACATCTGCCGGTCGGCGAAGGCCTTTCGGCCCCGGCTGGCGGGGCGCCAAAGGCCGTTCGCGCCAGCCGGCGGAGCGGGAGCCACTCCGGCGCGGCCCTAGCCCCTAAAGGTGCGGAGAATTCACACCTTTGCGGAGGCCCGACGCTAAAGTGGTTCACGCCACTCCGTCCCGCCGGGACTCCCCGCCCCGCCGGGTAGGGTAGAATCCCGGCCCATTTCTCAATCGCAGATAATGCAACATCAGTGAGTGCTGAATAGCCATTGCCAAATTTCCCTGAAATTTGATCAGCTCCCTTCAATGACCACTGTGAACTGACGAGTTTCAAGAAACCCCATGTTAAAAGTGTCAAAATCTGTGTTAAAATTGAGCGATGAACAAATGTTAAATGCCAACCAGCCAGGGAATTGTATACACGTAGCCTATTGCATTAGAGTGAGCTGCGAAAGTTGGCAGGCTGGATGCTGGATGCGACTTCCCAATGCACTTTCCATCTCATCGGTTTTAGCCCCCACCCAAATGCATACCACTCCCACAGATTCAAAGTCAGTTCCAGTTTCAAATGTAAAACAATTAAATTCTTTGAAAATGAAACAGCAGCAATAGTCAGATAAATGTTTCTGTCCAGTGAACCTGGAATGATAAAACAAGTTTGATACGTAGCCTCCTTTGTACTTTATTTTTCCACAGCCGGCTTAACAAGCTGACGGCACAATGAAGCCACTGTGTTTCAGTCTCAACAAAGGAAGGAGGCAGCTATTTTGAAAGTTATTTTGTGAGCTGGTATTAGCCAAAAGAGAACAAGAAGAGCCGGAGGGGTGGTTCTTGGCTAAGCTAGCTCAATAATGTTGCCACTAATGAAACTATGTGCCAATCACTCACAACATTAGCAACTCGAGCACAAAGAAGGGCAGTAAATGTTCAACATAGTGACACTGGCAGGTATCATTCTTCTATAGACGGCAATACAATATAAGTATTTTAATGATGTGCTGCAGTTGTCCTGAAATAGCTTTTTAAAAAGCCTGTAAAGGTTTGTGTTTTGTTCAGTGTGTGGAGTAAGGAATGGATCGGAGGGATGTCATTGTGCAATAATTACCATCCTTTATCCTGCTGATCATGATGAGGCTCTCTCGCCTGAGATGGTCTTTTGCTTACACTCACATGGCTTCAGTGTTGCTTGGCACTTCTTAGCTCAAGCCGGGATGCTAATTAGGCCATGAAAAATGAGGGCATGGCCTCTTTCATTCTCGGAGGAATCGCTGAAAAAGGATACGTGTTCTCAAGGCTTTTCAACGCAGTCATCAGGCCAGAAGCAAGAATGACAATTTTCAAAGGGTTGCCATGTCCCTTTGGCTGTTTGCAATTGGCAGACTACTGACCGGCAATTAGCCGGTAAACTCAAAACATAATGCCTAACATTAGAACTGATTGCACAATTGGACAACACTTGATGAATAATCCCAAGTGTGCTAAGAATTACATGCACAGCCTGTTTACAATGATCATTCGGGCTCGCAATGTATCTCACTTAATGTTTGCTAAAAGCTGCATATATTCATGCATTGCTCTGCAGGCAAAAGGAACACGTCCAGACATTGCTGACTGGATTCTCAATTTGGGAGACTATGGGCGCGATCTTCCGAAAAGGGAACAAAGTTCCTGAGTGATCGCATTTAGCCACATGTTTCCCGGAACTCACATGGCTATTCAATGTGACTCGCTTTGAAAAAGGGATGTAAACGTGGAGCGTGCGGCCAAGGCCGCACATAGTCCCATTTCTTACAATGGTGATCTCTGCTCGCCGGAACACCCCATTGTAACTAGAGATCAGGATGCCATTTTTAATTGGCATCCCGATCTCCAAGGCCCACAAACTAAAATCCCTGGCCTCCCCAGCCTGAAAGTAACGTGGAAGGGTCCCCCCTCCTCCACACATCACAACACCCATGCCAGGCACCCCCGGCCCGATCGCATGTGTGCAAAAAATGCCAGTTTGGCACTGTGTCAGTGCCAAACTGGCACCCAAGCAGTGCCCCTGCCAGCTGGAAGTGCCACCTGGGTTGCTGTGGGAGTCCCTTTAGTCAGGTGGTCCGTGTTGGAGGTGAGATAGTTGTTAACCAGTTGTATTTGTTGTCAATTTAATTATAGTTACTGTTAATAATAAAAAGTTAATTGCGGTTAAAATTACAAACCTGGTGATCGTAGTTATTGGGCAGCCGAAGACCTCGGGTATTTTAAAATAAAAGTTAATTTCAACCGTGTTGCGACTCCAGGTCAAGTGGAACGGGAATTGACATTGTACTGGCCCAGGGTATGGTAACAGTACCTACACCACATGGACTGCAGCGGTTCTAGAAGGCGTTCACCACCTTTTCAAGGGCAATTAGGGATGAGCAATAAATGTTGGCCTAGCTAGCGATGCCGGCATCCCATGAATGAATAGAGAAAGGCAAAAAGAAATCTACTAAGGAAAATGACTGTAAAATAAATCAAGTCCATGACAAAATTAAAACATGGCAAACTCTTCTCCACTACCCCTGCCCCCAATACATAACCTGCCATCATGAGAGTCAGTGGGAATTTAAAGATTTTAAACGTGACTAATTCAGTCGTCATTATAATAATTTCACAGAACCACCAAGCTAATTGTGTTAGCCCTTGGACAGAAAAATGATTTTGAATTAGGGGACGTGGGGCGCGATTCTCCCAGACAGGGAGAAATCGTAAGGCTGGCGTCAAAACCGGGCGGGTTTGACGCCAGCCTCCCCACCCCCCCCCCGACCGGGAACCGATTCTGGTCCCCAGTCGGGGCTAGCATGCCGCGGCCGTGAACTCCGGCATCGCGGGCTTAACGAATTTCGTTAAGCCCGCTTGCCAGAGTTTGCGACGGCTGACGCGTCATATGAAGTCAGCCGCGCATGCGCGGATTGGAAGACTCCAACCCGCGCATGCGCGGGTGACGTCATCGCGCATTTGCGCGAAACCCGCGCATGCGCGGGCCGGGATGCCCCTCAGCCGCCCCGCGAATTGATACAGCGGGGCAGCGGAAGGACAAAGAGTGCGCGGGAATCGGACCCGCTGCCTGCGATCGGTGCCCACCGTTCGCGGGCCCATGGCACCCTTGGCACGGCCATGGTACTGCCGTGCCAATCGGTGCCATGGTTGGCAAGATCCGAACTTTATGGCCGTTTTTACGAACGGCCAGACCAGGTGTGTTTGCCGTTCGTAAAAACGGCCGTAAAGGGCTTGGACTTCGGCCCATCGGCCAGCTGAGAATCGCTGCTCGCCGTAAAAAAACGGCGGCAGCGATTCGTGTCGGGAGTCGGGCGTGGGGGGAGGGAGAATAGCGGGAGGGCGTCAGACTAGCGTGGCCGTAAAAATTTACGACCCCCGCTATTCTCCGCACCGTCGTGAGTGCGGAGAATTGCACCCAGGATTTTTGGGATGGTGACAACACCTGTCCTGTCATCGGAAGAGTATCTGTACTGCACTAAGTAAGAGAAGGTTGCAAATTTGTTTTTAGTATAATCGCAACAAAAACACATATATGACTGATATTACCAGAGTAATTGACATGTAAAGAAATCTGTTTTTCCTGAACACATATATGTGCTTCACAAAAATATCATCATTTAATGAAAAGAACAAGCGGTTGGATTCTCCGATACCCAACGGCAAAATTGCGTTCGGCGAGTGGGCGGAGAATTCCCGATGACGCCCAAATCGGGGGCGGCGCCGCTTGCGTGATGCTCCGATGCCTGAAAAGCATACGCCTTATCCACGGCCTCAGACCATTGCCTGAAGCCCGCCCCACGATGCTCCTTCCCCGACCGGCAGAGTTCCCGACGGCCTGGGACACGTGTGGTCTCACCCGTCATGACCTCAGTGTGGCGGCTGCCGACTCAGTCCAGCGCCGCCACAGTCGGGGGGGGGGGGGACCAATCCGCTGGTAGGGGGGGGATTTCATTCGGGGCTGGGGGCACTGTGGGGGGGAGGGCCGGGGTGCGCGAGTGGCCAAAGTGGGGTACTATTTTTGCGGTCCGTTTTCACGCCAGCGTGGGGACTTAGTCTCCCAAACAGAGAATCCAGTCCAGAATCCTACCTACTAACTATCAATTAACCTTTCTGGCTGCTTTCTCTTCATGTCTTGGTATCATCTTCCAATTTGCATTAACATGCCTCAACTCTTTTAACATTTCTGACTGCGTCAAACCTGTTTGACTTTTACTACCAGCACTACTTAATCGTTGGGCCTGTCACGTTCATTGATTAGTCTTGATCAAGGAGCCTGATTCAATTTTCTCTACTGGGGGATTCTGTGGTACCGGTAAGATTTTAGTTTCTTTGTGACTTACACTTCGGACTGGAGGAGGAATTTGGACTATAGAAAGTTCATCATCATCTCCTTTTGTCAGATTTCCTCTTTCAAGCAAATGGTCCACATGACATTGATTGAGTCTCCAATTTTCACTAGATATCTAAATGCACTGAAACTCCTTACAATTCCAATCCCACACTTCCCTTTATCACTCTGATAGTTTTTCATCACCCTCTTCTGACCAGCATGGAACTCTCTAAGTTTAGTGTATGACGACTCATCTTCACTTTGTCTTACTTTTGCTTACTTTCTTATTGGCGTCAGGCTTAAGCAAACTCAACATTTTCCTAGGAACATCTTAGAAAAGAAAACTGTCTACCCTTTCAAAGAGAAACATGGAAATTATTGCTTATAGCTTGCCACCTGGCAAATACTTCTGCAAAGAACACTTAACAATCTGTACACTTCTTACTGGGCACTAATGCTGGGTGATATGGTGGTATTGGAGTATGTTTGACAGCATTCTTACTCAGAGATATTTCAAACTCTTCTGCCTTAAGCTGTGGTCTTTCTGCCTTCAAATACCTGTCACCAACACAACTGGCAACCCATAAATTGCAAAACAGCTTCTCAAAACCATGATAGTTTTGGCACTTGTGGTTTGGCACAGACTCAACATTTATCCACTTGCTATTGCTATTGATTAAAACAAGGCACTCGTTCTCTTTACCATCAAAGAGATCAACATGTGATCATTCCCACTTGTGTTTGACCAAGGAAGAAAATAATCTTTTGGGGGTCATCCCTTATTCTGTGACACACTTCCCAACTTTTCATCAATTCTCCAATATTCCCCAATATGGGGGTGGCTCGGTGGCACGGTGGTTAGCACTGCTGCCTCACAGCATCAGGAACCCAGGTTCAATTCCGGCTCTGGGTGACTGTGTAGAGTTTGAACTTTTTCCCTGTGTCTGTGTGAGTTTCCACCGGGTGTTCCAGTTTCCTCCCACAGTCAAAAGACGTACAGGTTAAGTAGATTGGTCATGCTAAATTACCCCTTAGTGACCAAAGATTAGGTGTCAGGGAAGTGGGCCTAGGTTGGGGTGCTCTTTTGGAAAGTCAGTGCAGATGGGCCAAATGGCCTCCTTCTGAACTATAGGGATCCTATAATTCTATCATGTTTATCCACCTCTTTACTGACTGCTTCTAAATATGCATAAGATACTGGCCTAACCTTACAAAATATGCTGTCCTTTATCTTGCCCTTAGCCTTGTGATGCCTAGTTTTTTCATTGGGTCTTCCTTGCCCAAAGACTTTGTGCTCTCTCAGCACTTCATCAATATCCAACATTTCTTAGGTTAGTGCCCTCGGTTCAACCATCTTCAGCAGCTTCATCAATGACCTTCCTTCCATCATAATATCAGAAATGTGGATATTCGCTGATGATTGTGCAATATTCAGCAACATTTGTGACTCCTCAGATACTGAAGCAGTCCATGACCAAATGCAGCAAGAACTGGATAACATTCAGTCTTGGGCTGGTAACAGGCAAGTTGAATTTGAAATACACAAGTGCCAGGCAATGACCAACTCCAACAAGAGAGAACCCAACCATCCCCCTTTGACATTCAATGGCCTCACCATCTCTGAAACCCCACTATCAACATCCTAGGGAGGAGCCACCATTGACAAGAAACTGAACTGGTCCAACCATATGAACACTGTGGCTGTAAAAGCAGGTCAGAGGCTGGGAATACTGTAGCGAATGACTCACCTCCTGACTCCCCAAAGCTTGTCCACAACTCAGAGTGTGAAGGAATAGTCTCCACTTGCCTGGATGAATGCATCTCCAAAAACACTCGAGAAGCCCAACACCATCCATGGCAAAGCAGCCTGCTTGATTGGCTCCCAATCCACAACATTCAGCAGCTCCCTCCACCACCAGCACTCAGGTGAACTGCAGAAACTCCCCAAGACTCCTTTAACAATATCTTCCAAATCAGTGACCTCTACCACATAGAAGGACAAGGGCAGCAGATGCATGTGAATGCTAGTACCTGCAAGTTCCCTTCCAAGTCACACACCCATCCTGACTTGGACCCACATTGCCTTTCCTATGCCGTGACTGGCCAAAATTCTGGAACTCCCTCCTATGGACTGCAGCAGTTCAAGGAGGCAGGTCACCTGGAATGTGTGCAAGATGGGTTTCTGGGGCAGTATGTTGAAGAACCATCTAGGGATGGGGTTCTTTTAGATTTAGTTTAATGTAATGATAATGGACTAATTAATAAACTTGCTGTACAAAAACGTTTAGGAAATAGTGATGAGAATATGATAACATTTTACATTAAGTTTGAAAGTAATTCTGAAACTAGGGTCTGAAATCTGAACATAGGGAGCTATGAAGGTATGAGTGGCCTGTTGGCTTTAGTGGATTGGGAAAAGACACTGAAAGAAATTGATGGCAAACAGGCAATGACTAGTACTTAAAGAAATATTACATGTTCCAGAACAAATATACTATCCTCTAAGACACAAAATCCCAACAGGAAAGGTGAATCTACCAGAGCTGATGAGAGAAGTTAAGAATTGCATTAGGACAAAGGAAGTGCCTTTGGATCTGAGGAGTCACAAATGTTGCTGAATATTGCACAATCAGCAGCGAATATCCACATTTCTGATATTATGATGGAAGGAAGGTCATTGATGAAGCTGCTGAAGATGGTTGAGCCGAGGGCACTAACCTGAGAAATGTTCGATAATCTATGTTCTATGTTCTATAAGGTTGCCTGGAAAAGTGATGACCCGGATGATAGGGTTGCATTTAGAATCCAGCAAAGAAGGACCAAGCAAAAGATAAAGAAAGGGGAAAACACATGAATGAAAGTTAAAAAAAAACATAAAGGTGGACTGTAAAAGCTTCCTCAGGTATATGAAAAGGAAAAGATTAGCAAGTTCAGATGTGTGTCCATTACACAGGGAACTTATAAAGGAGAACAGGGAAATGGCGGCAAAACTAAATAATTACTGTGCGTCTACGATAGAAATTATATAGAAAATGTCTCAGAAATACTCGTGAGCCAAGAGGCTCGTGAAGATAAGGAACTGAAAGAAATTAGTTTGGATAGACATATGGACGATAAGGGAATAGTGTAGATGGGTTTTAGAGGGGTTTCATAGGTCGGCGCAACATCGAGGTCCGAAGGGCCTGTACTGCGCTGTAATGTTCTATGTTCTATGTTAGTATTAATAAAGAGACAGCATTTGAAAAATTAATTGGATACAGGTTGATAAATCTCCTGGACTCGATGAGCTGCATCCAATTGTATTGAAACAGGTGTCCAATGAGATAATGGATGCACTGGTGAGTATCTTTTATTCTATAAATTCTGGAAAGGTTCCTGCAGACTTGGAAAGTAGCAAATGTGGTCGGGATTCTCCCCTACCCAGCGGGGCGGGGGGTCCCGGCATACCGGAGTGGCCTTCGCCGGTCGGCGTGAGTCCGCGCATGCGCCAGAGCATCAGCGGCCGCTGACGTTACACCGGCGCATGCACGGTGGAGGGGGTCTCTTCCGCCTCTGCCATGGTGGAGGCCGTGGCGACGGCGGAAGAAAAAGAGTGCCCCCACGGCACAGGCCCGCCCGCCGATCGGTGGGCCCCGATCGCGGGCCAGGCCACTGTGGGGGCACCCCCCGGGGTCAGATCGCCCCGCGCCCCCCCCCCCCCCCCCAGGACCCCAGGGCCCGCTCGCGCAGCCTGCTCCCACCGGCACCAGAGGTAGTTTAAACCACGTCGGCGGGAGACACCTGACAGCGGCAGGAGGACTTCGGCCCATCGCGGGCCGGAGAATCGCCACGGGGGGCCCGCCAACCAGCGCGGCGCGATTCCCGCCCCTGCCGATTCCCTGGTGGTGGAGAATTACGGCCACGGCGGGGGCGGGATTTACGCTGGCCCCGGGCAATTCTCCTACCCTGCGGGGGTCAGAGAATTCTGCCCTGTAACCCTATTATTTAAGAAGGGAGGGAGTGAGAAAACGGAGAACTGGGGACACGTTAGTTTGAAGTCAGCAATAGGAAAAATGTTAGAATTTATTATGAAGGATGCGGCAACTGGCCACTTGGTCAATAATGATATGGTTGGGCAGAGTCAACGTGGAATTATGAAAGGAAAATCATGTTTGACAAACCTGTTGGAGTTTTTTGAGGATGTTACCTGCAGCATAAATAAAGGAAACCAGCAGTGTATTTGGATTTTAAGAAGTATTTCGATAAGTTCTCACACAGGAGGTTAGTAAACAAAATTAGAACACATGGAATAAAGGATTACATACTGCTGTTGATTGAGAATTAGTTAACAGACAGAAATCAGAGAGTAGGAATGAATGCGTCATTCTCAGGATGGCTGTCTGTTACGAGTGGGGTACATCGAGTACTGGGACGTCAGGTGTTCAAAATCTGTATACATGATTGAGAAGCAGTGACCAAATGGGTGTCCTTGTTCATGAGTCACTAAAAGCTTGCCTGCAGGTGAAGCAAGCAATTAGGGAGGCAAATGTACGTTGGCTTTCATCGCAAAGGGATTTGAGTACAAGAGTAAAGGCGTCAAAGAACAAAGAACAATACAACACAGGATCAGGCCCTTCGGCCCTCCAAGCCTGTGCTGATCACATGTCCTATCTAGACCAACCTCCTGTATCCTTCTATACCCTGTCTGTTCATGTGCCTATCCAGATAAGTCTGAAAGGTTGCTAACGTATCTGCCTCAGCCAGCTCACTTTGCAGTGCATTCAAGGCCACCACCACCCTCTGTGTACAAAAACTCCCCCCACACATCTCCACTGAACCTTACCCCCCCTCATCTTGAACCTGTGCCCCCTTGTAATTGTTATTTCTGCCCTGGGAAAAAGCCACCAACTGTTCACCCTATCTATACCCCTAATAATTTTATACACTTCTATCAGGTCGCCCCTCAGCCTCCGTCTCTCTAGGGAGAACATTCCCAGTTTATTCAATCTCTCCTCATAGCTAATACTCTCCATACCAGGCAACATCCTGGTAAATCTTTTCTGTACTCTCTCCAAAGCCTCCATGTCCTTCTTGTAGTGCAGTGACCAGAATTGGACACCGTATTCCAAATGTGGCCTAACCAACGTTCTATATAATTGTAACATAATTTTTGAACTTTTATACTCGATATCCATCCAATGAAGGTAAGCATGCCATATGCTTTCCTTACCACCATTTCCACCTGTGCTGCCACTTTTAAGGATCTGTGGACCTGCACGCCCAGATCTCTCGGTGTCTCTATGCTCCTGATGGTTCTGCCATTTATTTTATAGCTCCCACCTGAATTTGATCTCGCAAAATGCATCACCTCGCATTTGTCCGGGTTAAATTCCATCTGCCATTTCTCTGCCTAATTTTGCAGCATATCTACATCCTGTTGTAGTCTCTGACAATCTTCATCATTATCCGCAACTTCTCCAATTTTTGTATCATCCGCAAACTTGCTAATCAGACTCGCTACATTTTCTTCCAAGTCATTTATATATATACATATATTACGAAGTGCAGACGTCCCAGAACTGATCCCTGCAGAACACCACTAGTTACAGAGCTCCATTTGGAAACACACCCTTCCACGGCTGCTCTGTCTTCAATGGCCAAGCCAGTTCAGGATCCATCCAGCTAGTTCACCCCTGACCCCATGTGATCTAATCTTTTACACCAGGCTGTCATGAGGGACCTTGTCAAATGCTTTACTAAAGTCCGTGTAGGCAACATCCACAGCCCTTCCCTCGTCAATCATTTTGGCTCCTCCTCAAAAAATTCAATCAAATTAGTGAGACATGACCTCCCTCGTACAAACCGTGCTGTCTGTCGCTAATAAGACCATTCACTTCCAAATTTGCATTCCCCCAAAATCCCGGCCAAGGCTTGACGTCGGCATAAATGCTGGAGTGGTGAACGGCGGCGTCAACAGGTCTCCTGGCCCAGCAATTCAGCAGCCTTCAAGGGGCCAGCACGGTGCCGGAGTGCTGCACACTGCTCTGGTGGCGAAAGGTGATCCTGCACGGCTGGCGGGTGCCGCGCATGTGCACAATGGCCATCTCCGCGCTGGCGCATGCGTGTGGTTGTCGTCTCCACGCCAGCGCCGAGCAACATGGCGGAGCCGTACTACGGGCCTGTGCGGAAGGAGGTAGGTCCCCTCCAGTTCGTGGGTGCCGCCGATAGGAAGCCCCCCGATCGTGGGCCTGGACCCCGTGGAGGCCCCCCCAGAGTCAGATCACCCCCCCCCCCCCCCCCCCCCCCCCCCCACCAGGACGCCCACCGCGGGCGCAGGTCCGAGCTCCTGCAGGTGTTACCAGTTTGGAACCACGGTGGCAGGACTCGGTGGAACTCGGCTGGAGTTTGGCCGGTCGACCGCGGAGAATCGCTGTGGGGGCCTATTTCAGCGGCCCCCAACCGGCGCTGTGGCCACTGTGCGAGCAAGATTGGCGCCGATTCACCGGTCGCCGGAGAATCGCGTCTCAGTGTTGGAGTGGCGTGGCAAGAATTTCCCGCGTCCCTGGCGATTCTTCGACCCGGCGCGGGCTCAGAGAATCCCGCCCATATCTCCCAGAATCTTTTCCAACAATGTCTTGGTGCAATTGTACAGAGTTTTGGTAAGACTGCACATGGAATAATGTGTACAGTTTTGATCTCCTTATCTAAGGAAGGATTTCACAGAATCACAGAAACCCTACAGTACAGAGGGAGGCCATTCGGCACATCGAGTCTGAACCGATCCTCAGAAAGAGTCTACCTCGGCCCTATCCCCATAAGCCCACCTAACATTTGAACACTAAGGGGATATTTAGCATTGACCAATCCACCTAACCTGCACATCTTTGGACTGTGGAAGGAAGCCGGAGCACCTTGAGGAAACATACGCAGACGCGGGGAGAAGGTGCAAACTCCACACAGACAGTAACCCAAGGCCGGAATTGAACCCGGGTTCTGTAAGCCAGCAGTGCTAACCACTGTGCCACCGTGCCACCCATATATAAGGACAGACAGACCAATCCCTGGGATGGCAGGATTGCCCAATGAAGAGAGATTGAGGATACCTGGCTTGTATTCGCTAGAATTTTGAAGAATCAGAGATGGTCTCATTGAAACTTAGAAACTTCTTGTAGGGCATACAACCAAGCTGGGAGAACTGCACTGTCTGACTCTAGTTCCACTACTCCATGGGTTGCTCCATATATTAAAACGATTTCTCCTGTTACAGCTTAACCAGACTGGCACTGATACACTCTTTGGTAGGTTTGCTAGTGCTGTTGATGCGGATTTAAACAAGCTTTTTTGGGGAGGGGGGGGGGGGGGGGGGGGGGAGGGGGGGGGGAGGGGGGGGGGGGGGGTCAGAACCTAAGGGATGTCCAAAACTGAAAGAAAATAATTACCAAGAAGTAGTAATGGGGCTAGAAGGCAGGAGCAACAGAGCAAAGCATTGAGTGTGCGTCAAATGTAGAATGATGTCAAAAAGACAAAGTTAAGGTACTCCACCTGAATATGCAGAATATTCGTAACAAGGTAGATGATCTAAAGGCAAAAATAGGGATACAATGGGTATGATATGATTGCCATTGTGGAAACATAGCTGTATGGTGACCAAGACTGGGAACTAAATATTTAAAGGTATCTGACGAGGGACAAATTGGCTGAGGTGGATTAGGAAAATACATTAAAAGGTATGACTGCACAGGCAATGGATCGTCTTCTAATAATTTTATAGTTTCTATCATCTATACATTCCTTCAAGGTGCAAAAAAACCCAAAAAAGGTCAGTCAACTGTGGCTGACAAAGGAAGTTAAGGATTGTATAAGATTAAAAGTCCCGAGGGCCTGATGATCTACATCCTAGGGTCTTAAAGGAAGTGGCAGGATATAGTGGAGGCATTGGTTATCATATTCCAAAATGTCTTAGATTCTGGAAAGGTTCCTGTGGATTGGAAAAAGGCTAATGTAACACCCATGTTCAAAAACAGTATGAAGTCGTGCAACACCAGGTTAAAGTCTAACAGGTTTGTTTCAAACACTATCTTTCGGAGCACTGCTCCTTCCTCAGGTGAATCTTGATACTTCTTACTTCTTACTGTGCTCACCCCAGTCCAATGCCGGCATCTCCACACCATGTTCAAAAAAGAAGGGCAGAAAGGTAGAAGCTATAGACCAGTTAGTTTAACATGTCATTGGGAATTCGTTGGAATCCATTATTAAGGAAGTAATAACAGAACATACTGAAAGTCAAACCGGAATTCATCAGAGTCAGCATGGTTTTATGAAGGGCAAATCATGTTTTGACTAATCTGCTAGAATTCTTCAAAGATGTAACAAGCAAAGTGGATAATGGGGATCCTGTAGATCTTGACTTCCAGAAGACATAGAACATAGAACAGTACAGCACAGAACAGGCCCTTCGGCCCTCGATGTTGTGCCGAGCCATGATCACCCTACTCAAACCCACGTATCCACCCTATACCCGTAACCCAATAACCCCTCCCTTAACCTTACTTTTTAGGACACTATGGGCAATTTAGCATGGCCAATCCACCTAACCCGCACATCTTTGGATTGTGGGAGGAAACCGGAGCACCCGGAGGAAACCCACGCACACACGGGGAGGACGTGCAGACTCCGCACAGACAGTGACCCAGCCGGGAATCGAACCTGGGACCCTGGAGCTGTGAAGCATTTATGCTAACCACCATGCTACCGTGTTGCCCCTTAAGACATTTGATAAAGAGCCACGTAAAAGGTTAATACACAAGATAAGATCCCATGAGGGTTGGGAGTAATATATTTGTTTGGATGGAGTATTGTCTAACCAACAAAAAGCAGAGAGTGGGGATAAATGGGTCTTTTTCTGGTTAGCAAGATGTAACTAGTGGGGTGCCACAGGGTTCAGTCCTCGGGCCCTAACTATTTGCAATATATATTAATGACTTGGATGCTGGGATAGAAGGTACTATAGCCAACTTTGCAGATGACACTAAAATAGGTGAGAAAGAAAGTTGCAATGAGGAAATGGGTATGGATAGGTTTGGTGAGTGGGCCAAAATTTAGTAGGTGGAATTTTACATGGATAAGTGGGAGGTTATCCATTTTGGTAGGAGGAATAAAAAGGCAACTCATTATCTATTTGGAGAGAAACTTCAAAATGGTTTGGTGCATTTATTAGTGTCACAAGTAGGCTTACACTAACACTGCAATGGAGTTACTGTGAAAAGTCCCGCTTCGCCACATTCCACCTCCTGTTCAGGTACACTGAGGGAGAATTCAGAATGTCCAATTCGACTAACAGCACGTCTTTCTGGACTTGTGGGAGGAATCTGGAGCATTCGGAGGAAACCCACGCAGACACGGGGGGAACGTGCAGACTCCGCACAGACAGTGACCCAAGCCGGGAATTGAACCCGGGTCCCTGGCGCTGCGAAGCAACAGTGCTAGCCACTGTGCACGAATCACAGAAAGTTAGTGTGCAGGTGCAGCAGGTAATGTGGAAGGCAAATGGAATTTTGGCATTCATTGCCAATGGAATAGAATATAGAATAGGGAAGTGCTGTTGTAACTGTATAGGGAATTGAAGAGACCACATCTGGAGTACCACGCACAGTTTTGATCCCCTTACTTGAGGAAGGATGCATTAGAGGTGAATCAGTTAAGGTTCACTAGATTGAATCCAGCGATGAGAGATTGAGTAGCTTAGGTATTTCATAGAATTTACAGTGCAGAAGGAAGCCATTCAGCCCATCGGGTCTGCACCAGCCCTTGGAAAGAGCACCCTACTTAAGCTCATGCCTCCACCCTATCCCAATAACCCATTAACCCCACCTAACCTTTTGAAAACCAAGGGACAATTTAGCACGGTCAAGCCACCTAATCTGCATCTTTGGAGTGTGGGAGGAAACCGGAGCACTTGGAGGAAACCCACGCAGACACGGGGAGAAAGTGTAAACTCCGCACAGTCACCCAAGGCTGGAATTGAACCCGGGTCCCCGGAGCTGTGAGACAGCAGTGCTAACCACTGTGCCATCGTGCCACCCTTGAGGTATATAAGATGCTAAAGGGATTGATAGGATAGGCCTGGAGCAGATGTTTCCCCTTGTTGGACATTCTAGAACGAGAGGCCATAGTTTTAGGCTACAGGATGGCAAATTTAAAACCGAACTGAGGAGGAATTACTTCACTCAAAGGGTTGTGAATCTGTGGAATTCGTTACCCCAGAGTGTAATGGACACCAGAACACTAATCAAATTTAAGGAGGAGATAGATAGGTTTTTAATTAGTACTGGGGTGAAGGGTTATAGGGAGCAGGCAGGAAGGCCGAGATGAGATCAGCCATAATCGTATTCAATAATGGAACAGGCTTGAGGGGCTGAATTGCCTATTCCTGCTCCTAGTTCTTATGTTCCAATTGAAAAGGCTTATAAAGTTGCCAGTAATAGTAGTAAGCCTGAGGATTCAGAGTTTTAAAAATTACAGCAAAGGAGGCCAAGGAACTGATAAAGGGAGAATAGAAAATGAATGCAATCTAGCAAAAAACATAAAAATGGGCTGTTAAAGCTTCTCTGAGTTTGTATAAAGGCAAATGTGGGTCCATTCTAGGCAGAGTCAGGAGAATTCATAATGGGAATCGAGAAACGGCGGAGGAGCTAAATGGTTACTATATGCATTTATTTTCACTTAGGAAGAGACAAATCTCCCAGGTGTAGAGATTCCAAGGGACTAGGGAAAATAGGAGTTGAAATAAATTTGTGTGAGTAAGATTGTGTTGAAGAAATTAATAGGACTGGAAGTTGGTAAATCCTCGGGACCTGGGGCGGAATTCTCCGCAAGGCCTGACGCTGTCATGAAACCCGGAGAGGTTCACGATGGCATCGGAAGCCTCTCCCGGCCCCCTATTCTCCCCTCCCCAGGGGGATAGGAGGGGGCCGTACCGGGAAACTCGGCGGCCGGGCCCTGTCCCTGGCTTCAAGGCCCGGCGCGCCAAGAATGACGCCGCGGCAAAGCCTAATGACGTCAGCCGCGCATGCGCGGGTTGGACAGCTCAAACCCGCGCATGCGCGGTTGCTGTTTTTCCCCTCAGCCGCCCCACAAGACGTGGTGGCTTGATCTTGCGGGGCGGCGGAGGGGAAAGAGTGCGTCCCCTTGAGACGCCGGCCCGATGATCGGTGGGCACCGATTGCGGGCCCGTCCCCTCCCGAGCACGGTCGTGAGGTCCACCCCCCACAGGCCCCAGACTTACCTGGCGCGCCATGTTCACGATGGCAGCGACCAGGTGTGGTTGCTGCCGTCGTGAACAGGTCGTGAACGGCAGGCCGCTCGGCCCATCCGGGTCGGAGAATCGCGGGCCACAGTGAAAAACGTCGGCCCGCGTTTCTCCGAGCGGCGTGTCGCAAAACCGGACACGCCATTTTGGGGGGGGGGGGGGGGAGAATAGCGGGAGGTGCGGGAGACCTCCCGCTATTCTCCCACCCATCGTGGTTGCGGAGAATCGCGCACCTGATGGCGTCGGGCCTTGCGGAGAATTCCGCCCCATGCATCCCAGAGTGTAGAACAAGGTTTCTATTGAGATGGTGGATGCATTGGTGATCATCTTCTAAAATTCTACAGATTCTAAAATGTTTCCTGTATTTTGGAAGGTAGCAAATGTCACCCAACTATTTAGGAAGAGAGAGAGAGAGAAAACAGGGAACCTCAAACATGTTTGCCTTACATCAGTGGTAGGGAAAATGTTGGAATCTATTATGAAGGATGTAATGAATAGACACCAGGGATAATCATGATCTGACTAGGGGTGCAACACTCCGGAAACATTTCTGAGTTCATCTGTGGCAGGGAGTTTCCTGCCAGCTCTGCGGGAGAGTTGTCCACTGCTTTTCAATGATACTTTGTCATTTTATTGGGCCTCGGGGTGTTTCTCACTGGTTTAGCCCTTTTATGGGCAGGAACCTTATTACATCACCAGCAAGGGGCGGGGAAAGTCAAGACACAACATTTTGCCCAGCTCTCACGAGATTTTGCGCCCATGTTGCCGTTTACGCTCGCCGCAGAAGTGGGCACGAAACCACCCCATAGAGTGACTTCGGAGAAAGTTCAATTCACTTTTTGCTTTCAACTAGGTCTGTAACTTTCGGATTGTTGTCTTCTTTACCCAAGCAGTTGGTCCGTTTTGTTTTCTCACCAAAAGCAAAACCAGTTTGTCAGCTTTTAAACTCCGTGTTCCAGGCTTTTTTCAAAGTTATAAACCACCAAGTGGTTTTGTGAACAGACCACCAGGGTCCGGGTTTCCAGCTTCTTTAAAACTGCTTAATTGCCTTTTCTTCTGAAATGCTGTCTTTTCCAGAATCAGCAGGAACCAGAGTCCTTTAAGGGGCAGTGTCTTTTAAAAAACACAAATTCCTCTGGAATGGTCTCAGTCTTTGAAAATGAAACATTTTCTGTGATCAAAGTGTTTATGACATGGAGTGAATGTAGATATTTCCCCTGGATGGTGAGTTTACCCCAGAGGGCACAATTTTGGAATAAGGGGCAGGCCATTTAGGACAGAGGTGAGGAGGAATTTCTTCACTCAATCTTTGAAATTCTCTAGCCCAGGGGGCCCTGGAAGCTCAGTCAATGAGCATGTTCAAGACAGAAATCGATAGATTTTTGGATGCTAATGACATCACCGGTTATAAAGATAGCGCAGGAAAGTGGCATTGATCTAGATGATCAGTTATGATCTAATTGAATGGCGGAGTAGATTTGAATGGCCTACTCCTGTTTTTATTGTACTCAAGGGCAATTAGTGATTGGTAATAATTACAGCTCAAGCCAGGGATGCCCACATCCCATAAAAGAATCAAATAAATATAAACATACAAAACAGAAGTAGGAGGAGGCCATTCGGCCCTTCGAGCTTGCTGCACCATTCATTATGATCATCATGGCTGATCCTCCTTCTGAAATTCAGTAGCTTGGCCTCCACAGCCTTCTTAGAGAATTCCACTGATTCACCACCCTCTAAGTGAAGAGGTTTCGCCTCACCCCAGTCCTAAGTCGCGCCTTGTACTAGAACCCCCCCAGCGAGAGGAAACAACGCTTCTGCATCTATTCTGTCCAGCCCTGTCAGAATTGCACACGTTTCAATGAGATCCCCTCTCTCTCTTCTAATTTCTAGTGAATACGCGCCCAGTCAACCCAATCCCTCCTCATGATAGGATGCATCATCGTATCCCACTCTAGCACTAACGATCTAACAATGGAATACTGTTATTGGAATAACGAGTCAGTTTCACATCACTTTTGAACAAGACTTATCGATTTCTCCTTCCAGGACAAGACAGTGCTGCTGCTGTATTAAAGATGAAGGTAAGTTGTGAATCTCCAGTTTTCATTTCTACCATGGAATTATGTCCAGGGCTCTGCAGTTCGCAGGCTATTTTTTTTGGCTCTCTGACCGAGTACAACTCATGAGCCTCCAGTTCGATAACGTCAACTTCTGTCTCCACATATTGTCAGGTCAAATGTGAGGCAGATTTCTTGTTTCTTGCCATTAATTCAATGTTACATTGCGGATACAGTCAAATCTCAGCACACGCTCTGCACAAGCTGGAATCAAATCATCCCTTTTTACACATTCAAATGCTTATATTTTCTAGCCACGTTAGTTATAAATATGTGCACTGCCTAATATGATTCTTTGCTTTTTTGTTTGTTTGTGCTACCCTCACCAGCCTCAGCTACTTCCAATTTCGGCCCTCAGTAAATGGACTTGCAAGCTGGTAACTTAATCAATTATTGAAGTGAGCGGGGCCTTTGTCTTCATCTTGCCAACTATCCACTGTACTCATTTTCAACTTAAACCCTTCCTTCCTTCTCAACATAGTGCCAAGCTCCTTGAGAGCTGTCACATCTGTAGCTATCCAGGCAAATAGAGACAACCAAGCGGACTGAAGATTTTCACGACATCCTGTTTGAATATTGAATACTGTATCCTTCGCACTCAGCAGGTTACGGGCCTTCCGTACTGCTACCTGATTACTGGGATTGCCTTTCACTGGAAAACGTGGTGATCAAAGGTTGAGGCCACCGTGTTAAAACAGAGTATATGATATGAAGTAAACAAGACATGAAATCTGATGTTATCAGCTGGGAAATGATACATTCCAGCTTGGCCACTCCCACAGTCGGGAGATAATGGGGTGAGGTATCAGCAAATGAACTGAAAGAGTGACTGGATCCAATGACATGCGAGGAGGGAGTGGTGGAGGGCCGGGGGGGGGGGGGGGGGGGGGGATATGTGGAGGTGGCAGAGCAAGGACTTTGGAATCAGTTTGCAGCATATGACAAGTGAAAGTTAAATCGAAATATTTACAAGGATGACAAATAAGTGTTGAAGCCATTCATCCATTTATTGCTTGTTTCTAACAATCAGAGGGAAAAGATCGTTACAATCTCCATGACAACTGATAAACAATGGAGCACAAATTCATCTCAATCCTTGTTTCTTGGCTGTTCATTGTAGAGCTGTTAAATGCAGGTCAATACCATCAGCCTTTGTCTATTTAACCTCCTCACGTTCAAAACAGAGTGAAATTAAAATATAAGAACAGGGGGAGCATTTGCCTCTCGATCTTTAAGCTGTTCCATCATCCATTAGATCATAAAAGGGCGGCACGGTAGCACAGTGGTCAGCACAATTGCTTCACAGTTCCAGGGTCCCAGGTTCGATTCCCGGCTTGGGTCACTGTCTGTGCGGAGTCTGCACATCCTCCCCGTGTGTGCGTGGGTTTCCTCCGGGTGCTCCGGTTTCCTCCCACAGTCCAAAGATGTGCAGGTTAGGTGGGTTGGCCAGGCTAAATTGCCCTCAGTGTCCAAAATTGCCCTTAGTGTTGGGTGGGGTAACTGGGTTATGGGGATAGGGTGGAGGTGTGGGCTTGGGTAGGGTGCTATTTCCAAGAGCTGGTGCAGACTCAATGGGCCGATTGGCCTCCTTCTGCACTGTAAATTCTATGAAAAAGCAAATGACTGCGGATGTTGGAATCTGAAACAAAAACAGAAAACACTGGACAATTGCGGTAGGTCTGGCAGCATCTGTGGAGAGAGAAGCGAGCTAACTTTTCAAGTCTGGATGACTCTTTGTCAAAATTCTCACTCTTCCAGCTACACCTGCAGGTGCTGGATGGTTGCCGAGACCCCCTCATGTAGTCCCTGGCTTTGAGACTGCATCTCCCACTATAGATGGGACCACCTTTTCTGGAAGCCTAAAACCTGTCCAGACAGCAACTCGTTCCTAGGCCGCCCCCCCCCTCCAGCCGTCCGCCCCCTCAGGGTTCCTGCTGCATGTGTGTGGTACGCACCACATAATGTCCCAGGAGCCTCCTCACTAAAGTGCCCAACCAAGGTGAGTGTCTGTGGGATGGTGGAGGGTGTTGGAGGCAGCTGTGATGGAAAGTCTGTGTCTTCCCCAGACTGGCGCTCCAGGGTGTCTCGGGCTGCGGGTCAAGGGCTCATGTCCATGTCCTCCTCCTCGGGTTGGGGGTTGTGGTTAGGGTCAGGGTACACCAGAAGTGCCCGCCTCATCGCCAGGTGATCCTACACGACACAAGACAAGGCGCATGATTGGACCGCGGGTTGGAGTTAAGTTGTGTTGTGTGGTATATATGTAACTTCCCTTTGGAATTTGGGATTTTGCATATTTTCTTTATTTTGTAAGGGTGGGTAAAGAATCTGTGATTTGTTCCTGCAAGGGCGCAGGCAGGGTTGGCATCTGAGGAGATGAGGCTGTGGTGAGTCACTGGTGACTTTGCTATTGCTAGAGTTGAGGGAGATTTACATTGGTGCACGCTGAAAATGTATCCTGAACTATTGCGGTAATTGGGAGCAGACGCTTCGTGGGAGGGTGTGCACCATTTACCATGTTTGCATGGCTGCATCCTGCTTCTTCCTTTGCTCTGGTGGGCCTTATAGAGGCATCTAGCTTTGTCTAATGATGGTATTGAGCCAGTTATAGAGCTGTCCTCCTGTTTCTCTCTGTCGTTATGTATGTTGAGCCTGTTTTCTCCTTGTTCACTGAGATGTATTTATTTCGAAATTTCGTTGCGTTGTTTCCAAAAATGTAAAATCCAAATAAATATACTTTTTGAAAAAAGAAAGTGTTTTTCCAAGTGTTGGTAAGCATTTGAATTACTTCTAGAGCTTGGCGCTTGCTCATACTGTAAGACCGTCGCTCCAGTCCAGCTTGAGCTGGCTTTTACACAATATCGAAGCTAAATTTAAAAAGTGCAGTATTCAGCAGGCACTAGCTATCGGGTATCCACTGTAATATTTGTCTCTCATCGCTTAGCAAAGCCATTTCCCTCCACGTAGCCCTCATCAACAAGGGTACTTCCACCCAGCTACTGAGTACCCTTCCATGACAGGTTAGACACACAGTTCACTCAGAGCAAGTGCAATTTCTGTGCAACACAAATGTGATAGTTCAGTTATGCTGTACATTTTCTCAGATTCAGTTCAAGTGGAAAATGCAGTAGTTTGTTTAAAAAATCTCGAAATAACGGACTGAATGTTATGGTCAATCCCAGGAGGAGATGGGAGGGCTGTAAAATTGGGCACCGTGCCAATGGCACCATTCCTGTGCCCACCTGCCCTCACCTCCCCCCTCCACTGTAATTTTACTAGCAGTGAGGGGGAGCCATTGGGAGACCCACCAGCCCATGAGCCAATTGAGCACCTGAAGTGGCCAATTAATGGCTACTAAGGGCCTACTCTCACCACCTCTGGGATTTTACAAGCAGCGTGGAGAGGCCAGCACCAGGTGTCCAGCCTGCCAGTGAAACCTGGCAGTCTGGAGGCTGGACATGGGCCCTCTGTGCCGATCGGAGCACACCTCACCCAAGGTATTCTTTTTTTTTTCCTTTCCAGTGCCCTGCCCAACTCAGCCCCCCTACTTGTCCCTGACTGGATCCTGCCAGAATGCTCCACTGAGACCCTGACTCACCTTCAGGTCCAGCTCCATCACACCACAATTCCCTCCGCGACCCGCTGCAGTTCTAGCGGTGTCACTGTTCCCAGTGGCACTGTTGGAACCAGTGAACTGCCGGCCAAGAGAGTTCTGGGGGGAGGACTTGCCTCAATCAATTAACGGCCAATCTAAAGGGCATGTTCATCTCCAATTTTAAGGTGAGGGGCCAGTGGGGATCCTGTGCCCCTCACCCAGCCCTCAAATAAAATTTCCAGAAACCTCAGGGTGTCTAATCAAGGAGGGAGGGGCTGGTTTAGCACACTGGGCTAAATCGCTGGCTTTTAAAGCAGACCAAGGCAGGCCAGCCACATGGTTCAATTCCCATTCCAGCCTTCCTGAACAGGCGCCGGAATGTGGCGACTAGGGGCTTTTCACAGTAACTTCACTTGAAGCCTACTTGTGACAATAAGCGATTTTCATTTCATTTTTTCATTTCAGGAAGTGAGTTGAAGATTGGGATCTAAGACTTTGAGAGAAATTGAACCTTGTTGCACCAGGAATAGTTAAAACGACTTCCGAGGCTTGGGGGACTTATAAAAAACTTCCTTTCCCAGCATTTTACCCATTTCACATATTTCCCACCCCTCCCTATCAGTAAATGTTACAACTCACAGGTCTCCCAGAAACTGGGAAGGGCAACAAACAAAATAGAAAATAATAGTTCCTCCGGCAACCAACAAACATTCCAGCAAGATGAACAACAATCTGCATCTAATGTGCTTCACAGGAGCGCAATCAAACACAATTGGACACTGATCCTCAGAAGGAGATATGAGATAACGGAAAGCATGATCACAGTGGTAGCTATTAAGCAATGTCGTAAAGGAGGGAAGTGAGGTAGGGAGAGAAGGAAGACATTTCAGAGCTTAGGGCCTTGGAGCTGATGGCACGGCCATCAATAGTGGAAAAATGGAATGGGCAAGAGGGCAAAATTGGAGACGCGCAGAGATCTCAAAGGCTTTTAGTTTGGATGAGGTCAAGAGAGGTCATGGGGAGACTTGAAAACAAGGGTTGTAAAAATAAGGTATTGTTCGGCCTGATATCAATGTAGACCAGTGAACACAGGCGGATGAGCTCAGTTTTATGGGAGGTAGAAAGTGAGAGAGCAGCCTGGAAAATCCATAACGCATCACAACAACTGGCAGATTAACCCCTGTGTCGCAAAGCAATGGCCACAAAATCAGACAGTACTTGGTCTTCGATGGAAAGGAAAAGATTTTAGAAAAATATCAACAGGCTGTTTAAAAAAAGCATCAGAATGTAGAATAAATTCACAGGTTTGTAAGAAATTATCAAACGCATAGAGCCAACAAAGAACCTGCTGAGAGAACTGTGAATGATGCACACTCCACCTGCCTCCGAGTCATTCAAAGTGCAGTTCATTGTCTGTGGGCTACAGTTCTGGGCAGAGAGTGGAGAAGGCGACTAGTGACCTGCTCACATCTCTGCTGTAGGCAGGTCACAAATTTGGTGCCGCCTCCTCATTTGCCATATATAATGTCGACCCATGCAGGGCCCACAATGCTTGCTGCCTGACTGCACAGCAGGGATGCTCAGCAGCATCTGCTCAGAGCATGTGATGCAGCCAACCTGCTTTTCTTAAAGCCACTCTGCCCTCTTACAGGAGGAAAATCGCATTGAATCACAAGAAGCTGCTGCTGAATGCCATTGCTGAAGAATGAAAATGGAGCAGGGCCCGAGCATCTGACAGCAATGCCACAAAAAGTCCAATCACCTTCCACGGGTGGTCAAGGTTAGCATCTTCACATAACGTCACCCATCCACCACACCATCAACCTCACACACTACTCAATGCATCACACCCCGTCATTCACCCAGCAGCACCCCCTAGGACTAACACTGAACATCCAGATACATCACGCCACCCTCACCCACCTTTCAATGATTGAATGGTACATGATGCAATGTCACATGATCCATTGCCACATGGTCAATTGTTTCACGATGGAAGGTTGTCTGACTGAATGTTGAGTGATTCAATGTTACATTATTCAGTGACACTTGATCTGATATTGCACGGCCGACTGTCAAATAATCAACTGATGCATGATTGAATTGTGCTTGATGCACTATCACACAATTCAATGCTGCAGGCTTGACTTGCATTATCAACAAACACACGATTAACTGACAGGAAAATGAATTCTGCTTGATCCACTCATGATCAATTGACATCAGATAGGATGCCATCTGATCGAATATTACAAAACGGGCTGCTGTGAGATCCAGGGCTGTGTGATCCAATGATTGTCATGTGAGTAAATGCCATGTGATTGAATGTTTCTAGATCCAATGTTGCATGATCTCGTGCCATTTGATCAATGGTTGCATGATAAAATATTGCATGATCATCAATGTTGAATGATCAAATGTTGCAAGATTGAATGTCACGTGATCCAAAGATCTGATCCAATGGCATGTGATTCACCATAACATTATCAACTATTGTCTGATCAAAAGCTGATTGGACTGGCATGCAGTCCAATGTTGTTTTGATCAACTGTCATGTAATCAAGTGTCACCTAACCTATGGTCCATTGATTGAATGATGCAGATCTAATGTAACATGTTTAGCTGTCCCAATATTGAGAATTGCATGATCGACTGTCATGGGATATAATGTTGCATGATTGAACATCGTAAGATCCTAGTTCACGTGATCCAATATCATGTAATCCAATGCTGCATAATACAATGTCATGTTTTGACTGTCATATGATCAAATACCAAATGATCCAATGAGCGGCACAATGGCACAGTGGTAAGCACTGCTGCCTCACAGACCCAGGGTCCATGGTTCGATTCCGGTCTTGGGTGACTGTCTGGAGTTTGCACTGTCTCCCTGGGTCTGCATCGGTTTCCTCCGGGTGCTCTGTTTCCTCCCACAGTTCAAAGATGTGCAGGTTAGGTGGATTGGCCATGCTAAGTTATTGGTAGTGTTCAAAGTGTAGGTGGGGTTACAGGGATAGGCTGGGGATTGGGCCTAGGTAGGATGCTCTTTCTGAGGATCGGTGCTGGCTCAGTGGGCCGAATGGCCTCCTTCTGCTCTGTAGGGATTCTATGATTCTATATGCTGCAAGATCTATTGTTGCTTGATATTGTTGCTGCGTGGTAGAATATCACAGAATTAAATATTGCTTGGTCCAATGGGGCATTTTTAGGTTGCCACATTGAATATCAAATAATCAAATCTCATGTCATCCAATATTTTATCAATTGTTGCATGGCAGAATATTGTGTTCTTTTATCATGTGATCCAATGTTGTATGATGAAACGTCGCATGATCAAATAATGCATGATCCAATGTTGCATGATTGACTATCACTTGACTAAATGTTATGTGATCCAATGTTGTGTAAGTGACTATAGAGAGATTGACTGCCGTACAACCCAGTGCTATGTGTCCACTCCTTTGTGTTCCAGTGATGGCCTATGGTTTTTGATCAAATGTCAGTGATTTAAAGTTGTATTATTGACTATCACTCAACCATTGTCTTATCAAGTGGCACAATCAATTGTCATGTGATATCATTTTGCATAACTGAAAGTCGCAGGATCCAATCACACAGGGACTCGCGGGGGGGGTGGGGGGGGGGGGGGGGGTGTGCGGGCACTACATGGACAGTGACCCAGAGGAAAACCTTTTTTACCCAGAGGGTGGTGATGGCCTGGAATGCACTGCCTGAGAGGCTGGATGCCTCACATCCTTTAAAAATGAAATGAAATGAAAATCGCTTATTGTCACAAGTAGGCTTCAAATGAAGTTACTGTGAAAAGCTCCTAGTCACCACATTCCAGTGCCTGGGAGGCTGGTATGGGAATTGAACCGTGCTGCTGGCCTGCCTTGGTCTGCTTTAAAAGCCAGCGATTTAGCCCAGTGTGCTAAACCAGCCTCTGTAAAAGTGCCTGGATGAGCACTTTGCACGTCATAACATTCAAGGCTGTGGGCCAAGTTCTGGCAAGTGGGATTAGGTGGGCAGGTCAGGGCCTTTCATGCATCGGTGCAGACTCAATGGGACAGTGTTCAGTGTGATTCTGTTGTGTGATGGATTGCTGCATGATTAACTTTCACATGATCGACTGTTATATAATTAAAATCAAATGATCCAATGCTGCATCATCAATTGTTGCAAGATAAAATGCTCTATGACACACTGTTCATGTGCTGCACTGATGTGTGATTAGCTGTCATGTGATCAAATGTCACATGATCAAATTTTGTGTGACGAGTGCCACATATCATGTAATCAAATACCGTGGTATCTAACGGCGTGCGGTTGAACTTTGAATCATTGACTTTCATATCATTGATTGTTGCATGATCCAATATGGCATGATTATACAATAGAATGTTATGTGGTTGACGGTTTCATAATCCAATTTTGCAGTCAGTTGACACATAGTTTTTTTTTTATAAATGTTTTTTTTATTGAGTTTTCATATTTTATATATGACAAATTACAAGTTATTAGAGAGAGAGAAAAAAAAAGGAAAACACAAAAATTTTACATGAATATTTACAGGTAAGCATCTTCATAACAATAATTGTGGCCGCCCCCTTTAGCCAGCATACATATTTTACATTCCCCAATATGGCCGAGGCACATGTTTATAGGCATTTATTTATAGTTTGGTTTTGGGCCTTGGCTTGCCATCAAACCCCCATACCGAGCCCGTAGCCCCCCCCCCCCCCTCCCCCCGGCTACCTTCCCCCGATTCCTGCCCATTTTCCCCTGGTTCTTGGCCACCCGACTATTCTTCCTCATGTACGTTGGCCACAAACAGGTCCCGGAACAGTTGCATGAATGGCTCCCACGTTCTGTGGAAGCCGTCGTCCGACCCTCGGATGGCGAATTTGATTTTCTCCATTTGGAGAGATTCCGAGAGGTCGGACAGCCAGTCTGCAGCTCTGGGTGGTGCTGCTGACCGCCAGCCAAACAGGATTCTACGGCGGGCAATCAGGGAGGCAAAGGCAAGGGCGTCCGCCCTCCTCCCCAGGAATAGATCTGGCTGGTCTGAAACCCCGAAGACCGCCACTATCGGGCATGGCTCCACCCTCACCCCCCACCACTTTGGACATAGCCTCGAAGAAGGCTGTCCAGTACTCCACAAGTCTGGGGCAAGACCAGAACATGTGGGCGTGGTTGGCCGGGCCTCTCTGGCACCGCTCACATTTGTCCTCCACCTCCGGGAAGAACCTACTCATACGGTTTCTCGTTAAGTGGGCTCTATGTACCACTTTTAGTTGCGTCAGGCTGAGCCTTGCGCACGTGGAGGTGGAGTTGACCCTATGCAGTGCTTCGCTCCAGAGTCCCCACCCTATCTCCATCCCCAGGTCGTCCTCCCATTTCCTTCTTGTTGCGTCCAGTACGGTGTCGTCCCTGTCTACCAGTCGGTCATACATGTCACTACAGTTCCCTTTCTCTAGGATACTTGCGTCCAGTAGGTCTTCCAATAGTGTCTGTCGTGGCGGTTGTGGGTACGTCCTTGTCTCCTTTCGTAGGAAGTTTTTGAGCTGCAGGTACCGTAGCTCGTTCCCCCCAGCTAGCTGAAATTTCTCTGTCAGTTCGTCCAGTGTTGCGATCCTGTCGTCCGTGTATAGGTCCCTGACTGTCAGTGTCCCCCCGTCCTGCCTCCACCTTTTTCAAAGCGCTGGACAAACATATCATGGCGTTTGTATGGGGGGGGGGTAAAAATGCTAGGATCCCAAAGAAGGTCATACAAAAAACAAAATCCAGGGGGGGGCTAGCCCTCCCGAATCTACAATTCTACCACTGGGCGGCAACAGCCGAGCGAGTAAGGGGATGGATCCAGGAGCCAGAAGCCGAGTGGGTGCGTGCAGAGGAGGCCTCCAGCATGGGAACCTCCCTCCGGGCCCTCGCCACGGCAGCACTCCCATCCCCACCCAAAAAACACTCCAGCAGCCCAGTGGTGACAGCCACCCTCCAATCCTGGAACCAACTGCGGCAGCAATTTGGCCTGTACAAAATGTCGGATAAGGCTCCCATCTGCAACAACCATAGGTTCAAACCAGCACTGACCGACGCCACCTTCAAAAGGTAGAGGCAGGACGGGGGGACACTGACAGTTGACACATAGTTGACTATTAGGAGATTCAATGCAGTGTATTCCAATGTCAGATGATAAAACATTGTGTGATCATCTGTCACATGATTAAATATTGCATGATTAAATGTTATGCTATCCATTGTCATGTGATCAACTGTTGCATGATTGAATGTCACATGATCAAATGGGATCCGATGTTGCATGATCAACTATTATGTGATTAACTTTCATGTTATTCAATGTCACATAATTAAATGTTGCATTTGCGACTGTTGCATGATCAAGAACTGTGCGTGCTTGACTGTTCCGTGATCGAGCATTGCATCACTGAATGTTGCATGCTTGACTGTTCCGTGATCGAGCATTGCATCACTGAATGTTGCATGATCCAATGCAGCAAAATACAACATCACAGTATCGCTGCCACATGATAGAATCATGCATGGTCCAGTGTCATGGGACTGACTGTCACATGATTGTTGCATGATCAAATGCTCTGAGATCAAATGTTGCATGATGCAATGTCAGATCAAGGGCATTGCATTACCAACTGAGGCATGATTGAATATCGCATGATCGGTAATCATATGAGCCATAGTCATGTAATAAAATATGCAAAATTCCCAGCCTGTGACCTGCTCTTCTAGCCACGGTATTTATATCACTGGCCCAACTCTGTTTCAGGTCAATGGTAATCCTCAGGATGTTAACATTAGGGTATTCAGTGATGGTAGTGTCATTTAATGTCAAGGGTGTTGCTTAGATTCTCACTTGTTGCAAATGGTCATTGCCGGGCACTTGTGTGGTGCAAATATTACTTGCCACTTATCAACCCAAGCCTGAATGTTGGCCAGGTCTTGCTGCATTTGGACATTGACACCTACAATACCTGAGGAGTCATGAATGGTGCTGAACAGTGTGCAATCATCAGCGAACATCCCCACTTCTGACCTTATGATGGAGGAAAGGTTATCGATGAAGCAGCTGAGGATGGTTATGCTGAGAACACTACACTATGGAGCTCCTGCAGTGTTGCCCTGGGACCTAAATTAAAACTTCTAACAACCACATCCATCTACCCTGTGCTGAGTGTGACGCCAACCAGCGGAGAGTTTTCCCTGCAATTTTCATTAACTTCAATTTTCATTTGTTTTGTTCAAGCTCTTTAATGCCATACTTGTTCAAGTGCTGCCCTGATGTCAAGGGAGGTCACTCACACCTCATCTCCGGAGTTCAGGGACGGGATTCTCTGACCCCCGCCGGGTTGGAGAATCACCGGGGGCCGGCGTCAATCCTGCCCCCGCCATGTCCCGAATTCTCTGCTACCAGAGATTCGGCGGGGGCGGGTATTGCGCTGCACCAGTCAGCGATACCCCCCCCCCCCCCCCGGCAATTCTCCGGTCCATGATGGGCCGAAGTCCTGCCGCTGTCAAGCCTCTATCGTCGGCGGGAATCAAAACACCTACCTGACCGGTGGGACTGGCGGCGCGGGCGGGTTCCGAGGTCCTGGGGGGGGGGGGGGGCGCAGGGCGATCTGGCCCTGGGGAGTGCCCCCACGATGGCCTGGCCCGCGATCGGGGCCCACCGATCGGTGGGCGGGCCTGTGCCATGGGGGGAGGCACTCTTTTTCTTCCGCCTTTGCCATGGTCTTCACCATGGCGGAGACGGAAGTGACCCCCTCCCCTGCGCATGCGCCGGGATGATGTCAGCAGCCGCTGACGCTCCGGCGCATGCGCGGACTTACGCCGGCCGGCAAAGTCCTTTCGGCCCTGGCTGGCGTGGCGCCAAAGGCCGTCCACGCCAGCCGGCGGAGAGCTAACCACTCCGGCATGGGCCTAGCCCCTCAATGTGAGGGCTTGGCCCCTAAAGGTGCGGAGAAAGGTGCGGAGAATTCCGCACCTTTGGGGCGGCCCGACGCCGGAGTGGTTCACGGCATTCCAACACGCCGGGACCCCCCGCCCCGTCGGGTAGGGGAGAATCCCGGCCCAGCCCTTTGATATGACACCCTGGGCTAGAGGGCAGTCAATTCCAGCCCCACCTGACCCGGAGTCACTACACAAGTGAATTAACCAATAATTCTGACAAAAATACCCAAAGTCTTTGGCCCTTGGCTGCCCAATAATTACAGTCACCAGATTTGCAATGACTGTTTATTTATAACAAGATCTATCACAAATATCAAAAGGGCAGCACGGTAGCATTGTGGATAGCACAATCGCTTCACAGCTCCAGGGTCCCAGGTTCGATTCCCGGCTGGGTCACTGTCTGTGCGGAGTCTGCACATCCTCCCCGTGTGTGCGTGGGTTTGCTCCGGGTGCTCCGGTTTCCTCCCACAGTCCAAAGATGTGCAAGTTAGGTGGATTGGCCATGATAAATTGCCCTTAGAGTCCAAAATTGCCCTTAGTGTTGGGTGGGGTTACTGGGTTATGGGGATAGGGTGGAGGTGTTGAACTTGGGTAGGGTGCTCTTTCCAAGAGCCAGTGCAGACTCGATGGGCCGAATGGCCTCCTTCTGCACTGTAAATTCTATGAAAAAAATCTATGAACGATGCAGCAGAAACTGGTTGACCATTAACTAATTTCTAATTCCCCACTTTAACTTGCCCCCACCCGCTACACACACACACCAGACAGACAGAGACAGAGGGGTGGAAAAGGGTAAAAATCATAAGTGAGAGAAACAAGAGTCTTTGTTTCAGATGATGTTTTTACAGCACAAATTCCTTCACAGCAAGCTTGCAGGTTCTGCTCTTTGTTTTGCAACCTGTAATGGTTTCTCTGCAAGTTCAGGAATGTCCCGCTCACAGCAGCTTTTCTGGAGAGGCACCTTACTTCTCTTCAAACTTTGTATTCAGTTTGTGGTTTGTATTCAGGCCTCTGTAGTTTCAGGAATACAGCACTCACAGGCTTTCGGGATACAGCTGACACTCACAGGCTCTCTGGAGAGATATAGCACTCTAAACAGGCTCTCGGGAGAGACATAGCACTCTCAACAGGCTCTATGGAGAGAGATTCAGAGGAGGTAGCAGGACTTTCCTTTCTGCTGTCAGGGTCAAAACTGAAACTCCTTGGGACTCTGAAGAGCATTCCACTGGGATATAATCCAATCACCGCCTGTTACCAGCAGAGCACAGCCTTTTGGGCCAATTCATTGTCCACTAGCGAAAAAATCTAACCGAGTCCCAATCCATATCGCTCACTGGTGCTGACAAGTATGTGGTCTCCTGTTCAAACCAGAATTAAAGGTGCAGACTGCATGGCTTCAAGCGACATGTTTATTAATCATCCATGGATCAAAATAAGAATGGGAAGATAAAAGAAAGGGGAAATAAGAGGAATAAACAGGAAGGACTCTTACATCTATTGTCCATGTTTGGACCAAAGCTGTGATGAGGCCAGGAGTTGAATGGTCCTGGCAGAATCCAAGCTGAGTTCCAGTGAGGTTATTGCTAAGTAAGTGCTCCTTGATAGCACTGTTAATGATCCCTTCTATCACTTTACTGAGAGTAGACTGATGGGATGCTAATTGGCCAGATTGGTTTGGACCTGCTTTTTTGTGGCCAGGACAGAATTTTCCACATTGACTGGAAGATGCCAGTGTTGTTGCTCTGCTCGGAGCCCAGTTAACTCTGAAGCACAAATCTTCAGTACTAATCCTGTGAAGTTGTCAGGACCCATAACCATTGCTTATCCAGTGCATTCAGCCATTTTGTGAGGTGAATCGAATTTGCTGAAGACTGGCATCTCCGATGTTGAGACCTCAGGTGAAGGCCAAGATGGATCATCCACTCGGCACTTCTGGCTGAACATGGTTTCAAATGCTTCAGCCTTGCCTTGTGTACTGATATGATGCATTCGTCCATCATAGTGGATGGGGATATTTGTGAACTCTCCACCACCTGTTAGTTATTTAATTGTCCAGAACCATCCATGACAGGTTTTGGCAGGAATGCAGAGTATAGATGTGATCCATTGTTCCTGTTGGAACACTTAGCGGTGGCTATAACTCACTGCTTATGCTGTTTGGCAGTAGTTCAGTAGTTTCACTAGGTTGACATCTCATTTATAGGTATGCCTAATGCTGCTCCTGGCATGCCCCCCTGCACGCTCCACTGAACTGGGGTTGATCCTGGTAATGGTAAGAGTGGGATACCTGCAGTATCCTGAGATTACAGATTGTGATTGAGTAAAATTGAACATGAATTGGAGACTGGCATCTCTTCACAGCAATCGTGCCAATCAGGATCGGTGGCAACTGCTGGTACAGCAATTAGACCAAGGAGGTGGCATTCACTAGACATTCAAGTAAATCTGAGATATAGCTGCGTTGGGTTGTGGGGGCGGTGGGTGCAGGGGAGGAGGGTGGACATGTAGAGGCAAAACTGTGACAGAGGGGCTTCTGATTCTCTGTTGGACAGGGGGTTGGTGGGAAGAAGGTACCCCCCAGCCCCCCCCCCCCCCCCCCCCCCCCCCCCCCTTTCACTGACCAGCAATCCGCAGGATTAAAACTGCCAGCTACTTGTTGTTTTTATATATTGGTGTGGAGGGAGTTGGGGGGGGGGGGGGTCAGGGGTGGGTGGACAGGCAACGGTCTGTCACCGATGGTGCGGTATTCTATTTTACATGTCCACCGACCTGCTTTTCTGTAAAATTCAGCCAATGGGTTGGTGGACATTATACTTCGAGGTCTACAGTACAAAACCAAGCAAGTTATGATGAATTTTTATAAGACATGAGTTCAGCTTCAAGCAGAATATTAAATTCAATTCTAGGCACCAAGGGGGCGATTCTCCAAAATGGAGACAAAGCGTTTGCGCCATCGTGAACGCCGCTGCATTTCACGGCGGCGCAAACTGGGCACGGGGATGACCGATTCTGTTCCCCACAGGGGGCCAGCACGGCGCTGGAATGGTTCACGCCGCTCTAGCCTCCTTTCCCTGTGGCAAATGGGCGCCATGCCAACTCGCACATACGCAGTTGGGCCGCGCCAACCTGCGCATGCGCAGGGGACTTCTTCAGCGCGCCGGCCCTGACGCAACACGGATTCAGGGACCAGCCACGCAACAAAGTAGGCCGGGGGGGAAGGAGAAGCCGGCCCACCTATTAGTGGGCCCTGATCACGGGCCAGACCCCGTCGGAGGTCCCCCCCACCCTGGTGAAGGAGCGCTTTTCCCCGCCCCACAGGCCGCCCCCCAACTCTTCGCGCAGAGTTCCCGCCGGCAGCGACCAGGGGTGAACGGCCGCGGCGGGACTCTGTTGTATCCACACAGCCGCTCGGCCCACCCGGCCCAGAGAATCAGCGGCCCCGCTGATTCCAGCTCGCCGGCGCAAATGGTGCCGATTCTCTGCACCTCGGAGAATTACACGCCGGCGTCGGGGTGTCATGGCGCAGTTGCAGCGATTCTCCGGCCCGGCGCGGTGCTCGGAGAATCGCCCCTGTACCTTAGGCAGGGTGTGAATGCTTTCAAAAGGATGCAGAAAAGATTTATGAGAATGGTTTTCGGGACGAGGACTTCATTACTGAGATAAATTGGATAACTGGGGTTGTTCTCCTTAAAGAAGGTTGAGAGGAGATTTGAGAGATGTTCAAAATCATGAGTGATCTGGACAGAGCAGATAGGGAAAAACTCTTCCAGCTGGTTAATGGCAAAATGGCGACATGAGGAAAATTGTTTTACACTGCGAGTGATTAGAATTGGGAATGCACTGCTTGAGTGTATGCTGGAGGCAGATTTAACTAGCTTTTGGAAGAGAATTTAATAATTATCTGAAGGGAAAATGTCATGGAAGTGGAATTAACTAAATTGCTCTTTCAGCTAGTCAACATAGATACAATGGGCCAAATGACCTCCTTCTCTGTTCTCAACATTTCAAGACTTGATGATAGAGTGATTTTTGCAAACCCTTGATTTTAATCGCTCCATCATGGAAGGCTGTGCCTTCAGTTCCAAGCTAAGCTCTGAAATTCTGTCCTTAAAGCTCCTACCCTCTCTTTACTTAACTTGATTTCTTTAAGATACTCTTAATCTGCCTCTTTGACCAAGCTTTTGGCTTTCTGCCTTTAAATAGTGCCGCAGGATGTTTCACTACATTAAAGACACGATATCAATTTAAATTGCTGATGTTCTTGTCGATATAATTATAGTGTATACAGTGGGATATAAACATCCACCAGAATATTCCCTCACCAGTGGTTTAGGCGGCACAGTAGCACAGTGGTTAACATTGTTGCTTCACAGCACCAGGGTCCCGGGTTCGATTCCCACTTGGGTCACTGTCTGTGTGGAGTCTGCACGTTCTTCCCGTGTCTGCGTGGGCCCCCACCCGGTGCACCGGTTTCCTCCCACAAGTCCCGAAAGACGTGCTGTTAGGCGAATTGGACATTCTGAATTCTCCCTCTGTGCACCCGAACAGGCTTTGGAATGTGGCGGATAGGGGATTTTCACAGAAACTTCATTGCAGTGTCAATGGAAGCCTACTTGTGACAATAATAAAGATTATTAATATGATTATTATTGCTAAACTCCAGCACAAACTCCAAGCAATCAGTCTGTGGTGGATTTGTTGCATTCCAATACCTCGTGTTGGTCATGTTGGCTTGCTAAACCCTTAATCTATCAGCAGCTCTGGCACTTATGCATTGCAGAACCACATGCTGCCCTTTACTCTACTTTCCTTCTGAAAGGAAACTTCAAAACAGCCCGCCTTTCAACTTCTAATGAAAGAACTTTAAATGGTGCGGCATTTTGTGAATCTTCAGGACATCCGACAGTCATTGCCAACGAGTGAACACTGCAAGAGTCCACAAACAGCGAAAAGAGGCAATGGCCCAGTATGTTCTGCATGTCCAGAACTGCTATATTCTCTTCACAGCTGTAGCTTCAGGCGATCTCCATTGTCACACATTCTCAAGTAGCTCTGAGGAAATCTGGGGCCCTATCTATCTGTGTATTCGTTTGACATACAGGATACTGGATACTCCCCTGCTTTTCTTTAAATAGTGCCACGTGATTTTTGGTCCCCATCTGAGAGAGAAGACAAGGGCCATAACTTCCTGGCTCCCCAGCGTCACATTTGGGGGATACCGCAATGACGCATAGGGGAATTCCATAGGAAGTTCCCACATAACCTGAAATTGTCCAGAAGGGTTCATTTCCTGGACAATTGCGTTGGGATGGACACATCTGACAAAGTGACTTTAATCATTAACTTCAAATGCATCTGCCAGTTTTACACTCTTAGTTACTCTGAAAGAGTTCGGAGGAGAAAAGCCCTTCTAACTTCAAGGTAACTGCTACATTACTCTTTGGTAATATAGCGTTACTCTTTGCTTCATAATCCAGATAGGCCTGATGGTGTGATTATAAAGAAACCACCAATTTCTAACTTAATGCAAAACTAATTTATTGAATAACGATTAATTAATATTGAGTTTGCACACTTCACAGAACTATAACTAGTAATAAAATAATCTATATTTAAGTAATAACTAATTAAACTACAAGTGCTGCTTCTATTTAATCTTAACTATGCTGGGATCTATCTCTCTCTGCTTACACTCTACTGACTAGTACCCAAGATTGCCTGAGTTCTTATATTTATACTGGGAACTAATGGTGCCTTCCAGTGGTTGTGTTACACTGAGTTGTAATTATTAACCCTTTACTTGTCTACCTATATACGTATCATTACAGTAACTATTTCAAAGACCCACAGGGAGCCTCCCCAGAGAACACCCCTCAACATCCAGAACCCCACAGGTGACCCCCACACCACCCCCGATCAGCCCCAGATCTGACTCCGGCTCAGCACCTCACGCCAACTCCCTGTCTGACCCCAGCTGTCCTGACACCAGAAACCCGCCACCTCCACCCACCTTCTGGTCCAACTCCCACCCCCCAGCCTGAACCCCACCCGACCCAACATCGGACCCCAGGCCTGGCCCGACAGCTGACTTCCCTTGTCAGCAAGGCAGCATTTGACCGGATATGGCATAAAGGAGCCCGAGCAAAACTGAAGTCAATGGTGATCAGGGGGAAAATTCTCCGCTGGTGGGAGTCATACCCGGCACTAAGGAAGATGGTTCTGGTGGTTCAAGGTCAATCAGCTCAGCTCCAGGACATCACTGCAGGAGTTCCTCAGGGTAGTGTCCTAGGCCCAACCATCTTCAGCTGCTTCATCAATGACCTGCCTTCGATCATGAGGTCAGAAGTGGGATGACCCTATCACTGGGCAGCTCTCCCCACTCCGATGCTGGTCCGTCACCCAAACCTTGGCCAAACCCAACACCAGACCCGATGTGACTCCCAAGCTGCACCAGGCCCTGTCCAACTCCCAACTCCCCCCCCCCCCCCCCCCAGCCCAATTGTACTCCCAACTCCCTGCGCCTACCCCACAGCCCGGACCAACTCTGCCTCCATCACACTCCATGCCCGATCTGACTCTGCGCCCGATCAACTCTACGCCTCGCACCATCCCCCCAATCCAATGTCTGTACCCCAATTTACCTTTGAAACGTAGCTTCTCCCTTCCAATAGTCTCTGTAAACAACTGCTTCCCACTAGCTAGTGCGCTAAAAAGGGGCTGTGTCTCCCGTCACTGCTCTCCAGTTACACCACGATGCTGCAGCTGGGGGCTCGCTTCGCTGCTCCTGTCTCACTGACCTGAGGTCGGGCCAGACGGGCGTTTTGCAATTATAGTGAAGGTAAGTCTGTCCGGATTGGCAATCTGCCAGTGATTGTTACTCCAAGGAAGCTACGGGCTATGGTCTCAGTTTAGCGACTCTTCGTAAGTACTACACTGGTCTGTCAGCTATGATGACGTGCTTCAGTTTCTGGAGAGGGACTTGAATCAACAAACTTGGGACTCAGCAGCAAGGTAAATGGGACTCTTTTGCTTTGGTTACAGCCCACCTGGGAGAAGCTATTGCAAAGGTAAAAACCATGAAGATGGCAACTGGAAACTATTTCCCCTGGCAAATGGAAGTAATTGATTCAAGAATCTTATGGGTGAGTCTGAAATTAGGACTTGTTTCTTAGGGATTATGATCCTTGACCTGAGCCCCAAGTTATTGGTAGGATATAAGGGACCAATATTGTTTCGTTTAAAGTAAAGAAAGGGCGTGATCTTCCAACCCCGTTACACATGCGCTCAAGCGTAACGAGGTCGGTGAATAGCGGGAACTGCGCCAGGCGGCAAACAGTTTGCGATACAACCGGCCCGCACCCATAGGTGAATTCGGAATCTCGTCATAGTGTGGCGAGAAACCAATTATCACCACTTTTAGCCACCCGTCATCCACCGGCCTCCCCATCAAGTGGTCACATTGGAGCCGATCAGTCCTCCTTTTTAAAAACGTGAACCTGGCGGAAGGGCTTCACAGCGCCAGGGTCCCAGGTTCGATTCCCGGCTTGGGTCACTGTCTGTGTGGAGTCTGCACGTTCTCCCCGTGTCTGCGTGGGTTTCCTCCGCAGTGCCGGCCCGAGGGTTGCTGGCGCTCCGGGCAAGCTGAACTTCGGCGCCCTTCGGGGGGGGGGGGGGGGGGGGGGCGGCAGGGGGGGGGGCCGGGGCGGGGCTGGGGAGGGGGGGCCGGGGCCGGGGGGGGGGGGGCTGGAGGGGGGGGCTGGAGGGCGGGGGGGGGCGGAGGGGGGGGGGCTGGGGGGGGGGGGGGGGGGAGGGGGGGCGGAGGGGGCCCGAGGGGGGGGGGGGCGGTGTGACCACCGACGAGCCTGGATCCATCCGCCATGTTTGTGCGGGGCGGCCTGAGGGAGGGCGGCCACCGCGCATGCGCTGGTTGGCACCGGCCCAACTGCGCATGCGCGGGACCCGAGCCTTTTACGCGGCGCCGGGTCTCTGACGCCGGTCACGCACTCCTTGATGGCGCCCCCTAGCACATGGCGCCCCGGGCGACTGCCCGAGTTGCCGGTACCTTGAGCCGGCCCTGTTCCTCCGGGTGCTCCGGTTTCCTCCCACAAGTCCCGAAAGATGTACTGTTAGTTGAATCGGACATTCTGAATTCTCCCTCTGTGTACCTGAACAGGCGCCAGAATGTGATGACTAGGGGCTTTTCACAGTAACTTCATTCCAGGCTTAATGTAAGCCTACTTGGGTTTGTGTGGTTACGTTAACATGTGCTTTTGCTGGTTAGTCTTTCCTCTTTTATTGTGTAGCTTTAGTTAATAGTTTTGTATGTTTTTTTTAATTATGAATATTTTTTATTAAACGTATTTTGAAACAAAGTAGATGACTCACGGCCTGTCTCCTTGCGGAGGGAAAAAAATAAGAGGTTTTCGGCAAACATTTTCCCCATCAATATGATATCCCTTTAAGTGATCACAGATTGTTGCTTTCGCAGCACTAGCTTTGCTGTTGTTAGGGAGTAAATTCCCAAAACACGGGCTTCCTGATCCACTTTGAAATGCTTGCACAATGTATTTGCACAGCAATCTCATTGAAAAAATGGTTTCAAATGGAAAGAAACCCATGCTGATTATGTAACTGGAGGGTAAAGATTAGAGTGACTGGATTACCGTCGAGTCCAGCACAGGATTTAGTTATGAAACATGGCGACCAGATTAAATGACATTTCACTACCTCAGTGAGACTTGGTTAGGCCGAATATTGAGACGTGCAGCAGCTGTCCTGGACAACCCACGAGGGATAAGTCTATAAACGGATCTGCTTTCAAACTGGCTCTCACTATAGCTCCTGGCCACAGCACGTCCAACCGTCATACTACAGACTGTATGAAGCACAGACAACCATGCACAACCCATGTTAGATCAGCAGAATTTACACAGAAACTGCAGTACTTGCACAGGAATGTGGACCAACTGTTCTGGACCACACCGGCTTTTTCCGACCCAGCTGCATTGAAACCTGTTCAACCTTCCAGCTCTTTCTCCCTCATATGTTTATCCTGCTTCCCCTTAAATGTGTCCCTGTTCTTCGCCTCAACCATTCCCTGCTCCCACCACTCTCTTGTGTAAAGAGGTTTCTCCTGAGTTCCTTCTTGGATTGATTGGTGACTCTTTTACCTTTGTGGTTTTGAGGTTTGATCTTCCCCACGAGTGGAAACATCTTCTCTGCATCGGCCCTAGGGCAGCACGGTCGCACAAGTGGATAGCTCTGTGGCTTCACAGCGCCAGGGTCCCAGGTTCGATTCCCCGCTGGGTCACTGTCTGTGCGGAGTCTGCACTTTCTCCCCGTGTCTGCGTGGGTTTCCTCTGGGTCCTCCGGTTTCCTCCCACAGTCCAAAGATGTGTAGGTTAGGTGGATTGGCCATGATAAATTGCCCTTGGTGACCAAAAAGGTTAGGAGGAGTTATTGGGTTACGGGGATAGGGTGGACGTGAGGGCTGAAGTGGGTCGGTGCAGACTCGATGGGCCAAATGACCACCTTCTGCACTGTATGTTCTATGTTCTATCCAGAGAAAAGATCCCAGCCTGTCCAGACTTTCCTGATAGGTATAACCTCCAGCTGGGAGTCTAAGGATGCAATCTAATTGAAAGGTTTCTAAGCGTCATTTGTGGCAGGATTTGCTGGGTGTTCCCCGCCAGCTCTGATGGCGAGTTTCCCACCGCTATCTAACCACGCTTAGTCATTTTTTGGGGTCCTGGCTCTCACCGGTGTGGTGAATGTAATATGCCAATAATCCACCAGTGTATTTGTATCTGTGCTATGCTTTTGCCCTTGTGGGCTTCTCCTGTAGGCCATTTTACGGCATTATCCATAGGGGAACATGTTGGGGCATATATGGGCTCCACTCATGGCTCCTCCCCTTGAAGGGAGGTATAAAGAGCAGTCGACCTGTAGGCGGTTCTCAGTATTGGTTCAGTCACAGGCAGGCACTGTTCTAAGTTTATTAAAGCCACAGTTTACTTCTACTCATGTCTCGAGTGAATTGATGGTCACATGAATTTAATCAACTTAAACGCAATAATGGAATCGGTCCTCAAACCTGACCGACTGGAAGTCGATCCGCAGGCCACGGAGGTGAATTAAATTTTTTCGCACTGGCTCCGCTGCTTCAAGGCCTATCTCACAGCCTTCTCCACGCCTTCCGTCACCGACGAACAGAAGCTGAGCCTCCTCCACGCATGGGTGAGCCATCGAATCTCTGTTCAACTCGACGGGGCCTCCTCCTACGCAGACACCCTCGCGATGTTCGAACGCCTCTATGTACGGCCCGTGAACGAGGCCTATGCGCGACACATCCTCACCACTCGCCACCAGTGTCCCGGGGAATCGCGAGACGACTACCTACGCGACCTCAAATTCCTCGCACGCAGCTGCAACTACCAGGCCGTTACGGTCACTCAACATATGGAACTCGCCGTCCGAGACGTCTACGTGGCGGGAGTTCGGTCCAATTATGTGAGACAGCGCCTACTCGAAAAGGGGCCCCAGACCTGGATCAGACGGTAAACATAGAACATAGAACATAGAACAGTACAGCACAGAACAGGCCCTTCGGCCCTCGATGTTGTGCCGAGCAATGATCACCCTACTTAAACCCACGTAACCCGTATACCCGTAACCCAACAATCCCCCCATTAACCTTACACTACAGGCAATTTAGCATGGCCAATCCACCTAACCCGCACTTCTTTGGACTGTGGGAGGAAACCGGAGCACCCGGAGGAAACCCACGCACACACGGGGAGGACGTGCAGACTCCACACAGACAGTGACCCAGCCGGGAATCGAACCTGGGACCCTGGAGCTGTGAAGCATTGATGCTAACCACCATGCTACCGTGAGGTAAAGTTAGCCTCCTCTCTGGAAGTAGCGTTCCAGAGCCTTGACGCGTTCCCAGCTGACCACGCGACCCCCACGTGGACCCCCGACCAAAGACTATCACAGGCCTGTGCCGCGCGGCCGCCCGCCCATCATGGGGGGCTACCCTGCTATTTCTGCGACCAGTCACAACACCCCCGGCAGCACTGCCCGGCCCGTAGCACGAACTGCAGCAGCTGCGGGAGAAAAGGATATTTCGCCAAAGTTTGCCTGGCCAGGTCCAAGAACTCTAACTCACAGGTTCGATACTCAGACTCACAGGCCCGCAGACCCAGCAGTATGGCAGCGGGTCTGCTGACTCCGCCCCCTGCAGACGCGTCATCAGTCTCGTGCTATCCGTGGGGGCAGCCATCTTCCAGCCCTCACAGCACGTGCGACTCACGGTGGCCGCCATCTTGGCCATCCTCCCCCATGCGGCTGGCCACGAGCGATCCATGGGGGCCGCCATCTTGGACGCCATCTTCCTCACTGCCCGCCACGCTCGACCAACGGGGCCGCCATCTTGGCCGCCATCTGATACGCTCGACGCGTACGATCAACAAGGGCAGCCATCGGGGAGCCGCCCCAGCACCTACAACCACGCCGACTACCCGCAACTCAGCGCGGTCACCCTGGACCAGTCGCGACCCAAGCACCTCCAGACATCTATGATGAATGTCTGGGTAAACGGGCATGAGACGCCTTGCCTTTTCAGCTCCGGGAGCACAGAGAGCTTCATTCACATGGTAAGACGCTGCTCACTCACAATTTTCCCGGGGCACCAAACTATCTCCCTCGCCTCTGGGTCGCACTCGGTGCAAATCCGAGGGTGCAGTACCGCAACCCTAGGGGAACATGTTGGGGCATGTATGGGCTCCGCCCATGGCTCCTCCCCTACTCATGTCTCGAGTGAATTGATGGTCGCATCAACCGGTGCAACCCACACTTGGAATAATTTTTATCGCTGGGGAGCTGAACTTTCTGGCCAGACCGGCTCCTCAGAGATCAAGCCACCATTTTGAAAGGGTGCCCCGATCACTTAGTGAGCTTGTGGGTCCCTCACACTCCCATCCCTGGGCAGTATCCCCCCTCCCCACAAGTGTGGACAGTCCACTATGGGGTCACTCAGTAAACCCCCCCTTTTCAGGTCTTCCCACGCACTCTTTTGGGCCCCATCCTTCCAGGACACCCACCCTTCACCCCACCCAACCTCCCTGTGGCCCCCTCATACCCGCCCTTCATCCCCACCCTCCTTTCATATGCATGGTCCCGCTCAGGCCCTGACCCTTGGAAGTGCCACCCTGGCACCTGGGAAAACTGGTACTGCCATCTGGGAGTGTTCCTGCTGGCCATGAGGTGCCACCTAGGCACCTTGGCAATGCCAGGGTGGTAGTGCCAATGTGCCAGGGTGGCAATGCTAAGGTGCCCACATGTGTGCCTGTGTCGGGCCGGCATTGCCCGGTGTGGGTGTTCGGGGGTGGAGGGGGAAGGGGGACCTGGGGGGCCCTCCCATGTTGCTTTCGGGCTGGGGGGGAGGTCAGGGATTCTTTTTGGGGCCTCGGAGGTCACGTCGCCATTTTACGTGCAGCCTCGGCTGTGCTTACCGGTTTTGGCCCCTTATTCAAAGTGAGTCGCATTGAGTAGCTCAGCACTGCGAGTGCCGGGAAACACGCGGCTAAACACGCTCGTTTGAGGACTGTGTTCCCTTTTGGGGAAGATCGCGCCCTCGGTGTCATTTCAGGCGGGTTTTTGTGGGAGTTTCTCACAACTGCTATCTAGCCACACTTACCCATTTTTCCGGACCCTGGGAGGTTTCTCCCCAGGCTAGCCATTTTTAAATGGCGCCCCAATCTCTTGACCCCCCCGATGCAACTCCTGAAAACCCCCCCAAAGCCCCAACTTACATACAAGGGGGTCCCTGGGACCCCCCCACACCCCACCCCACAGGTGCAGGAACGACAGCACGTTTAGGTGGGTTTAGACTTTATGACAGAGACTAGGAATTCTGCAGCAATTAACTCACATCCTGACTCCCCAAAGCCTGTCCACCATCTTCCATGCACAAGGCAGGGGCATGGTGGATAAGTGATGTTCCAACAAAACTGAAGAAGCTCAATACCCTCCAGGACAAAGAAGGCCACTTTATTAGCATCCCATCCACTCACTCTAACACCAACACAGTGACAACAGTGGCCGTGATTCTGCAGAAAAATGTCTAAGTGCTGTAGCGAGCGGGAATTGCCGTGAGCTTCCAGGACCTCGGGCCAGCGAGGCCGGCAATGCTATTCAACATTAATTGGTCCACGTAACGAGGTCCCACGGGCTTCTTGCTGCTCATGAAGACTCGCCAGCAGATTGGGCGGGACCGCGCACACAGCCCCCCGCTAACAAGGTCGAGCAACACTTAAGCAGCACTTGCTCAGCCAACCCCAGCCAGCTCGCAACAATGGTGTCCAGAAAAGCGGCCCCAAGATTTGGGAATGCAGATCTGGGCAGGCCCCTCGGCGCAGTGGAGGCCAGGAGGGATGTCCTGTTCTCTTGAGTGTCCTGGAGGGTCAGCCACAGGGCAGCCAGTGCTGCCTCGGCCAAGGTGGCAGTGGCTGCAAACGGCGGGCGTGTGACCAGGAGGACTGGCCTCCAGTGCCTAAAATGGTCAATGACCTACATCAGACAGCACGGGTAAGTAGACACAAACGGCCATCCCGCCACCTCTCCCGAGACCTCTCCGCCCCCACGTCAACTTGCAGTCTCTCCCCCTCACCATGCAACCCCCGACCCTCTCTACACATCCCTCTCCCTTCAAACCCCCCCCAAACCTTCTGTCACAACCTCCCGTCCACCACTGTGAACAACGCGTGTGGCTCGCGATGCCGTCTCTGTGTGTCCTCAGGAAAAGCTCTCCCACAATGGCGAGGAGGTGGCCCAGACTGGCGGTGGGGTGCCGGACATCACAATCCTCACCCCCTTCGAGGAGCGGGCCCTGGAGGTGACACGATGTAGGCGTCACAGCTGTCATCCCCACCCTCCACCAGCACAGATGCACTCACCTCAGCTGGAAACGCTAGTGGTCAGGCATCTGGGGCACAATCGGGTGGGCACCACACAGCTGCTGATGCACATCAGGTGGAGGCAGGAACCCCCAGCCGAGACATCAGTCGGAGGGCTGCTGGATCCAAGGACCAAGCTGGGTCCCAGCCTGATGCTGAGTCTGTGGAAGAGGATTTCCCAGAGCTGATGGAGATAGAACAAAGAACAAAGAAAAGTACAGCACAGGAACAGGCCCTTTGGCCCTCCAAGCCCGTGCCGACCACGCTGCCCGTCTAAACTAAAATCTTCTACACTTCCTGGGTCCGTATCCCTCTATTCCCATCCTATTCATGTATTTGTCAAGATGCCCCTTAAATGTCACTATCGTCCCTGCTTCCACCACCTCCTCCGGCAGCGAGTTCCAGGCACCCACTACCCTCTGTGTAAAAAACTTGCCTCGTACATCTCCTCTAAACCTTGCCCCTCGCACCTTAAACCTATGCCCCCTAGTAATTGACCCCTCTACCCTGGGGAAAAGCCTCTGACTATCCACTCCGTCTATGCCCCTCATAATTTTGTAGACCTCTATCAGGTCGCCCCTCAACCTCCGTCGTTCCAGTGAGAACAAACCGAGATTATTCAACCGCTCCTCATAAATAATGCCCTCCATACCAGGCAACATCCTGGTAAATCTCTTCTGCACCCTCTCTAAAGCCTCAACATCCTTCTGGTAGTGTGGCGACCAGAATTGAACACTATACTCCAAGTGTGGCCTAACTAAGGTTCTTTTCAGCTGCAACATGACTTGCCAATTCTTATACTCAATGCCCCGATCAATGATTCACCTGAAGAAGGAGCCGTGCTCCGAAAGCTCGTGTTTGAAACAAACCTGTTGGACTTTAACCTGGTGTTGTAAGACTTCTTACTGCGCCGATCAATGAAGGCAAGCATGCTGTATGCCTTCTTGACTACCTTCTCCACCTGTATTGCCCCTTTCAGTGACCTGTGGACCTGTACACATAGATCTCTCTGACTTTCAATACTCTTGAGGGTTCTACCATTCACTGTATATTCCCTACCTGCATTAGACCTTCCAAAATGCATTACCTCACATTTGTCCAGATTAAACTCCATCTGCCATCTCTCTGCCCAAGTCATCAAACAATCTAAATCCTGCTGTATCGTCTGACAGTCCTCATTACTATCTGCAATTCCACCAACCTTTGTGTCATCTGCAAACTTACTAATCAGACCAGTTACATTTTCCTCCAAATCATTTATAATACTACGAACAGCAAAGGTCCCAGCACTGATCCCTGCGGAACACCACTAGTCACAGTCCTCCAATTAGAAAAGCACCCTTCAATTGCTACTCTCTGCCTTCTATGACTGAGCCAGTTCTGTATCCACCTTGCCAGCTCACCCCTGATCCCGGGTGACTTCACCTTTTGTACCAGTCTACCATGAGGGACCTTGTCAAAGGCCTTACTGAAGTCCATATAGACAACATCCACTGCCCTACCTGCATCAATCATCTTTGTGACCTCTTCGAAAAACTCTATCAAGTTAGTGAGAATTGACCTCCCCTTCACAAAGCCATGCTGCCTCTCACGAATACGTCCATTTGCTTCCAAATGGGAGTAGATCCTGTCTCGAAGAATTCTCTCCAGTAATTTCCCTACCACTGACGTAAGGCTCACCGGCCTGTAGTTCCCTGGATTATCCTTGCTACCCTTCTTAAACAAAGGAACAACATTGGCTATTCTCCAGTTCTCCAGGACATCACCTGAAGACAGTGAGGATCCAAAGATTTCTGTCAAGGCCTCAGCAATTTCCTCTCTAGCCTCCTTCAGTATTCAGGGGTAGATCACATCCAGCCCTGGGGACTTATCTACCTTCATATTTTTCAAGACGCCCAACACCTCGTCTTTTTGGATCTCAATGTGACCCAGGCTATCTACACACCTTTCTCCAGACTCACATCCACCAATTCCTTCTCTTTGGTGAATACTGATGCAAAGTAATCATTTAGTACCTCGCCCATTTCCTCTGGCTCCACACATAGATTCCCTTGCCTATCCTTCAGTGGGCCAACCCTTTCCCTGGCTACCCTCTTGCTTTTTATGTATGTGTAAAAAGCCTTGGGATTTTCCTTAACCCTATTTGCCAATTGCTTTTCATGACTTCCTCTAGCCCTCCTGACTCCTTGCTTAAGTCCCTTCCTACTTTCCTTATATTCCACAGAGGCTTCGTCTGATGATAGGGAATGGCCATGATATTCAGAAGGAGATGTCTAGACACTCCAGCAGGTCCATAGCCGACTGGCGGAGTCCCAGAGGCTACGGATGCAGGGGGTGGGCGTGAGGGGGCGTTGGGGGGCAGCACCATTGGAAGAGTGAGGAATTGTTACACACAATAAACTCTATTATGCACAACCAGTATGATGCCTCCGTCACTTTCTTCTGCAATGCGGGCCCCGACCTCTGAGCCCTTGGCCCATCTCTCCAAGTACCTTCCCCTCCTCCTCGGGCACAACGCTTACAGGTAATGGGTGTAAGCGAGCACTCAGCAGACAGGCAGAGGTCAGATTATGGCATAGATTGAGGAGCACCAGCGCCCTGTTCTCTGCGGGTTATCATCACCCTCCTGCCCTCGACAGTGACCCGTTGATGGTGCCGACACAGCCTCAGCACCCTGGAGTGATGTGACACGTACCCTGGGAGGGTGGAAAATGGGAATGGTCACATCCTCAGCGGGTACCCCTTATCCCCCAAGTGCCAGCCACCCATCCTGGGATGGTCCTCAAAGTGGCCGGGAATGACGGACTGCGCCAGGATGTAGCTGTCGTGCACACTCCCGGGAAGCGTTCACACACGTGCATCATCTTCATCTGGTGGTGACTGTACGTTGAGGGGGTGGAGCACCTTTCTGTTAACGTAGCGCACTCCCAGATGGCCCAGTGAGCGCAGAGCAAAATGCGTGGCATCTATTACCCACTGGACCTGGGGCATCACGGCGATGGTGGAGAAACTTTCTGCCTGGGCGTCTTGCTGGGCTTGGTCCATGTCAAAGATGATGTCATTTTCCGCCCAGGCAAACAGGGTATCTGTGACCTGTGGCCTGTGAGATACCACACAGGTCCCCGCTCAAGACCTGGAATAATCCAGAGGCGTTAAAGTTCAGAGCAGCAGTGACCTTGACGGCCACCGGGAGAGGGTGTCTTCCTCTTCCATGTGGTGCCAGGTCCGCGAGTTGTCATTGCCTTACTGACTGACCCATCCCTCCCACTGACCACATGTCCATTCTCCTGCAGGTCCTCCAGCCGACAGCGCCGGCCCATCCCGGGTGGCCCCTTCTCCAGCTTCCCAGGAGAACACCTCAGAGGAGAGCTCCGAGGAAGACACGATCAAGACGTCACAGCTGTCATCCCCGCCCTCCATCAGCGACGCCTGTACACCCTGGAGCGTCATGGGACACCCCTTCTGGGTCCCTCCCTGGCCTGATGGGTGGTGGGGTTCTCAGGGTGTGGGCCCATTGATTTCCCCCCTCCCCCCACCACCCATAATGCCCTGCCCATGCACACCGGCCGCAGCGGGCCCCCCTCACCGGAACTCAGACACTGTACCCCGGACACCTGCTCATAAAGTTACCTGGACTGGAGGCTGGTCTCCTCCCCATGGCACTCACCCACCCTCCGGCCATGGACATGTCCCCGGAGCTGTGTCCCATGCCCTGAGTATTCGGATGCTGGCTGCTACACGTGTGGTCCTGCCACCCACAGTGATGAGGTACAGTGCCCAGGCATCACGGTCTGATTGACATTCTTTGTTTTTTATTCTTTTTTTTTTACTTTGAAAGGCTTTATTTCAGTCTGTAGCGTACTAGGCACCAATGGTCAATACTATGGAGAGACACAGAGAGTTAGTAGCCTGATGCTCCATATATCTCCATACACTGCCCACATTCAGCAGAGTTAAGATTCAAATACATTCCAAAACTATTTGGTCCCTACCAAAGGTCCTGAGAACTTTCCAACAGTCACAGTTAAAAGAAACTAAAACAGTCACAATGATTAAATCGTTTTCCGCACCGCTTGAAATGTTCCCAGAATTTTGTAATCAGCCACAGGAATTTCTTACTTTCTGCAAATGGTGATGCCGGATGTACCTGATCTCCATCCGGGTCATGGCCTGTGTCCAGATGTTCCACCCTCATCGATCCATTGGGCATTAAGACCACCATCCTCTAACCCTGTTAGTGGGTAATCTGTCCAGCAGCTGTTAATTGGTTGATTTGCGTGACATGTGGCAAGTTGCTGACTTTCAGAATTGATTCCCACCCACCACCAAGGTACATGAAATCTAGCCCAACATCTGGAGAGCCGTATGATGTTTTGGTCTTCATAAAACCATAAAGACATAGGAGCAGAAGTAGGCCATTGGGCCCATCAAGTGTCCTCCACCATTCAATGAGATCATGACTGATCTGGTTTGATAATCCTCAACCTTATTTTCCAGCCTTATCCCTGTAATCCTTAATTCCCTTACTGACTAAAAATCTGTCTGTCGAAGCCTTGAACATACTTAATGACCCAGCCCCCACAACCCTCTGCGTTAAAGAAGTCCACAGGTTCATACCTAAGGAAGGATATATTTACCTCAGGTTCACTAGATTGGTTCCTAGGATGAGGGGGTTGGCCTATGATGAGAGGCTGAGTAAGTTGGTTCGATACATTCTGGAGTTTAGAAGAATGAGAGGTGATCTTACTGAAAAGTTCAAGATTATGAAGGGGCTTGATAGGGTTGACTGAGATTGTGCCTGCTGGCTGGGGAATCTAGAACATGGGCGACAATCTTAGGATAAGGGGACAATCGGTTAGACTAAGATGAGGAGAAATTTCTTCACTCAAAGGGTTGTGAATCTTTGAAATTCATAGTCCCAAATGGTTGTGAGTGCTCTATTGCTGGACATATTTAAGGCTGCAATAGATTTTTGTTCTCTCAGGCAATCAAGGAATATAGGGAGCAGGCGGAAAAATAAATTTGAGGCAGCAGATCAGTGACGATCATATTGAAGATGGGATCCTATGGTCTTCTCCTGCTCCTCTTCTTATGTTTTGTATGTTCCCTCCATCATAGAGTTAGAATTGGCGATGCTCACTGATGATTGCATAATGTTCAATACCTGAACAGTCCATACCTGTGTGTAGCAAAACCTGAACAAGTAATATCTGCACTACACAAGTGCCAGGCAGTGGCCATCTCCACAAGAGAGAATCTAACCATTACCCTTGATTTTCAATGGCATTAACATCGCTGAATGTTCCATCAACAGCATCCTAGAGGTCAGTATCGATCAGAAATCCAACTGGACCACAAGAAGAGGTCAGAGGTTGGGAATTCTACAGTGAATAATTCACCTGCTGTCTCCCCATATTCTGTCGAACATCTACAAAGAACAAGTCAGGAGTGTGATGGAATATTCTCCGCTTGCCTGGATGAGTACAACTCCCGCGCATTTTCAAAAAGCTTGATACCATCCAGAACAAAGCAGCCCATGTGATTAGCACTCCAACTACAATCTTAAACATCACTCCCACCAGCCCTACACACAGTGGCAGCAGTGTGTACCATCTACAGTGGGGTTTTTCAAACTCAGGGTATTGACCACAGATGGGTTGCGGCGGATGTCGGATGGGTAAGCGAAAAGCGATCGGTTGTGGCATTCCTGATCGCGGGAAGAAGTCCTCAATAGCTGCTACCGACTTTTGAGAATGCCGGCTGTGGGCAGTCCCCAATTGGTTGCGGCCTTTGAGGCGGCAGAGTGGTGCGAGGCTGTGCTGTGTGCTGGTCACCGCACGCACGCGGGCGTTGGGGGCTGGGGTTGACGGCCGATCACGTGGGCGCGCAATTCTAGCGGTGGTGGCCCAGCTTGGAGCTCCGTTCTGGTGCTTGTCCTCTGCGCGTTGATCCCCCGCCACCATTCGGCAATATGCGGCCTGCGGCTCCGTGGTCAAGCTGTTCAATGGCCACCACAACGTTCGCTTGCACTCCCACGACATGAAGTACTGGTCAGGAAGTGGTCAGCAGTCTGTGACTGGGGTGGATGCAGCTACTGGACAGTAAGATGGAAGCCAGGCCAGGTTTGTCAGCGAGGAATACCGATCAAACAAGGCCAGTCAATACGGCTGACACATGTCAACACTGGAAGAAATCTACACAGTTATCACTTTGTGTTGTCACGCTCTGGAAACCAGGAAGTCAGTGCTTTTGGTGAGAATGGAGAAGGACGTGACTTGGATGTTTGGAAAGTGCAATGCAGTGGAACCAGTAAGAAATACTGTGACATTATGCGTGTTTACAAGTTACTTCATCTCCTCTAGAACAGGGCTAAATTGCTGGCTTTGAAAGCAGACCAAGCAGGCCAGCAGCACGGTTCAATTCCCGTACCAGCCTCCCCGAACAGGAGCCGGAATGTGGCGACTAGGAGCTTTTCACAGTAACTTCATTTGAAGCCTACTCGTGACAATAAGCGATTTTCATTTAGGGGCTGTTTAGCACACTGGGCTAAATCGCTGGCTTTGAAAGCAGACCAAGCAGGCCAGCAGCACGGTTCAATTCCCGTAACAGCCTCCCCGGACAGGCGCCGGAAAGTGGCGACTAGGGGCTTTTCACAGTAACTTCATTGAAGCCTACTCGTGACAATAAGCGATTTTCATTTCTAAAGTCATAGTTCATAAAGTAAAATCAAGATTGTACTTGTTTAAATATCTGAAGAAAATGGAATATATATATTTTTTTTAAGTTTGTGTGTACATATAAGAATGCACCAGTCAACTGAAATTGTACAAAGTCATAACCTTGGAAAAATCAGTTTGGAAATAGAGTTTCAAAGTAATAAAAAGAATGCCAACTGTGACCAGCCTTTAAATATGAACAATGGAGTCTTTCCGCCAGAGGCAGCGGCAGAGAAAAGATCACGCACCCAGTATGTACACAGACGCCATGTGCCCTGTACGTCCCTGCTTTGGGCGTGAAATCATGGAGGAGAGATTCCTCCTTTTGTAGCTGCCAGCAAGCAAGCAACAGGCCTGTGTGAAGATGGATTATTTGGCAATAAGGAAGAGACAGCCCGAGACACAAACAGGCCAGGATCTCACAACTGAGTCTGCTGGAGAGAGCTGCACAGGAGAGTCCACGAGAGGACAAAGCTGTGCTAATGTGAGCTGTATACAGAGCTCCAGGGCAACAACTCATTAAGATGAAACTTAAAGCAGTATAAAGGTGATTTCTTGAGGTATAGCTTTGTTAATTGTGCTAATGCAAATCAGGATGCAAAGCCCATGTGTGCCATATGCGGGGAAGTACTGGCAAATGAAAGTTTATGCATTTGAAGACTAAGCATGGCGAGTTCGAGGACAAATCTCTTGATTTTTTTTTCAAAGGATGCAGCGAGAACTTAAATCGCCAGCTGAAGTCCTTAGCAGAAATGTAACATTGAATGACAAAGCAAGAGAGATCGTGAGGAACAAGCAAGCTCACCTGCCGCATTAACGGTAAACAATAATGCTGGGTCGTGAAGGTCGGCTGGCGTGGGTGGGTCACTAACACGGGCGGGGCATGGGTCCCAAAGGTCCGCCAGCTGGCAAAAGCGGATGCCGGGGAAAAAAGTTTGAAAAACACTGATCTACAAGATGCACAGCAGCAACTGACCAATACCCATTGATAGCACCTTCCAAACCTGCAACCTCTACCAACTAAAAGGCTGAGGGCAGCAGATGCATGGGAATACCACCACCTACAGGTTTCTCTCCAAGACACACGCCACCCTAGCCTGGAACTATATCACCATTCCTCTCTGCCGTGAGCTCAAAATCCTGGAACTTCCTCCTAACAACACTATGGATGTACCTACACCACATGGATTACTCTCGTTCAAGAAGCCGACTCACCAACCTTCTTGAGGACAATTAGGGATGTGCAATAAATGCTGGCCTAGCCAGCAATGCCTAAATCACTTGAAGGAATAAAAAACTCCTCACTTGTCACTAGCTCAAATTAAAGGCAGTGCATATCATCATAACATGCACCGTAGTAACTCGCCAATGTTCCTTTGACAGCACCTTGCAAACCTGAAGCTTTTACCCCCTTGAAGGGCAAGACCAGCAGATGCATAGAAACACCATCACTTGCAAATTCTGCTGTAAACCACACACTATGCTGACTTGGAACTATGTCACAGTTCCTTTGCTGTTGTGGCATCAAAATCCTGGAATCCCCTTCATCGCAGCATTGTGGGTGTACTTACACAACAAGGACATCAACAGCTCAGGAAAGGTGGCTCACCACCAGCTTCTCAAGGGTAAATAGAAATAGGCAACAAGTGCTAGCCTAGCCAGTGACACCTGCATTCTGTGAATGAATGGTAAAAATTGATGATCTCACACTTCTATAAACTTTAACTAACGCTAATAGTTGCTTATGTGGAATCTTTTTAAATACTTTCTGGAAGTCTATATAAACTGCATCCTGACGTTCCAATGACCAATGGTTTAGTTACTTTCTCAAAAAATTCAGTTACGTTTGTTGGACACAGGAAACGCTCAGGAAGGTAATAGCATCCTGGCTATTTGAATGCTTCAGAACAAGCCATGCCCCTAGACAATTGTTCTATTACATCTACAGCACTGGTATCTATCCATTTAAATGGAAAATTGCCCAGGAGTGTCCTGCTCATAAAATGCAGACAAATCCAATCCAACCTGTGGCACAATGGCAGAGGTCCTAGTTGTACGTTGCCTAACCCCGCCCTCACTCAGATCCACATTGACATTCCTATATTTTTCTGGACACAGCAAGTATCTCCACTTTATTCACATCATCGTGAGGCTCAGTCAAAGGACCTTACCCACAAAACAAAATAGCTGCAGTATCAAAGCTGCAAATGTGAATATTCAGCCGAAGACCAGCTGATCTAAAATGTTGCCCTACACATATGGGTGTCTGGAGCAGGCATTCCCTACCCACACCTCCCCCCCCAAACCCTGAGTTCTACAGTCATGTGACCTTCTGGGAGGGACAAAGGCACCAGAGAGGAATGCAGGGTCAACAAGTGGGAAAAGTGTCTGGAAAATTCCTTTCCAACTTCCATTAACACCTTCAGATCTTTCACCACATTCAAGTTGCAATATAAATACAAGTTGTTTGTAGCTCATGTTGAATGAGCAGATAGCAGCAGACCTGGTGAGAACAGAATGGCTAGAGGGAGAAAACTAAGTAATGAGTGAGGCGGCAATGGACCTCACTGTCTGAATTTGCCTCTTTCTCCTCCCCTGTCCCACCCCGTTTTCACCAGTATCGTGGAGAAAAATTTAGTCTCGTATTCAGAAGAAGGGGATGAGGTTAACAAAGGGAGTTCCTTCATCTTGTCACGTTTGCAGCACATAGAGACCCAAGCTGAAAATATAAGTGCTGCATTGAAAAAAGAATGAGAGGACATAATTGTTGATTGAATTGATGCATTTCGGCAGGAAGTATGAGGAGAACCAATTTAGAAGGGGTTGAAAGAACAGAGAGCTCTGGAGTTTGCATACAGAAATACTTAGATGGTCAATAAGCATATTAAAAAAGCGTAAAAGATGTTTGGGACTTATTAAATAGATGTGTAGAGCACCAACGTTCTGGTAAACATGGCCTCGATGGCATCAGCTGATGTTCGTTCCCCTTGGTGCAGACTATGTCATCGACATTTTAATAGAAACATTGAAAATCATGAACAAACATCATGTGTTCCAACTAACCTGACTTCAAATGAATGCCTTTCAGCGCACGCAAAGAGTAACAGGACAGCATTCAAAGCGGTGGGATCATGTGGTGTCTGAGGAGAAGGCACAAGAAGTATCTGATTTGCCAGTCGTCTTTGTCATGGCCTCGAAAGAATATTCAGTTTGCGCTCTGCCTCCCTCGTGATGTGAGGCTCGTGGGCAAAACTAGGTCAGAAGATGCTTCAATCCTCCCAGAGCCAAATTGAATTCTAGGGGAAAAAAATGTGTTTTTTTTCCATGTTATGGGGAACCTTCCATCAACATTAAGACTTAGTGGAGGTTAAGTAAAACACCAGTTAACACAAATTTTTGAAGTTCAGGATTTAAGACACCAAAATCAGATGAATTGTCCGATGTAATGGATGAGTTAACGGGATGAACGCCAAACGTCCAAACGTGCGTTAGATGCACTTGCTCAGTCATAGAAGATCCAAGGTGAGGTAAGAAGTAACGAAAGCAGAGTCCGGTTCACCTTGGGCATGCTTTGTTTTCTATCTCACTTTCCATTTCCTCTGCCTCCATTTGTTGAGCCTTTGTTGGGTATTGATCGAGAACAGCTGATCATATCTGCTGTGATCTGCTGTCACTAACGTCTGAACCAAGGCATTAACTGCAGAGCATCAATTGCCCAACATTAGTAAAGGAGGACAAACTAACCATGTGTTGCACGTTTTACTATGGGCGTAAAACGCGTTTATTGGAGTGTATTAACACGCCTCCGAGTTCGACGTGTGCTTAACACTACTAGGCTCTGTTCTATGTAATTATTTAGCTCTGGAGTCGCCAGTTGCCGTATAGGCAACGTCACAAGTATTCCAAGGTCAAGTTCAAAGTAATAAAGACGATACACCGATTAGTAAAGTTCAAACGATCAATATTTATTATACAGTTATAATAAATACTCATGCACACACTAAGAGACTAAGCTATAACTAAACTTAAGTGAACAGAATACTTATCTAACAGGAACAGGCAAGGTCAGAGAACGAGGCCTTCGTCCTGGTTTTGTCTGCAGCCTTCAGCAAGCGTTCTGGTACTTGGGAGTCTAGTGGGCTTGGATCGCGTAGCGAGCGTTGAACTTACGGTTTCGGCGGCTGGTGCTCAACGGCTGGAGTCAGGATGCAAGATGTCAGTCAGAGCCGGAGCACGGGTTTAACAGACCGGGGCTCTGTGGGGAATTTGCTTTTATACCCCTCTCTAATGTCCTTGCCCCCTTCTAGGCGGGTTCTACCTTTCGGTACCGATTGGAACGTTTCCAAACGGCTACCTTCGAAATCCTCCAATGCGGGGCTTTCCTCGATGTTGGGGGGGTGGTTTCGATATTCGTTACTCTGGTGCCATCCTGTCTACTCCACCAATTAAGTGCTACATTGAGATGGAAATGTTGCCATTGTGTGTGCCTGGATCTGGGCCGCCTCATCAGGATGTTAAGCGCTTTGCCATTAACACCTTTGGCTTGGAGATCTGCACCTGGCCAGAAAACTGGTTTGCTGCTTGCAAAATGCTAATTAGTTGAGAGCAGGCTGTTTGTTCTCACTAAACAGGCTTTCCCTGCTGTCCTCCATTTTAGTTTGGCTCAGTGTCCATTTTGCGTGGCCAGCATGGCTACATTCCCTCCTTGTGATCCTCACAATCATACTATTGTGAAGGATCACCTATGTACTTTGCCTTCCTTGTGTTCTGACCTCTTGCCAGTTCCTGTTCTACTCTGTTCTAAACTATGGGAAGAAGAGAAAAAAATTTTTAACTAACATTTCTACTTGGCCCTATGTCAAAGGGACATGCATTACTACAACTGGGAACCTCTACCTATCACTATTAACCTTAACCTTAACTTAAACATTTAATCACTCTAAAACCTTAACCATTCATACCACAACATCACACTTCCCAACTCGGCAGTCGAGTATGGAACAATATAATACATGGCTGAATTTTTATTTACAGAGTGTTGTAATCAGTGAGGGGTTGAGGGGTTTGGTGGAATCCGAAGATGGGGGATTGAACTCTATAGATGGGTGAGGTGCTGGAACGAGAGGCTCTCCTCTTCCATTTCCTCAACCTGAGGGTCTGCACTAGGATAATGAGGATCGCGATCACCAACAGTGATTCGATTATATAGGACATGGAGTACCACGTCATGAATTTAGTACACCAGGTCTGAACCTCGCTGATCAGAGCTGAGCACTGGGGGTTTGCTGTAATTGAAGCATTTACGGTGGGGGTTGTGGGGGAAACGTGTCTTGTTTCCACACATATACATATGACATTAAACAGTAATAAGTGGGCTTCCATCATTTTGCTGTTCTTCTTCTTTCTCTTCCTTCTTCCTCCGGTATTGACAATCCTGGCTTCGACCTCTGTCTCGTCCTTTGAAACCTTTGGGATCAAGCACAGTATCTGTCAATACACAGTTTAAGACCTTTACTTGTTAGTGCATCTGTCTTTCAAAACCCAATTGACCCTTTAAAATGACTGGCTAAGTCACACCCTGTGACTCCCCTCATTTTTTTTTTCAAAAAGCGAATTTAAAGACCAGCATACACCTAACAATCCTTCCTTCTGCGAGCCTTCTCGCAGGCTTTGCTGATTTACCATCCGAATGTTCCCGGATGTAAATAGCATGTGGGATGGCGGCCGAAGGGCTACCTAACGTAAAATGAAAACAACTTTGAAATAAACATCCGAATGAGTTGCGTATGGGCCGCTACGGGTACGAGTTGGATGGAATCCCCGGGTAGGGCGTGCTGTGCCATACCCGAGCTTGGCTGACCAAGGGTTGGTTCTCAGACAGGGCGGGTCCTCAGTGCCGTTTGTCCACTGCCTGAGTAACCTGGAAAAACGGGTACGAATGTGTTTACCATGACTTGCAGCCTCTATTTCGACGAATAGAGGGGCACCTAAAAAACCAAGGGAGCCAAGATGCTCCAACTGAGGACATCACTGAAGTTCTCAGAGATATCTGCGGACAAGCTATTTGGCGTGTAGCCTTACAACTTTGGAAAGGATCTCCAATCAAACCGAAGTTCTCAAAAGTATCTGCGGACAAACTAACGTGTATGTGAGGTGGTCACAATCTTTTCAGCTGAAAAGAAGATGTCCATCCTCCAACTGGACAATGTACAATCCTGAGACAAACAAACATAAACGAAGACAAACATACGTGCAGGTTCCATCAGAAAGGACATCGTTTCCCTCAAACGATTCCTATCTTACATCATCTGGACACCTCACTTTGATTCTGCCTCTGTGAACAGGGTCACAAAGGGGTTGCCGTGTCGGGAGTCAGACACCGTGTCGTCCTGCTCTCCCGGATCCCACACCCTTGTGTGGATCAGGCATGAAACTTTGGAATTGTGTGACCGGGGGTCACTCTCGTCATTGCGGACAAGTCTGTAGGAATTGTCCCTGTGCCATTGTGTAGTGTCGAGTGTGTTGTCGGGGTAGTCGGGGTCGGGTGGTGGTTCTGGATATTTGAGGTAGGTGACTTCCATGGGGTCACTGGAGTCGGGGTCGTAGTTGGTGCAGTGTGGGCTGTATGGCTGTGTGCTGTCGCTGTCTTCAGAGTCAGTGTCAGTCCTGCTGTCTCTGCTGTGGCAGCTTGTGGGCGTGTCGGGGCGTGGTCTGTAGTGGTCTGTGGGCGGAGTCGTGGGCGAGTCCGTTGATGAACTGGTCTGTGAGGGGGATGGTGGAAAAGTGTTTCTGGTGGGCGGGGTGAAGTGTTCTGCTGCATCCAGCAGGACATGGTGAGCATGGTTGGCCTGTGTTCCATATGCCTTTAACTGGTTTATATGGAACCACGCGGTCTTCCCATTAGGATATTTGATCCTGTAAACGGAGGGGCTAATTTTGTCCGAAATTGAGTAGGGACCGGAATATTTTGGAGCCAAAAAACTGCTGGGGTTATAAACAGATAACATTACCTGTTGCCCAACCTGGAATTCTGTGGTGTGTACGGTCTTATTGAAACAGGCAGTACGTTGCTGTCGGCGTTTCCCTAGCTGGACTGCGGCTGCGAGCTGTGCAGACCTCACAGTCTCAACTAGATCTTTAACTGCCTTTTCATGTGTGAGGGCCGTCACTTCGGGGCTTGTCATGTCCAGTCCTAAAAGGAATTCTGTACCTTTCATAGGGCGTCCGGTCATGAGTGTGTGTGGTGTGTATCCTGTAGATGTGGAGACAGTGTTCCTTATGAACATAAGTGCAAATGGGAGCACTGAATCCCATGTGGAATTGTTCTGTTGAACCATTTTCCTGAGGGTCGTTTTTAGGGTCCGATTCATGCGCTCCACAATCCCGCTGGACTGTGGATGATACGCAATATGGAAGTTCTGTTTGATTCCGAATATTGTCAGGACGTTCCTCATGACCCGTCCTGTAAAGTGAGATCCCTGGTCCGAATCGATACTTCGGGGTAAACCCCATCTCGTGAAGATGTGGTGGGTCAGGATCTTTGCAGCTGTCTTAGCTGTGTTTGTTCGTGAGGGAAATGCCTCTACCCATTTGGTAAAGGTATCTATCACCACCAGAACGTATTTATAGCCATTCCGACAAGGGGGCAATGGACCTATAAAATCGATCTGGAGGTTTGTCCAAGGGCCGTTAACTGGGCGAGTATGCCGAAGTTGTGCTTTCTTAGAATACCGCTCCGGGTTATTCTGAGCACAAATCAGGCAATTCTCAATGTAATGTGTGACATCAGTCCTGAGATTAGGCCACCAACAGAGTTGCCTGAGGTGCCTCGTTGTTGCATCAATTCCCTGATGCCCGTGTCCGTCATGGAACAAGGCAATCATCTGATTCCTGTCCTGCTTCGGGACCACATAAAGTTGGTCCTTAATGATCACACCCTCATGTGTGGTCAGTGTGTGTTTAAAGTGCTCGTACGCAGGCACAAAGTTTCCCTTGAAAACCTCCCTGAGGTCTCCGTCCTGTTTCTGTGCTGCCACGAGATCTTTAACCTCTGTTTGTGAGACTTGTACTGCGCTCACAGGGGCGCTAGCTGGTGCGCTAGCTGGGGGGGTCCATAAGTGTCCTCTCCTGGAACCTGCCTTAGCCAATGCGTCGGCTTTTACATTCCCAGGGGGTGATGACCTATGGTGGCTGCGAACTTTTATAATGCCGAAGGTCCTGTCCTTCGCTTTCTCTAGGATATGCTGGAGTAAAGGGGCTGATGGAAGGGGTTTTCCGTCTGCGGAGACAAAACCTCGTGTCCTCCACAGGGGCAGAAAATCTGTTAGGCTATTGCATACATATAAGCTGTCTGAATATATGTCTGCTGGGCTGGGGAAAGAATCGGGGTGGTCCACTATGTACGCTATGGCTGCTAGCTCTGCTGCCTGCGCGCCTAAGTGACCTGGTAACTTAAGAGCTATCTCTTCGAGAGCGCGCCCCTGCGCGTCCTCTACATAGATGCCGCATCCTGTGATACGCTCACCATTTAAAACTGTGGAGGAACCGTCTACATAAATCCTCAAGGGTCCACACGTGTCTGTGGGCTGGGGGCTTTGTTTCGGGTTCCCTATCTTCCTGGGGGGTGTTTTGGCTAAAAAGGGTCCTGTGTTATGCAGGGGAGCTACAATTTCACAGTCATGGGGCTGTCCGGGATATTGGAGGTTGTCTGCTAAGTATGTGTGTGTGCGTGTTCGTTTTACAGTAATGTCCCGTCCTTGTAAAAGTAGGGTCCACCTAGCTGCCCTAATCTGGCTAACTGAACCGTCCTTCAGTCGACCGTCTAGTAGTAGCTGTGTGGGTGTGTGTTCGGTTAGAATGGTGATGGGGTTTAGTCCGGTTATGTATGAAAAATACTGTACTGCCCAGAAGACAGCAAGGAGGTGCCTCTCACAGGCTGAAAATCCTTGTTCTACCGGGTCTAACAGTCGGGAGGCATAAGCCACTGGTCTTAGCTGCTCGTGCCGTTCCTGAAGCAACACGGCCGAGAGGGTCAGATCGGTGCTCGCTACCTCGATTGCGTACGGGGAAAGTTGGTCGGGGACTAGCAGCGCGGGTGCTGCACTAAGGGCTCGTTTTAACTCTTCCACAGCGCCTGTATGCTGCGGAAGCCATTCCCAGGGGGCTCCTTTCTTAAGGAGGTCTGAAAGTGGGGCGGCTTTTGTCGCGAATCCGTCGATGTGGTTCCGACAATAGCCAACCAGTCCTAAAAACGACCGGAGGGCTGAAACATTCTGGGGAAGGGGCAATTTGACAATCGAATCAATTCTTTTGAATTCGATCTCGCGTTTGCCGTGCGTGATGACTGATCCCAAATACATCACTTTACTTTCCAATATTTGGGCCTTTTTCGGGTTAACTTTACAGCCAATTTCAGTTAAGAGTTCCAGGAGTTCGGCCAGAAGCGAAATGTGCTCTGCCTTTGTGTCTGTCTGCAGTAGTAGGTCGTCTACATACTGTACCAGACATTCGGGTCGGGAAAATTTTTCTAATCCACTTGCCAGCTGTCGGTGGAAAATGGAGGGTGAATTGTGGAATCCTTGTGGGAGGCATGTCCACGTGTACTGCTGAGTTTTGAAAGTGAATGCGAATTTGTATTGGCACGCTTTTGCCAATGGTATGGACCAGAATCCGTTACTGATATCCAATACCGTGAAGTACTTGGCGTTGAGACCCTGCTTGAGCATGGTCTCGGGACTAGTAGCTACCGTTGGGGCTACTGCGGGGGTTACTTTGTTGAGTTCCCGATAATCGATGGTCAGACGCCATGATCCATCGGGCTTCCTCACTGGCCAAATAGGGGCATTGTTGGTGGAGGCTACCGTTCTCAGTACACCTTGGTCCAACAAGCTACCTATAACCTTTTCTATTTCCACCTCTGCCTCGAGGGGAAATCTATATTGCTTTTGCGGTCGGGGGTCCTGTCCGGTAACATGAACTTGTCCAGTCATTCTGCCACAGTCATGACGGTGACTTGCAAATGCTGTCCTGTGTTTGTTTAGTAGGGCCTTAATTTGTCTGTCGGTGTGGAGTGTAGTCAGGTCGAATGAGTACTCTCCCACTGCGCTAATCCGATTAGCGTAGTCTCCTACTGTGAGGGTGGCTGGGGCTCTGTCTGATCTAGCCATTCGCCAGACACACTGGTTCACTGGGTCGAACGACAAGCTGTGAGCGTTCATAAAATCTATCCCTAGGATGTGTTCTGCTGTCCTGGGAAGATTTACTAAAACTACGGGGTGCCTTGTGCTAATGTTCCCTAGCTGGATCGCTACGGGTGCTGTGATATGTCCCTGCTGCGAGTGTCCGGTGAACCCGCTAAGTGTAATGGTGGAGGTGGTCGGCCACGTGTCTGCGTGTGCCGTGGTTGTGGAGTTAATGGTGGTGCGGGATCCTCCTGTGTCCCACAGTAACTCTATGGGCTTCCCTTTGACTTTTGCTGTGACTACGGGCCTCCCTGATGAGTCCCATAGTGTGTCACAGACCCAAGTGGGGGAGCCCGAACACCGTCAGTTCGTCTCGTCCACATTGGTGGGTCCTGACTGTACTACTACATTGTGGATGGGTTTTGCTTTGTTGCGGTTCAGAGTGCCTGTCTGCTGGCCTCTCTGAGATCGCTGGGGTGCATTACACTCTTTTGCCCAATGCCCTAACTGTCCACAGTTATAGCATTCCTGTCCTTTCTGTTGTGGGCTGCTCTTGCCTTCATTTACCCATGCGGGCTTCTGGTGCTCTCTGACTGCTTGAATATCTGCAGCAGTCTGAGCCTCTTCTGGGGATCTAACTTTTCCTTTTGCCTGAAGCGATTGCTCCCAAGCGCGGGACAATCTTTTCAGGACCCATTTTTCGTTATGGGCCTCTTCTGAGGGGTCATAGCTATTGCAAGCGCTCTGTCCTGCTTCTGTTGCGTGTGAGATAATTGTGCGCGTCCACTTAACCATGTTTTCGCGGGTTAAATGCGCTCTATCTAGCTGTCCGAAAACTGCGCTGAAATGAATCCACAGCCTTCCTGCGAATGCTGTGGGGTGTTCGGATCTCTTCTGCCTGCACTTATTCAGTCCTTCTACGGGGTCACCTCTATTGTACCCGATGGCATCTAAAATGGCGGTGTGCATCTCCTCTAGGCTGCCTCCTGCCACGTTTTGTGGGTCGGGGAGGGCTGCTACTACGCTCTGGTCTAAACTCAGCACGGTGAGCTTAACCTGCTCTCTCTCATCCAGGCCGTACATGGTAGCCTGCTGTTTTACTTTAGCGAAAAACTGGTGGGGGTCTGCGGTGGGGAGGAACGGAGTGATCTTTTCACAAGCGTCCCTTAGCTGGGTTACGGTTAAAGGGGTGGTGTAAGTTATGTCTGGGGCGCCTTCGGATTCGGCTTTTCTCTGTGTGGTTACGGGATTCATGGGTGCGGTTATGGTCTGAGCTGTGGGGGGTTGGGGTGCCTGTCGTTTCTGCTGAGCTGCGGGCGCACATGTTCCCTGAACATAACGCTGTGCTGTCTCGCTTAATTCCTGCCAATCTGGGGCGTTTTCTCCATCTAACTGTGCTCCAAAGGTGCTTTGGAAGCCATTCTGCACCGAAAGCAGAGATTGCAGTTCCGCAATCTGTTTCCTGCATTTCGCGTGGTCAACTGTGCTTTGTCTTTGTTCGGTCGTTGCAGCATGGAGTGCTCTCAAAGCTGCTTTGAGATCCGAACATTGCCTCTGCAATGCCTCCACCTGCTTTTCCGATTCCTGTCTTATCAGAACGGCACGTTGCACGTCCTGATAGGCTTTCTCATACTGGGTCTGGGAACTGTTCAGATGAGCTAGACAAGACTGATGAGCCCTTTTGGCATCATCCACCTCTCTATCCTTCTCTGCCAACTTCCCTTTTAATTCCAGGTTTTCTTTCTCGATGTCCCTGACATCGACCTTACTCATCCTATTCCTCTCTTCTAAATCTGTCCGGAGCGTCCTGATGACCTCCTCTGCGCCTCGCAACTGTGCCAAACAGGACACAATCGCCATCGGCTTGCGTGCTTTACCTAAATTCTTTTTGTGTATTTGAGAGAGGTTCTCCCACCAAGTATGACCTATACTCCCGGGACCTGTCTCCTCATTTGCACAAAACTCTTTCCAAAGGGGCCATCCCTTTCCCTGCAGATATTTGCGGAGTTCCAGCTCCCACGTGGGACACTGGCCTACTCTGCTACTGCTGCTGGTCGCTGCGACCACAAACTTTGCTGGATCCATCAGACGTTCCATTGCCTGCATGGCCATTTCCTCTGACTCTCTTTTTATAATTTGGAACAGGGGGTTGTTGGGGTGGTGTTTCGTAAAAAGGGTACGGCTTACGCTATTTTCCGATCACAAAACTACCGAAAGTTTGTCGCAACAAAAAGCTTTCAGTGTTACCTTACAGCCCTGTTAGTACGCATGCACTAAACACACTTCCGAATTTCGCTTATTATTTTGAACACCTTGAATACTTGTGATCTCTTTCTTTCTCTGCAATTTGGAGTTCTAATTCAAATTTCAGGGTCCTGGACACTGTGGTGTTTCCACTTACAACAGGGTCCCGGCGGATGTCGCCACTAAATGTTGCACGTTTTACTATGGGCGTAAAACGCGTTTATTGGAGTGTATTAACACGCCTCCGAGTTCGACGTGTGCTTAACACTACTAGGCTCTGTTCTATGTAATTATTTAGCTCTGGAGTCGCCAGTTGCCGTATAGGCAACGTCACAAGTATTCCAAGGTCAAGTTCAAAGTAATAAAGACGATACACCGATTAGTAAAGTTCAAACGATCAATATTTATTATACAGTTATAATAAATACTCATGCACACACTAAGAGACTAAGCTATAACTAAACTTAAGTGAACAGAATACTTATCTAACAGGAACAGGCAAGGTCAGAGAACGAGGCCTTCGTCCTGGTTTTGTCTGCAGCCTTCAGCAAGCGTTCTGGTACTTGGGAGTCTAGTGGGCTTGGATCGCGTAGCGAGCGTTGAACTTACGGTTTCGGCGGCTGGTGCTCAACGGCTGGAGTCAGGATGCAAGATGTCAGTCAGAGCCGGAGCACGGGTTTAACAGACCGGGGCTCTGTGGGGAATTTGCTTTTATACCCCTCTCTAATGTCCTTGCCCCCTTCTAGGCGGGCTCTACCTTTCGGTACCGATTGGAACGTTTCCAAACGGCTACCTTCGAAATCCTCCAATGCGGGGCTTTCCTCGATGTTGGGGGGGTGGTTTCGATATTCGTTACTCTGGTGCCATCCTGTCTACTCCACCAATTAAGTGCTACATTGAGATGGAAATGTTGCCATTGTGTGTGCCTGGATCTGGGCCGCCTCATCAGGATGTTAAGCGCTTTGCCATTAACACCTTTGGCTTGGAGATCTGCACCTGGCCAGAAAACTGGTTTGCTGCTTGCAAAATGCTAATTAGTTGAGAGCAGGCTGTCTGTTCTCACTAAACAGGCTTTCCCTGCTGTCCTCCATTTTAGTTTGGCTCAGTGTCCATTTTGCGTGGCCAGCATGGCTACACATGTCCATGTGTTCTGGTCACGTCCACGATTAGCGGGGTTTTGGAGCTCGTTATTTAAAACATTATCAAATATTATGGAGGTGGAAATATTACTGGGACCTCGAGGCAATTCTTGGAGTGTCGGAAATACCAAGACTAATAGAAGGGAAAAAAGCCAATCTGGTGACCTTTGTCACATTGATTGCCTGGAGGCGAATTTTATTAGAATGGAAGTCAGAAGGGCAGCACGGTAGCATTGTGGATAGCACAATTGCTTCACAGCCCCAGGGTCCCAGGTTCGATTCTGGCTTGAGTCACTGTCTGTGCGGAGTCTGCACATCCTCCCCGTGTGTGCGTGGGTTTCCTCCGGGTGCTCCGGTTTCCTCCCACAGTCCAAAAATGTGCAGGTTAGGTGGATTGGCCATGATAACCTGCCCTTAGTGTCCAAAACTGCCCTTAGTGTTGGGTGGGGTTACTGGGTTGTGGGGATGTGGTGGAGGTGTTGACCTTGGGTAGGGTGCTCTTTCCAAGAGCCGGTGCAGACTCGATGGGCTGAATGGCCTCCTTCTGCACTGTAAATTCTTTGATAATATGTAAATTCTATGATCCACCAAATATATCGAAACGGTTGGGGGATCATGCAGAATTCCATAGACTTGAGTAAATTAAGTTTGTCATTCGTGGCTCCAATGGGGAATACTGGGTGAGATGGAAGCTGTTCTTGTCTCTATTTACAGATCTATTTGTTGTCAGCAGGTAAAGTGAGGGGTATCGGGGAGATGGGATAAAAGGGAAGGCAAAAAAGGAAAAAGTTCAATGGAAATAAGAGAAAAAATCTCAAATTAGGAGCATTGTATTTTGATTATTTTGTTTTTGATCGATTGTTTGCACATTGTTATGTATATCCTTATTTGAATAAAAATAGCTTTAAAAAACATTGGAAATGGATGACACAGAGTAGAGATTGTCTTCAAGAACTGAGGCATAATGAATGAGGGGCCATCAAAACAATATTAAATGTGAGAGATTTAGAACAGAGGACCAAGTGAAACTTCTTCACAGAGTTGTGAAAATCAGAAATTCCCTTCCAGGGTTACTGGTTGAAGCAGAAAGTGTGTCAAAAGCCAGGATTGCATTAGACAGGCAGATGTGAAGAAAGTCATTGTTGGTCAACTAAATAGATATTACTGAACATTTTAAAGGATTGTGCGGAAAGGTGGAATTGTTCAGCGAGGAAGATTTGAGGTCACTGCGAGATCAGCCGCGTCTAATTTAAAAGGTGGAGCAACCTTAGAGTTTAGGTTCTAAATGTCTGAAAAACAAGTTGCCAGTGCTGAAGTACTTAAAGTCTGGTTTCTCAAGAAGCCAGATTTAGAGGAATGCAGCTTTTTGTAGGTCAGCAAGACTGGAGGAGATAATGGAAATATGGAAGACCAACGCAATGGAGGAATTTAAGACAAGGTTGAGAATTTAAAAATCAAGGTTTACCAGACTAATACCTGTATTGGACAGGTTACCTTATGAGGAAAGATTGGACAAGTTAGGCTTGTATCTGCTGGAGATTATAAGAGTAAGTATGGAAACCTAAGATCCTGAGGAGTCTTGACAGGGAGAGATGTCTCTTCGAATGTGGGAATACAGAATTAGAGGTCACTGTCTAAAAGTAAGAAGTCGTCCATTAAAACAGCAATAAGACCATTTATTTTTCTTTCAGAGGTTTGTGAGACTCTGGAACTCTCTCCCTGAAAAGGTGGCGGTCGCAAAGTCTGAATATTTTTAAGGCTGAGGTGAGTAGATTCTTGTTAAGTAAGGGGGTAATATGTCATCGAGGTGGACAGGATGCAGATTTGCATGTCAGATCAGCCATGATCTTATTTAAATGGTGGAGCAGGCTCAAGGGGCTGAACATCCTACTCCTGCTCCTTTGTCGTATGCTAGGCTTTGCCGACTGGAGACACAGAAATAATGGGAGCAAAGTTTTCATGAACACGAGTTTATGTCAGATGGAATATGGGAGACCGACTAGAAATAATCATGTCGTGAGGAAATAAGAGAAATGTTTCAACAGCTGGTGAGCTACAGCAGTCAGGAGATGTCATGGACGTGGCGGTCGGCAGTCTTCGCGATCGTGCATTTATGAGGTGGTCGGCAGGCTTAGCGATGTGGAGGACGGCAGGCTTAGTGATGTGGCGGTCGGCAGTCTTCGCGATCGTGCGGGTATGAGGTGGTCGGCAGGCTTAGCGATGTGGAGGTCGGCAGTCATCGCAATGGTGCAGGTATGTGGTGGTCGGCTGCTTTAGCGATGGTGCAGGTATGTGGAGGTCGGCAGGCTTAGCGATGGTGCAGGTATGTGAATGTCGGCAGTCAGTGATGGTGCAGGTATGTGGAGGTCGGCAGGCTTAGCGATGGTGCAGGTATGTGAATGTCGGCAGTCAGTGATGGTGCAGGTATGTGGAGGTCGGCAGTCAGTGATGGTGCAGGTATGTGGAGGTCGGCAGTCAGTGACGGTGCAGGTATGTGGAGGTCGGCAGTCAGTGATGGTGCAGGTATGTGGAGCTCGGCAGTGAGGGATGGTGCAGGTATGTGGAGGTCGGCAGTCAGTGACGGTGCAGGTATGTGAAGGGCGGCAGTCAGTGATGGTGCAGGTATGTGAATGTCGGCAGTCATTGATGGTGCAGGTATGTGGAGGTCGGCAGTCAGTGATGGTGCAGGTATGTGGAGGTCGGCAGTCAGTGATGGTGCAGGTATGTGGAGGTCGGCAGTCAGTGATGGTGCAGGTATGTGGAGTTCGGCAGTGAGGGATGGTGCAGGTATGTGGAGATCGGCAGTCAGTGATGGTGCAGGTATGTGGAGTTCGGCAGTGAGGGATGGTGCAGGTATGTGAATGTCGGCAGTCAGTGATGGTGCAGGTATGTGGAGGTCGGCAGTCAGTGATGGTGCAGGTATGTGGAGGTCGGCAGTCAGTGATGGTGCAGGTACGTGGAGTTGGACAGTCAGTGATGGTGCAGGTATGTGGAGTTTGGCAGTCAGTGATGGTGCAGGTATGTGGAGGTAGGCAGTCAGTGATGGCGCAGGTATGTGGAGGTTGGCAGTCAGTGATGGTGCAGGTATGTAGAGTTCGGCAGTCAGTGATGGTGCAGGTATGTGGAGATCGGCGGTCAGTGATGGAGCAGGTATGTAGAGTTCGGCAGTCAGTGATGGTGCAGGTATGTGGAGGTCGGCAGTCAGTGATGGTGCAGGTATGTGGAGGTAGGCAGTCAGTGATGGCGCAGGTATGTGGAGGTTGGCAGTCAGTGATGGTGCAGGTATGTAGACTTCGGCAGTCAGTGATGGTGCAGGCATGTGGAGGTCGGCAGTCAGTGATGGTGCAGGTATGTGGAGATCGGCAGTGAGGGATGGTGCAGGTATGTGGAGGTCGGCAGTCAGTGATGGTGCAGGTATGTGGAGGTCGGCAGTCAGTGATGGTGCAGGTATGTGGAGGTCGGCAGTCAGTGATGGTGCAGGTATGTGGAGATCGGCAGTGAGGGATGGTGCAGGTATGTGAATGTCGGCAGTCAGTGATGGTGCAGGTATGTGGAGGTCGGCAGTCAGTGATGGTGCAGGTATGTGGAGGTCGGCAGTCAGTGATGGTGCAGGTATGTGGAGATCGGCAGTCAGTGATGGTGCAGGTATGTGGAGGTCGGCAGTCAGTGATGGTGCAGGTATGTAGAGTTCGGCAGTCAGTGATGGTGCAGGTATGTGGAGGTCGGCAGTCAGTGATGGTGCAGGTATGTGGAGATCGGCAGTGAGGGATGGTGCAGGTATGTGGAGGTCGGCAGTCAGTGATGGTGCAGGTATGTGGAGTTCGGCAGTCAGTGATGGTGCAGGTATGTGGAGATCGGCAGTCAGTGATGGTGCAGGTATGTAGAGATCGGCAGTTAGTGATGGTGCAGGTATGTGGAGGTCAGCAGTCAGTGATGGTGCAGGTATGTGGAAGTCGGCAGTCAGTGATGGTGCAGGTATGTGGAGGTCGGCAGTCAGAGATGGTGCAGGTATGTGGAGGTCGGCAGTCAGTGATGGTGCAGGTACGTGGAGTTCGGCAGTCAGTGATGGTGCAGATATGTGGATGTCAGCAGTCAGTGATGGTGCAGGTATGTGAATGTCGGCATTCAGTGATGGTGCAGGTATGTGGAGGTCGGCAGTCAGTGATGGTGCAGGTATGTGGAGGTCGGCAGTCAGTGTGGTGCAGGTATGTGGAGTTCGGCAGTCAGTGATGGTGCAGGTATGTGGAGGTTGGCAGTCAGCGATGGTGCAGGTATGTAGAGTTCGGCAGTCAGTGATGGTGCAGGTATGTTGAGTTCGGCAGTCAGTGATGGTGCAGGTATGTGGAGTTCGGCAGTCAGTGATGGTGCAGGTATGTGGAGTTCGGCAGTCAGTGATGGTGCAGGTATGTGGAGATCGGCAGTGAGGGATGGTGCAGGTATGTGAATGTCGGCAGTCAGTGATGGTGCAGGTATGTGGAGGTCGGCAGGCTTAGCAATGGTGCAGGTATGTGGAGATCGGCAGTCAGTGAAGGTGCAGGTATGTGGAGGTCGGCAGTCAGTGATGGTGCAGGTATGTGGAGTTCGGCAGTCAGTGATGGTGCAGGTATGTGGAGTTCGGCAGTCAGTGATGGTGCAGGTATGTGGAGGTCGGCAGTCAGTGATGGTGCAGGTATGTGAATGTCGGCAGTCAGTGATGGTGCAGGTATGTGGAGTTCGGCAGTCAGTGATGGTGCAGGTATGTGGAGGTCGGCAGTCAGTGATGGTGCAGGTATGTGGAGTTCGGCAGTCAGTGATGGTGCAGGTATGTGGAGGTCGGCAGTCAGTGATGGTGCAGGTATGTTGAGATCGGCAGTCAGTGATGGTGCAGGTATGTGAACGTCGGTAGTCAGTGATGGTGCAGATATGTGGAGGTCGGCAGTCAGTGATGGTGCAGGTATGTGGAGGTCAGCAGTGAGGGATGGTGCAGGTATGTGGAGTTCGGCAGTCAGTGACGGTGCAGGTATGTTGAGGTCGGTAGTCAGTGATGGTGCAGGTATGTGGAGGTCGGCAGTCAGTGACGGTGCAGGTATGTGGAGGTCGGCAGTGAGGGACGGTGCAGGTATGTAGATTTCGGCAGTCAGTGATGGTGTAGGTATGTGGCGGTCGGCATTCAGTGATGGTGCAGGTATGTGGAGGTCGGCAGTCATTGATGGTGCAGGTATGTGGAGGTCGGCACTCAGTGATGGTGCAGGTATGTGGAGTTCGGCAGTCAGTGATGGTGCAGGTATTTGAAGGTCGGCAGTCAGTAATGGTGCAGGTTTCTGTCGGTCGGCATTCAGTGATGGTGCAGGTATGTGGAGTTCGGAAGTCAGTGATGGTGCAGGTATGTGAAGGTCGGCAGTCAGTGATGGTGCAGGTATGTGGAGATCGGCAGTCAGTGATGGTGCAGGTATGTGGAGATCGGCAGACAGTGATGGTGCAGGTATGTGGAGTTCGGCAGTCAGTGATGGTGCAGGTATGTGGAGTTCGGCAGTCAGTGATGGTGCAGGTATGTGAAGGTCGGCAGTCAGTGATGGTGCAGGTATCTGCCGGTCGGCATTCAGTGATGGTGCAGGTATGTGGAGTGTGGCAGTCAGTGATGGTGCAGGTGTGTGGAGATCGGCAGTCAGTGATGGTGCAGGTATGTGGAGATCGGCAGTCAGTGATGGTGCAGGTATGTGGAGATCGGCAGTCAGTGATGGTGCAGGTATGTGGAGTTCGGTAGTCAGTGATGGTGCAGGTATGTGGAGTTTGGCAGTCAGTGATGGTGCAGGTATGTGGAGTTCGGCAGTCAGTGATGGTGCAGGTAAGTGAAGCTCGGCGGTCAGTGATGGTGCAGGTATCTGGCGGTCGGCATTCAGTGATGGTGCAGGTATGTGTAGGTTGGCAGTCAGTGATGGTGCACGTATGTGAAGGTCGGCAGTCAGTGATGGTGCAGGTATGTGGAGGTTGGCAGTCAGTGATGGTGCAGGTATGTGGATTTCGGCAGTCAGTGATGGTGCAGGTATGTGGAGGTCGGCAGTCAGTGATGGTGCAGGTATGTGAAGGTCGGCAGTCAGTGATGGTGCAGGTATGTGGAGGTAGGCAGTCAGTGATGGTGCAGGTATGTAGAGTTCGGCAGTCAGTGATGGTGCAGGTATGTGGAGGTCGGCAGTCAGTGATGGTGCAGGTATGTGGAGATCGGCAGTCAGTGATGGTGCAGGTATGTGGAGATCGGCAGTCAGTGATGGTGCAGGTATGTGGAGGTCGGCAGTCAGTGATGGTGCAGGTATGTCGAGATCGGCAGTCAGTGATGGTGCAGGTATGTGGAGATCAGCAGTCAGTGATGGTGCAGGTATGTGGAGATCGGCAGTCAGTGATGGTGCAGGAATGTGGAGATCGGCAGTGAGGGATGGTGCAGGTATGTGGAGGTCGGCAGTCAGTGACGGTGCAGGTATTTGGAGATCGGCAGTGAGGGATGGTGCAGGTATGTGGAGGTTGGCAGTCTTATCGATGTGGAGGTCGGCTGTCTTCGCGATGTGGAGGTCGGCAGTCTGAGTGATGGTGCAGGTATGTGGAGGTCGGCAGTCAGTGATGGTGCAGGTATGTGGAGTTCGGAAGACAGTGACGATGCAGGTATTTTGGAGATCGGCAGTCAGTAATGGTGCAGGTATGTGGTGGTCGGCAGTCAGTGATGGTGCAGGTATGTGCAGGTCGGCAGTCAGTGATGGTGCAGGTATGTGGAGGTCGGCAGTCAGTGACGGTGCAGGTATGTGGAGGTCGGCAGTCAGTGATGGTGTAGGTATGTGGAGCTCGGCAGTGAGGGATGGTGCAGGTATGTGGAGGTCGGCAGTCAGTGATGGTCCAGGTATGTGAAGGGCGGCAGTCAGTGATGGTGCAGGTATGTGAATGTCGGCAGTCAGTGATGGTGCAGGTATGTGGAGGTCGGCAGTCAGTGATGGTGCAGGTATGTGGAGGTCGGCAGTCAGTGATGGTCCAGGTATGTGAAGGGCGGCAGTCAGTGATGGTGCAGGTATGTGAATGTCGGCAGTCAGTGATGGTGCAGGTATGTGGAGGTCGGCAGTCAGTGATGGTGCAGGTATGTGGAGGTCGGCAGTCAGTGATGGTGCAGGTATGTGGAGGTCGGCAGTCAGTGATGGTGCAGGTATGTGGAGTTCGGCAGTGAGGGATGGTGCAGGTATGTGGAGATCGGCAGTCAGTGATGGTGCAGGTATGTGGAGTTCGGCAGTGAGGGATGGTGCAGGTATGTGGAGGTCGGCAGTCAGTGATGGTGCAGGTATGTGGAGGTCGGCAGTCAGTGATGGTGCAGGTATGTGGAGGTCGGCAGTCAGTGATGGTGCAGGTACGTGGAGTTGGACAGTCAGTGATGGTGCAGGTATGTGGAGTTCGGCAGTCAGTGATGGTGCAGGTATGTGGAGGTAGGCAGTCAGTGATGGCGCAGGTATGGGGAGGTTGGCAGTCAGTGATGGTGCAGGTATGTAGAGTTCGGCAGTCAGTGATGGTGCAGGTATGTGGAGATCGGCGGTCAGTGATGGAGCAGGTATGTAGAGCTCGGCAGTCAGTGATGGTGCAGGTATGTGGAGGTCGGCAGTCAGTGATGGTGCAGGTATGTGGAGGTAGGCAGTCAGTGATGGCGCAGGTATGTGGAGGTTGGCAGTCAGTGATGGTGCAGGTATGTAGACTTCGGCAGTCAGTGATGGTGCAGGCATGTGGAGTTCGGAAGTCAGTGATGGTGCAGGTATGTGGAGATCGGCAGTGAGGGATGGTGCAGGTATGTGGAGGTCGGCAGTCAGTGATGGTGCAGGTATGTGGAGGTCGGCAGTCAGTGATGGTGCAGGTATGTGGAGGTCGGCAGTCAGTGATGGTCCAGGTATGTGGAGATCGGCAGTGAGGGATGGTGCAGGTATGTGAATGTCGGCAGTCAGTGATGGTGCAGGTATGTGGAGGTCGGAAGTCAGTGATGGTGCAGGTATGTGGAGGTCGGCAGTCAGTGATGGTGCAGGTATGTGGAGATCGGCAGTCAGTGATGGTGCAGGTATGTGGAGATCGGCAGTCAGTGATGGTGCAGGTATGTAGAGTTCGGCAGTCAGTGATGGTGCAGGTATGTGGAGGTCGGCAGTCAGTGATGGTGCAGGTATGTGGAGTTCGGCAGTCAGTGATGGTGCAGGTATGGGGAGGTCGGCAGTCAGTGATGGTGCAGGTATGTTGAGATCGGCAGTCAGTGATGGTGCAGGTATGTGAACGTTGGTAGTCAGTGATGGTGCAGATATGTGGAGGTCGGCAGTCAGTGATGGTGCAGGTATGTGGAGGTCAGCAGTGAGGGATGGTGCAGGTATGTGGAGTTCGGCAGTCAGTGACGGTGCAGGTATGTTGAGGTCGGTAGTCAGTGATGGTGCAGGTATGTGGAGGTCGGCAGTCAGTGACGGTGCAGGTATGTGGAGGTCGGCAGTGAGGGACGGTGCAGGTATGTAGATTTCGGCAGTCAGTGATGGTGTAGGTATGTGGCGGTCGGCATTCAGTGATGGTGCAGGTATGTGGAGGTCGGCAGTCATTGAAGGTGCAGGTATGTGGAGGTCGGCACTCAGTGATGGTGCAGGTATTTGAAGGTCGGCAGTCAGTAATGGTGCAGGTTTCTGTCGGTCGGCATTCAGTGATGGTGCAGGTATGTGGAGTTCGGAAGTCAGTGATGGTGCAGGTATGTGAAGGTCGGCAGTCAGTGATGGTGCAGGTATGTGGAGATCGGCAGTCAGTGATGGTGCAGGTATGTGGAGATTGGCAGTCAGTGATGGTGCAGGTATGTGGAGTTCGGCAGTCAGTGATGGTGCAGGTATGTGGAGTTCGGCAGTCAGTGATGGTGCAGGTATGTGAAGGTCGGCAGTCAGTGATGGTGCAGGTATCTGCCGGTCGGCATTCAGTGATGGTGCAGGTATGTGGAGTTTGGCAGTCAGTGATGGTGCAGGTGTGTGGAGATCGGCAGTCAGTGATGGTGCAGGTATGTGGAGATCGGCAGTCAGTGATGGTGCAGGTATGTGGAGTTCGGCAGTCAGTGATGGTGCAGGTATGTGGAGTTCGGCAGTCAGTGATGGTGCAGGTATGTGGAGTTCGGCAGTCAGTGATGGTGCAGGTAAGTGAAGCTCGGCGGTCAGTGATGGTGCAGGTATCTGGCGGTCGGCATTCAGTGATGGTGCAGGTATGTGTAGGTTGGCAGTCAGTGATGGTGCACGTATGTGAAGGTCGGCAGTCAGTGATGGTGCAGGTATGTGGAGGTTGGCAGTCAGTGAATGATGCAGGTATGTGGAGATCGGCAGTCAGTGATGGTGCAGGTATGTGGAGGTCGGCAGTCAGTGATGGTGCAGGTATGTCGAGTTCGGCAGTCAGTGATGGTGCAGGTATGTGGAGATCAGCAGTCAGTGATGGTGCAGGTATGTGGAGATCGGCAGTCAGTGATGGTGCAGGAATGTGGAGATCGGCAGTGAGGGATGGTGCAGGTATGTGGAGGTCGGCAGTCAGTGACGGTGCAGGTATTTGGAGATCGGCAGTGAGGGATGGTGCAGGTATGTGGAGGTTGGCAGTCTTATCGATGTGGAGGTCGGCTGTCTTCGCGATGTGGAGGTCGGCAGTCTGAGTGATGGTGCAGGTATGTGGAGGTCGGCAGTCAGTGATGGTGCAGGTATGTGGAGTTCGGAAGACAGTGACGATGCAGGTATTTTGGAGATCGGCAGTCAGTAATGGTGCAGGTATGTGGTGGTCGGCAGTCAGTAATGGTGCAGGTATGTGCAGGTCGGCAGTCAGTGATGGTGCAGGTATGTGGAGGTCGGCAGTCAGTGACGGTGCAGGTATGTGGAGGTCGGCAGTCAGTGATGGTGCAGGTATGTGGAGGTCGGCAGTCAGTGATGGTGCAGGTATGTGGAGATCGGCAGTGAGGGATGGTGCAGGTATGTGGAGGTCGGCAGTCAGTGATGGTGCAGGTATGTGGAGGTCGGCAGTCAGTGATGGTCCAGGTATGTGAAGGGCGGCAGTCAGTGATGGTGCAGGTATGTGAATGTCGGCAGTCAGTGATGGTGCAGGTATGTGGAGGTCGGCAGTCAGTGATGGTGCAGGTATGTGGAGGTCGGCAGTCAGTGATGGTGCAGGTATGTGGAGGTCGGCAGTCAGTGATGGTGCAGGTATGTGGAGTTCGGCAGTGAGGGATGGTGCAGGTATGTGGAGTTCGGCAGTCAGTGATGGTGCAGGTATGTGGAGATCGGCAGTGAGGGATGGTGCAGGTATGTGAATGTCGGCAGTCAGTGATGGTGCAGGTATGTGGAGGTCGGCAGTCAGTGATGGTGCAGGTATGTGGAGGTCGGCAGTCAGTGATGGCGCAGGTATGTGGAGGTTGGCAGTCAGTGATGGTGCAGGTATGTAGAGTTCGGCAGTCAGTGATGGTGCAGGTATGTGGAGATCGGCGGTCAGTGATGGAGCAGGTATGTAGAGTTCGGCAGTCAGTGATGGTGCAGGTATGTGGAGGTCGGCAGTCAGTGATGGTGCAGGTATGTGGAGGTAAGCAGTCAGTGATGGCGCAGGTATGTGGAGGTTGGCAGTCAGTGATGGTGCAGGTATGTAGACTTCGGCAGTCAGTGATGGTGCAGGCATGTGGAGGTCGGAAGTCAGTGATGGTGCAGGTATGTGGAGATCGGCAGTGAGGGATGGTGCAGGTATGTGGAGGTCGGCAGTCAGTGATGGTGCAGGTATGTGGAGGTCGGCAGTCAGTGATGGTGCAGGTATGTGGAGGTCGGCAGTCAGTGATGGTGCAGGTATGTGGAGATCGGCAGTGAGGGATGGTGCAGGTATGTGAATGTCGGCAGTCAGTGATGGTGCAGGTATGTGGAGGTCGGCAGTCAGTGATGGTGCAGGTATGTGGAGGTCGGCAGTCAGTGATGGTGCAGGTATGTGGAGATCGGCAGTCAGTGATGGTGCAGGTATGTGGAGGTCGGCAGTCAGTGATGGTGCAGGTATGTAGAGTTCGGCAGTCAGTGATGGTGCAGGTATGTGGAGGTCGGCAGTCAGTGATGGTGCAGGTATGTGGAGATCGGCAGTGAGGGATGGTGCAGGTATGTGGAGGTCGGCAGTCAGTGATGGTGCAGGTATGTGGAGTTCGGCAGTCAGTGATGGTGCAGGTATGTGGAGATCGGCAGTCAGTGATGGTGCAGGTATGTAGAGATCGGCAGTTAGTGATGGTGCAGGTATGTGGAGGTCAGCAGTCAGTGATGGTGCAGGTATGTGGAAGTCAGCAGTCAGTGATGGTGCAGGTATGTGGAGGTCGGCAGTCAGAGATGGTGCAGGTATGTGGAGGTCGGCAGTCAGTGATGGTGCAGGTACGTGGAGTTCGGCAGTCAGTGATGGTGCAGATATGTGGATGTCGGCAGTCAGTGATGGTGCAGGTATGTGAATGTCGGCATTCAGTGATGGTGCAGGTATGTGGAGGTCGGCAGTCAGTGATGGTGCAGGTATGTGGAGGTCGGCAGTCAGTGTGGTGCAGGTATGTGGATTTCGGCAGTCAGTGATGGTGCAGGTATGTGGAGGTTGGCAGTCAGCGATGGTGCAGGTATGTAGAGTTCGGCAGTCAGTGATGGTGCAGGTATGTAGAGTTCGGCAGTCAGTGATGGTGCAGGTATGTGGAGTTCGGCAGTCAGTGATGGTGCAGGTATGTGGAGTTCGGCAGTCAGTGATGGTGCAGGTATGTGGAGATCGGCAGTGAGGGATGGTGCAGGTATGTGAATGTCGGCAGTCAGTGATGGTGCAGGTATGTGGAGGTCGGCAGGCTTAGCGATGGTGCAGGTATGTGGAGATCGGCAGTCAGTGAAGGTGCAGGTATGTGGAGGTCGGCAGTCAGTGATGGTGCAGGTATGTGGAGTTCGGCAGTCAGTGAAGGTGCAGGTATGTGGAGTTCGGCAGTCAGTGAAGGTGCAGGTATGTGGAGGTCGGCAGTCAGTGATGGTGCAGGTATGTGGAGTTCGGCAGTCAGTGATGGTGCAGGTATGTGGAGTTCGGCAGTCAGTGATGGTGCAGGTATGTGGAGGTCGGCAGTCAGTGATGGTGCAGGTATGTGAATGTCGGCAGTCAGTGATGGTGCAGGTATGTGGAGTTCGGCAGTCAGTGATGGTGCAGGTATGTGGAGGTCGGCAGTCAGTGATGGTGCAGGTATGTGGAGTTCGGCAGTCAGTGATGGTGCAGGTATGGGGAGGTCGGCAGTCAGTGATGGTGCAGGTATGTTGAGATCGGCAGTCAGTGATGGTGCAGGTATGTGAACGTCGGTAGTCAGTGATGGTGCAGATATCTGGAGGTCGGCAGTCAGTGATGGTGCAGGTATGTGGAGGTCAGCAGTCAGTGACGGTGCACGTATGTTGAGGTCGGTAGTCAGTGATGGTGCAGGTATGTGGAGGTCGGCAGTCAGTGATGGTGCAGGTATGTGGAGTTCGGCAGTCAGTGACGGTGCACGTATGTTGAGGTCGGTAGTCAGTGATGGTGCAGGTATGTGGAGGTCGGCAGTCAGTGACGGTGCAGGTATGTGGAGGTCGGCAGTGAGGGACGGTGCAGGTATGTAGATTTCGGCAGTCAGTGATGGTGTAGGTATGTGGCGGTCGGCATTCAGTGATGGTGCAGGTATGTGGAGGTCGGCAGTCATTGATGGTGCAGGTATGTGGAGGTCGGCACTCAGTGATGGTGCAGGTATGTGGAGTTCAGAAGTCAGTGATGGTGCAGGTATGTGAAGGTCGGCAGTCAGTGATGGTGCAGGTATGTGGAGATCGGCAGTCAGTGATGGTGCAGGTATGTGGAGATTGGCAGTCAGTGATGGTGCAGGTATGTGGAGTTCGGCAGTCAGTGATGGTGCAGGTATGTGGAGTTCGGCAGTCAGTGATGGTGCAGGTATGTGAAGGTCGGCAGTCAGTGATGGTGCAGGTATCTGCCGGTCGGCATTCAGTGATGGTGCAGGTATGTGGAGTTTGGCAGTCAGTGATGGTGCAGGTGTGTGGAGATCGGCAGTCAGTGATGGTGCAGGTATGTGGAGATCGGCAGTCAGTGATGGTGCAGGTATGTGGAGATCGGCAGTCAGTGATGGTGCAGGTATGTGGAGTTCGGCAGTCAGTGATGGTGCAGGTATGTGGAGTTCGGCAGTCATTGATGGTGCAGGTATGTGGAGTTCGGCAGTCAGTGATGGTGCAGGTAAGTGAAGCTCGGCGGTCAGTGATGGTGCAGGTATCTGGCGGTCGGCATTCAGTGATGGTGCAGGTATGTGTAGGTTGGCAGTCAGTGATGGTGCAGGTATGTGAAGGTCGGCAGTCAGTGATGGTGCAGGTATGTGGAGGTTGGCAGTCAGTGATGGTGCAGGTATGTGGATGTCGGCAGTCAGTGATGGTGCAGGTATGTGGAGGTCGGCAGTCAGTGATGGTGCAGGTATGTGAAGGTCGGCAGTCAGTGATGGTGCAGGTATGTGGAGGTAGGCAGTCAGTGATGGTGCAGGTATGTAGAGTTCGGCAGTCAGTGATGGTGCAGGTATGTGGAGGTCGGCAGTCAGTGATGGTGCAGGTATGTGGAGATCGGCAGTCAGTGATGGTGCAGGTATGTGGAAATCGGCAGTCAGTGATGGTGCAGGTATGTGGAGGTCGGCAGTCAGTGATGGTGCAGGTATGTCGAGTTCGGCAGTCAGTGATGGTGCAGGTATGTGGAGATCAGCAGTCAGTGATGGTGCAGGTATGTGGAGATCGGCAGTCAGTGATGGTGCAGGAATGTGGAGATCGGCAGTGAGGGATGGTGCAGGTATGTGGAGGTCGGCAGTCAGTGACGGTGCAGGTATTTGGAGATCGGCAGTGAGGGATGGTGCAGGTATGTGGAGGTTGGCAGTCTTATCGATGTGGAGGTCGGCTGTCTTCGCGATGTAAAGGTCGGCAGTCTGAGTGATGGTGCAGGTATGTGGAGGTCGGCAGTCAGTGATGGTGCAGGTATGTGGAGTTCGGAAGACAGTGACGATGCAGGTATTTTGGAGATCGGCAGTCAGTAATGGTGCAGGTATGTGGTGGTCGGCAGTCAGTGATGGTGCAGGTATGTGGAGGTCGGCAGTCAGTGATGGTGCAGGTATGTGAATGTCGGCAGTCTGAGTAACGGTGCAGGTAATTAGAGTTCGGCAGTCAGTGATGGTGCAGGTATGTGGAGGTCGGCAGTCAGTGATGGTGCAGGTATGTGGTGGTCGGCAGTCAGTGTGGTGCAGGTATGTGGAGGTCGGCAGTCAGTGATGGTGCAGGTATGTGGAGTTCGGCAGTCAGTGATGGTGCAGGTATGTGGTGGTCGGCAGTCAGTGTGGTGCAGGTATGTGGAGGTCGGCAGTCAGTGATGGTGCAGGTATGTGGAGATCGGAAGTCAGTGACAGCGCAGGTATGTGGAGGTCGGCAGTCAGCGATGGTGCAGGTATGTGGAGGTCGGCAGTCAGTGACGGTGCAGGTATGTGGTGGTCGGCAGTCAGTGTGGTGCAGGTATGTGGAGATCGGCAGTCAGTGACGGTGCAGGTATGTGGAGTTCGGCAGTCAGTGATGGTGCAGGTATGTGGAGGTCGGCAGTCAGTGATGGTGCAGGTATGTGGAGGTCGGCAGTCAGTGATGGTGCAGGTATGTGGAGATCGGCAGTCAGTGACGGTGCAGGTATGTGGATGTCGGCAGTTAGTGACGGTGCAGGTATGTGGAGGTCGGCAGTTAGTGATGGTGCAGGTATGTGGAGGTCGGCAGTCAGTGATGGTGCAGGTATGTGGAGTTCGGCAGTCAGTGATGGTGCAGGTATGTGGAGTTCGGCTGTCAGTGATGGTGCAGGTATGTGGAGGTCGGCAGTCTGAGTAACGGTGCAGGTATGTGGAGGTCGGCAGTCAGTGATGGTGCAGGTATGTGGAGTTCGGCAGTCAGTGATGGTGCAGGTATGTAGAGTTCGGCAGTCAGTGATGGTGCAGGTATGTGGAGGTCGGCAGTCAGTGATGGTGCAGGTATGTGGATGTCGGCAGTTAGTGACGGTGCAGGTATGTGGAGGTCGGCAGTTAGTGATGGTGCAGGTATGTGGAGATCGGCAGTCAGTGACGGTGCAGGTATGTGGAGATCGGCAGTCAGTGATGGTGCAGGTATGTGGAGTTCGGCAGTCAGTGACGGTGCAGGTATGTGGAGATCGGCAGTTAGTGACGGTGCAGGTATGTGGAGATCGGCAGTCAGTGATGGTGCAGGTATGTGGAGTTCGGCAGTCAGTGATGGTGCAGGTATGTGGAGGTCCGCAGTTAGTGATGGTGCAGGTATGTGGAGATCGGAAGTCAGTGACAGTGCAGGTATGTGGAGGTCGGCAGTCAGCGATGGTGCAGGTATGTGGAGGTCGGCAGTCAGTGATGGTGCAGGTATGTGGAGGTCGGCAGTCAGTGATGGTGCAGGTATGTGGAGGTCGGCAGTCAGCGATGGTGCAGGTATGTGGAGGTCGGCAGTCAGTGATGGTGCAGGTATGTGGAGGTCGGCAGTCAGTGATGGTGCAGGTATGTGAAGGTCGGCAGGCTTAGCGATGGTGCAGGTATGTGGAGGTCGGCAGTGTGGGATGATGCAGGTATGTGGAGGTCGGCAGTCAGTGATGGTGCAGGTATGTGGAGGTCGGCAGTCAGTGATGGTGCAGGTATGTGGAGTTCGGCAGTGAGGGATGGTGCAGGTATGTGGAGGTCGGCAGTCAGTGACGGTGCAGGTCTGTGGAGGTCGGCAGTGAGGGATGGTGCAGGTATGTGGAGTTCGGCAGTGAGGGATGGTGCAGGTATGTAGATTTTGGCAGTCAGTGATGGTGTAGGTATGTGGCGGTCGGCATTCAGTGATGGTGCAGGTATGTGGAGGTCGGCAGTCAGTGATGGTGCAGGTATTTGAAGGTCGGCAGTCAGTGATGGTGCAGGTATCTGGCGGTCGGCATTCAGTGATGGTGCAGGTATGTGGAGTTCGGCAGTCAGTGATGGTGCAGGTATGTGAAGGTCGGCAGTCAGTGATGGTGCAGGTATGTGGAGATCGGCAGTCAGTGATGGTGCAGGTATGTGGAGATCGGCAGTCAGTGATGGTGCAGGTATGTGGAGTTCGGCAGTCAGTGATGGTGCAGGTATGTGGAGTTCGGCAGTCAGTGATGGTGCAGGTATGTGAAGGTCGGCAGTCAGTGATGGTGCAGGTATCTGGCGGTCGGCATTCAGTGATGGTGCAGGTATGTGGAGGTTGGCAGTCAGTGATGGTGCAGGTATGTGGAGATCGGCAGTCAGTGATGGTGCAGGTATGTGGAGATCGGCAGTCAGTGATGGTGCAGGTATGTGGAGATCGGCAGTCAGTGATGGTGCAGGTATGTGGAGTTCGGCAGTCAGTGATGGTGCAGGTATGTGGAGTTCGGCAGTCAGTGATGGTGCAGGTATGTGAAGGTCGGCAGTCAGTGATGGTGCAGGTATCTGGCGGTCGGCATTCAGTGATGGTGCAGGTATGTGGAGGTTGGCAATCAGTGATGGTGCAGGTATGTGGAGGTTGGCTGTCAGTAATGGTGCAGGTATGTGGAGTTCGGCAGTCAGTGATGGTGCAGGTTTGTGAAGGTCGGCAGTCAGTGATGGTGCAGGTATGTGGAGGTAGGCATTCAGTGATGGTGCAGGTATGTGGAGGTCGGCAGTCAGTGATGGTGCAGGTATGTGGAGGTCGGCAGTCAGCGATGGTGCAGGTATGTAGAGTTCGGCAGTCAGTGATGGTGCAGGTATGTGGAGGTCGGCAGTCAGTGATGGTGCAGGTATGTGGAGATCGGCAGTCAGTGATGGTGCAGGTATGTGGAGATCGGCAGTCAGTGATGGTGCAGGTATGTGGAGGTCGGCAGTCAGTGATGGTGCAGATATGTCGAGATCGGCAGTCAGTGATCGTGCAGGTATGTGGAGATCGGCAGTCAGTGATGGTGCAGGTATGTGGAGATCGGCAGTCAGTGATGGTGCAGGTATGTGGAGATCGGAAGTGAGGGATGGTGCAGGTATGTGGAGGTCGGCAGTCAGTGACGGTGCAGGTATTTGGAGATCGGCAGTGAGGGATGGTGCAGGTATGTGGAGGTTGGCAGTCTTATCGATGTGGAGTTTGGCAGTCTTATCGATGTGGAGGTTGGCAGTCTCAGTGATGGTGCAGCTATATGAGAATGCAGGTATGTGCGGGGAGGGGCTGGTTTAGCACAGTGGGCTAAACAGCTGGTTTGTCATGCAGAACAATGCCAGCAGTGCCGTTTCAATTCCCAAACCGGCTTCCCGGAAGAGGTGCCAGAATGTGACTACTGGGGCTTTTCACAGTAACTTCATTGAAGCCTACTTGTGACAATACGCGATTGTTGTTGTATGTGCTTGGAAACTCTCTGCAGGGTCAAATATAACATCAAGGTTGAAAAGAGTGTTGTTCAGCATTCTTTTCACTCCCCCTGTCTTTTCCCTTCCCAGACCCTCCTAATTTAAACTTTGCAAAACCTGTCGCAGGAGCATGAACGTTCAGAATGGGTGAATTAGGAGACAGAGTTTGAGTGAATTGGAAGCCTTTTTACACTTCATACCATTTTATTTCCAAGTGAAGTTAATGGAAACTCAGTGGGTGTAGATTGGCACCCAAATTGCAGCACTACACAAAGCCCCATTTATTTCATCCTCTAATATCTGAGTCAACAAGCTGTTGGAATGAGTTTGCAGGAAATAGAAAATCCGTAAATATAGGATTGAGTAATTAAGGTGATTGAACCATACCAACCTGCAAAGTGTTTATTGAACAGCTGACACATTTATGATATTTTAAGTGGTACTTATGTCAATGTCTCCCAGAGTGATAGAACATAGAACAGTACAGCACAGAACAGGCCCTTCGGCCCTCGATGTTGTGCCTGGTCCATGTTAATTGATAACGGTTCTGTGTCAACAGTGTGTGGTATAAGTAGTGGGGACTATTAAAAACATTTACATTTATTCTTTCACAGGATGTCCAAAAGCGCTTTACAGGCAAGTAAGTGCTTTTGAAGTGTAACCCCTATGGTAAGAGAAGAAAGATGACATCCAATTTGCAGCACAGGAAGATCCTATAAACACTTATGATGAATGTAGAAATTGATTTATATTATATTTCACGTTTGTGGCAGTAATATTACTAAAAACCCTGGTAAAATGCATGCAGGCAATGTGTTTCCTGTTTTGTTACCAGTGTGGTAGGTAACATGGCCTACTCAAACATTGGTTAGTGATGAGGTCTTCTGAATCTCGATGAAGAAGACTTGAACTCGTCCAGTAGTAACCAAAGGTTTATTGAGTAACTACAACAATAATTGCATGAGTTCTTTACTCTAACTTTAATACTAGTGATAAGGTTAACAAGATCTAACTACGGTAACTATACGTAACTCCACTAGCCATCTGAACTAGTCTGCTATTGCCCTGGTCACAGTGCACCCAAGAGAGAGCGAGAGACCCAATGTGGTTGTCTTTTATACCCCTGTTGGTCCAGCCCTCTAGTGATCATGTGGTGCTACAGATTACACAATAACCCCCTTGTGTACATGCACATATAGAGATCACTACATCCCCCTTTTTTGTGTTACATATTTTCAGCATGTTGACAAGAAAATTGAACAAACATAATGGATGCAGCTTGCAAATGCATTACATAAAATCAATGAGTTAGTCCGTCAAATGTTAATACATTTAGCGTCTTAGGTTTTTTTGCTTGCATGAAATAGGTAGACAAATGATGTTATGTACAATTTGTGATGATCGTGATAATTATACAAAGTCAATTAATATTTATGAGTCCAATCTTAATTTTAAAATTTTTTTGTGAGTCCACACTTTATGAGTTTGTTCGGTCGAGTTGCTTTCTTCTTCTGTTGTTGAAGTGGTGATGTTGATGTTGTTATTTCTTTGTGAACGCCATCAGTGTTCCTGTGTTTAAGTAACCAAGAAGTCATCAATGAGGTATTTGAATGGTCGAATAATTTTATTGTCGGATTTATGGGTTTTTTTCTCTGCTTGCGGTAGTGATTCTGTGTTACATCTTTGTTGTCTGACCTGTATGTTTTCTTGTGTTTGTGGCATTGATTCTGTATGTCATCTTTCTTGAAAGCTAGCGTGCTTGCTTGTTCTGGAGCAGATGTGAATTTGTGAGATTCTTTTTCATGCCTTGGCATGTTTGTAGTCGTGTCATTGTTTTGTAGTGTGCTGTGGCATTGTCCTTCATGTGCAGAGTTGTACCATGTTGTACAGGTCGTTGTTTCATTATTGTTGTTTCTGTCGTTTCTGTGTTTGTTGTTTTCATTGTCGTTCTTGTTGCCATCCTTGTTGTTTTTGTCGTGCTTGTTGTTTCTGTTTTTGTTGTTTTCACTGTTGTTCTTGTTGTTTTTCTTGTCATGCTTGTTGTTTCTGTTTTTGTTGTTTTCGTCGCTGTTCTTTGTCATTTTTCTTGTCGTGCTTGTTTCTGTTATGCTTCTTGTCTTGTTGTTCTTGTTGCGCTGCATGTTGTTTTTGTTGTTGATGTTGTTGTTTCTGTTGTGAGTCTTGCGGTGTTTGTTGTTCTTGTTGCACTCAATCAGTGGTCCATGTGGATGATTTGAGTTATTGTCACAGTTATTGGTGTCAATGTCCGTTGTGGTATCTGTTACATTGAGCGTTTCTTCTTGAGAATTGTGAGAAGGATCTGATGTTGCATTGGTATTGTTGACATCAGTCATTTGTGTTGGATTTGATTCCTCTTCTTTGCTTCCTTGGTGCTCTCTTCTAGAGTCATTTCAGGTTCATTTGAATCATCTTTGGTTTCTTGGTGCTCCTCTTCTGGCGTCAAAATTTTCAAGATTAAGATTTCTATTGATGTGGTCTCTCTGGACTCTTGGTGCTCCTCTTCTGGAGTCATAATCTTCAAGATTTCAATTGCATGGTCTCCCTGGACTCATGGTGCTCCTCTTCTGGAGTCATAATCTTCAAAATTTCAATTGACGTGGTCTCGCTGGACTCTTGGTGCTCCTCTTCTGGAGTCAAAATCTTCAAAATTTCAATTGACGTGGTCTCTCTGGACTCTTGGTGCTCCTGTTCTGGAGTCATAATCTTCATAATTTCAATTGACGTGGTCTCTCTGGACTCATGAGTAGCCCTCCTCTGATTGTTGAGTGCTTCTGTGCAGACTAGCTGAGATCTGTCAGTCTCGCTGTGATCCTGCACATCCTGTATGTCGATTGTGATCACATTGTCACTATTCTCAAATACAGCGGGTAGACATTCAGTGTCTTCTTGTTGGTTAAATGAGCTGAGTATACTTTCATAGCCTTCTTCTAGTGGTTCAAATAAGCTGGCCAGACTTTCATGGTCTGCTGCTGGTTGCGCAGATAAGGTGGTTAGCCCTTCATAGTCTTGTTCATGCATGGTGTTCGCTATGGAGTGTTTGCTTGCTTCCATTTTTGAATCTGTCACCGACCTGTCCGTGGAGGCTTGCGTCGTTCTCTCTGTGGAGTCTTTCATCGCTCTCTCTGTGGAGTCTGTCATAGCTCTCCCTGTGGAGTCTTTCATCCCTCGCTGTGTGGAGTCTTTCACCGCTCTCTGTGTGGAGTCTTTCACCACTCTCTCTGTGGAGTCTTTCACTGCTCTCTCTGTGGAGTCTTTCATTGCTCTCTCTGTGGAGACTGTCATTACTGTCTCTGTGGAGTCGTGCAGTGTTCTCACTGTAGAGTCAGTCTGTGCTCTCTCAACTGAGTCGTTCTGTGCTCCCTGTGTGGCACGTCTTCTTGTTGTGTATTTGAAAGGTTGCTTTCATCCAATGTATCAACGATCTGCCATGGTATCATGGTATTGGAATCATCTACCATGAGTAGAGTCGTGTTGAGCTTTGCAACCGTGTTGCTGATGCTGTGATCAGCATATCCAAATAACTCAGCCATGTCTGAGCAGTATTGTGTGTATTGTTCAGTAGACAAATCATCGCTTTTTGTTTCGGAGTTGTTATTATCCTCTTCATGTTCAATGAACAAATCATCTTCTTGGGTTTCGGATTTGTCATTGTGCTCTTCATTTTGGATGTTGCAGACTGCTTGTTCCAGGGTGTTGTGAAAGTTATTTTCAACTGCTGGTGTAAGTTCGAGCATTGTTCTGTCTTTTGAGGTAAGAAAATTGGGTTTTGCAGCTTTACATTTCTTTTTGTTCATTTCCGTGCAATTCCCTTGTAAGTTGGCATGGTCCTCTGATGTTATGACGCTCGTGACGTCATGCGTAGGAATCGATTGCCCATGCGCAATTCGAGTTTCCTTTACTGTGCGCTCTTTTTGCAACTGCGCATGCGCAGTTTCTCGAGTGTATTTTGCCGCTTTCCTTCTTTTTGAGAAGTGCGCATGTGCGTACTGGCCGGAACGCTCTCGCTCAAGGTGGCTGCCAATCAAAAAGTGCTGTTGCATCCAGTGAGATCCTGCCTCTGCCGCTTGGTGAGTGTTCGCGCCATTTTTACCGATTTTGTTTTCTAGATACTGATTCTGTGTTTGGAAAGACTCACAGTATTGATTTTGTTTTTGTTCATAAGCAAGGCATTATTGTATAGCAGTTTCTAGAGTTAGCTACTTATCTTGTTAAAGTTCTTCCTTCAAATTTTTGTCAGATAGTCCATAAATTAATTGATCCATTATCATAGTGTCTCTGAAATCAGCATAATCACAGCCTTGTGGTATTAGCTTGAGATTTGTAATGAAATCAATGATGGGCCCTCCATTTCTCTGGCATTTATGACAAGAGTTAAATCTTTCCAGCATGTCACCAGACTGACTCTTACAGTGTTCATCAAATTTTTTGAGTATTACTTCTAATTTGGTGTTGTCTTCACCTTCTAAGTAATTAAAGCAATTATAGATTTCTCTAGCTTCATGCCCTCCTATTGAGAGTAGTAGTGCTATTTTCGTTGTGTCAGAGACCGTGCTTAAATCATTAGCTGTGATAAATATTTGGAATATCTGTTCAAATCTTTTCCAGTCATAACTTCAATTACGGGTTGTTTCCAGCTGCCCCAGAGGTCCAATGAGTCCCATAGTTAGTCGTCGAGGATCCATTTGCTGCAAAGTCTTCCACAGTCGAATATCCAGTCTGAATTTTCTTCTCTTTTTGTCTAACTTAATCTAACTAGTTCTGTTAAAGCCAACACGCCTAGTACCATGTTTTGTTACCTGTGTGGTAGGTAACATGTGCTACTCAAACATTGGTTAGTGATAAGGTCTTCTGAATCTCGATGAAGAAGATTTGAACACGTCCAGGAGTAACAAAAGGTTTATTGAGTAACTATAACAATAATTGCATGAGTTCTTTAACTTTGATACTAGTGATAAGGTCAACAAGATCTAACTACAGTAACTATACGTAACTCCACTCGCCATCTGAACTAGTCTGCTATTTCCCTGGTCACAGTGCACCCAAGAGAGAGCGAGAGACCCAATATGGTTGCCTTTGATATCCCTGTTGTTCCGGCCCTCTAGTGATCATGTGGTGTTACTGATTACACATTAACCCCTTGTGTACATGCACATATAGAGATCACTACATCTCCTAAAGCTGTAATTAAGGTGTCATAAAAGGTTAGCTAATCATTGTTCTGAATCATTGACTTGTTTACACATAGGTGGCTAATGGAACATTGGGAACGATCAAATGGCCTTGTGCGCCCGCATCAGTGATGCAAGAATGACGTTAAATCTCACGAAAGGCCTCTTGTGGAACTTGGAACACTTCGTGAGATTTAACGAGATAATAGAATCAAATCATAGAATTTACAGTGCAGAAGGAGGCCATTCGGCCCATCGAGTCTACACCGACCTTGGAAAGAGCGCCCTACTTAAGCCCACACCTCGCCCTATCCCTGTAAACCAATAACCCCACCTAACATTTTTGGACACTAAGGGCAATTCAGCATGGCCATTCCATCTAACCTGCACATCTTTTGGACTGTGGGAGGAAACTGGAGCACCCGGAGGAAATCCACGCAGACACGGGGAGTACGTGCAGCCTCCACGCAGACAGTGACCGAAGCAGGGAATCGAACCTGGGACCCTGCAGCTGTGAAGCAACAGCGCTAACCACTGTGCTATCGTGCCGCCCTCTCGCGAGACATCACAATTTGGATATTTTCCCTTGCTGGGTGAGATCCAGATTTATATTTTTTAAGTGAGCAGCTAGGCTCACATATATGGCTGCGCCCAATGCTCCCAAAAACGAGTGCCCACACCGGGGAGACATCGCCATTGCGCCGTTTAGCACGGGTCCACACAAACCTGAACCAGGCGTAACGGCATCTGGGGTGCATGTCTCCCAGGTCATCAGAGGCCCCCAGGTTGTCGGGCTGTGGACAGTGTGGTACCCTGACATGCCAGCTGGCATCCAGGCACCTTGGTAAGTCAGCCTGGTACCTTGACTCTGCAACCCGATCACCCTCGCAGTGCCACTCTGGCACTGCCTGGGTGCCAGTGCCAAGGTAGTCAGGTGCCAGGTTCCTCATTCCAGGGATCGGGCCCGGTGGTGCCTTGCCCTTATGGGGTGGGGTGAGGGAGGGCGAGGGAAGTCAAGAGATTGGGGCGACATGTAAAAATGGCGCCCCTTTCTCTTCCTGCACTGACAAGCTGAGCTCGTTACTGTAGGATGTGAGGTAAGTGCATCCTCTTTGATAGCAGGATTGTTCTCGGCGCCAAATACCCTGCTATATCCGCCCAAAATGGGACTCTTTTTCCCCGCTTAAATCATGCCCAGTGTTTTGATTGCAGGCGATTCCCTGGGTTCGAGATATTTGGAGTGACTGTGTTTAGCCCTAGCTGAGCAGATAATAGGGCAACTTCGTAGGAAACAGAAGCTGTAATGAATGACAGGAGCCAGGTCTGTCAGTAGTTTTGCAATCTGCTAGAAGATTTTAAGTCGAATAGCAGTTTGCCATAGGATTTACGTCAGACAAGACAGAGGATTTTCAGGTTGTTTCTGAAAGGCTCTCTCTCTCCAAAGGTCTGTACAGAATAGCAAGTAACCCTTATTTTTAACTGCCATTTGAACTGTATTGGGTTGCTAAATTGGAATATAGTGGCACGCGTATTAAGCAAGTTAAAGTTGTTTTTTCCTTTTATTTAAGAACTAACTGTTAATTGCGAACCTATTTTATTTGTGTTAATGTGGTTAATTCTGTGTTTAAATTAAAGTTTGTTTCAACATAAAAGATACCTATTAGTCAGAGTCATCATTCTTGGGGTGAAATATCCTTTCCTCGCAGTTTTAAAAATTAAAAAATTGTTTTGGGATTCTCGTCAGGTATCCTAACAAAAGTTGGGGGCTGGCCCGGTATCCTAACACTTTATTTCAGTTGTCTAGTCCATTGTCCCTTTGTATCCTATTCCTTGAATTCGGTGGAATTTTCTCATGGTAATCCTAACTCTCAATTTCCTGGCACATCTGCTACCCTAGTCATTATACTTCCTGGATATTTAATTTGCCTTGCTCGGTCCAACTGTTCCGCATTTATTAAAATGCATTCCTGGAAACTTTCATGTCCTCTCTTTATTCCATAATCTATTTTTGCAGCAGTCCAGTGTCTCCAACAACCATCGTGCCCCCAAGGTTTCACTATCAGCAAATCTGACAGCTGGTGGGGGCTGACCTTTCATTCTTTCTTCTAGCTGACTAAGTGTTCTCTCACCATTGCTTCTGCATACATATACACATATACACATATACATATTCTACATGAATGACACAGATGGCAGGCAGCAGCTTTGTCACAATCCCCAACTCAGTCACTCCTGGATCTCGTCCTCCATCTGCCATTTACAGTGTGTCCCATATTGAATTTACATCAATTTCCATTGGTACCTCAGTGAGTTTGATGCGGTTTGGTCAATCAATGAATGTTCAATGCAAAGCTTTGAGTATGCTCTGTGGTCATCACATACAGAATACGGCATGACATTACAAGTAGGGGAGGGGAGGAATACTTGATAAACTAATCAAACTTCGACAGGATACAAGGCCCAGGTCAGGATGCCTTGATCTGCACAAGTTAAAAGAGGCTTAGGGGTGAGATAGCAGAAAAACTATTACTGTTGTTTAAAAATTCGTTCAAAAAGGACTCGAGGACTGGCGGACAGCTAATGTGATTCTAACATTCAACCAATTAGCTTAACATTTGTGGTAAGAAAGATAATAGAACACTTCCACAAAGATATTACAGCAAATATCCAAAGACTGAAAATGGAATAAAGCATAGTCAACACAGATTTCATCCTTGACCGACCTTTTTTGAATTATTTGAAGAAGTAACATGAAAGTGGATAAAGGTGATGTAGTGGAAGTAACACATTTAGATTTTCAACAGGCCTTCAGTAAGATACTGCAAAGTTGACTCATGGTCAGCAAATTTGGAGTCAGTTAACAAATAGTAGAATGACTAACAAGTGGGATGCAAAGCAGAGAACAGACAGTAAGGGTGAAGGGTATTCTCTCAGATTGGTAAAAAGTGAGGAGTGGTGTTCCATAATGATCAGTCATGATCTCATTGAATAGCAAAGCAGACTCGATGGGCTGAATGGTCTACTTCTGCTCCTACATCTTAGGATTGGTGCTGAGACTATTGTTGTTCACCATTCACATAAAGGATTTGCATTCGGGAATCAGAAGTGCAATTTTCATTTGGATGTCACCAAATTTGGGGTTGTAGTTAACGCTGAGGAAGACAGCAGCAAAATAATCTAGCTGCCCACTGATGAGTTGGAAAGCGTAAGGGTCTACAAAATGCAGCTGTACCTGTCCCCGACTCACTCACTCTTGCCTGGCTCCCATTTTATAAGGGGGATTTTGGAGATGTACACGGGACATCCAGTTTTGGGCCTATTGAGCTACTTTAATAGCCATTTAATAGTCACTTAAGTGCCCCATCCCGACCCCACCACTATTTTACCTGCAGCATGGGGAGGTGGGTAGCCTGGCAGCTTTCACAGTGTGGGCTGGTGTTGGCCAAGGATGAGGGGGGAACCTTCTTTGGGGTTCCCCTCTGCCCATCAGAGGGACACCCCACAAAGTTATACCTCCCAACCTCCTTTTCCTCTCAAACCCAGCCTCCCACCCGCTCCCATTCCTCAGTGGGGCTTGTCAGCCAGACCCCAGGCCAGCATCTATTAGCTCCTCCTCTTCAGGTCCTGCCTGTAGTCCCAGAAGTGGCCACCACTCAAACCTACCACTGCTAGGACTACAGAGCTGCCGGCCAATCGGAGTTAACGTGGGTGAGAGGTTAAATGGCTGCAGGACATCCAGTATCGGTGGGGATGCATTTCCCATCAACTCTTCAGGTGGTGGGATAACACATTCTGTCATCTGAAAACTCCTGCCCACAATAAACTTGCAGAACAAAAGTGTAATGGGCAAATGAACTGCAAAATCAGTAAGTGGGAGGTGATAGGAAGGGTGGGGAGGTAACATGCTCTATGGAAAATAAATGTCTTAATGGGAAGTATGGAGGAGTAGAGGTATCTGAGGTTACAGATGCACAAATCACTCTAAACCGTAACACAGGTTAATAAGGTCATATTTTCTAGATTGGTAAAATTGAAATCAGAGAAGTCCCAATCTAAAGCTGCCGAACTCAACGTTGAGTCCTGAGCTGCAATGTGCCCAACTGGAAGATGAGAAGCTGCTCCTTCAACTTTTATCGTGTTCCCTGGAGCATTGCAGCAGGCCACGGACGGACGTGTGGGCACGAGAGCGAGGTACTGAGTTAAAATGACATGCAGCAATCATACTTGCAGACTGAGCAGCCACGCAGTCTGCGTTTAGTTTCCCCTATATAGAGGACACTGCATTGGGAGCAGCGAATACACTGCTTAACTTAATAGAGTATTTGGGGCCTTGAATGTTGAGGAGGGAGGAGGTAAAGGGGCAAGTGTTGCACCCTCTGTGATTGCAAGTGAAGGTGTTGTGGGAAAGGGATGGGGTGTTGGGTATGATGGATGGGTGGAACAGGTCCCCAGTGAATGCTGACAGGGGTTGGTGAGGAGAAGATGTGTTTCATGGTAGCATCATGCTGGAGTTGGAGGAAATGGCGGAGGATGATCCTCTGAATGCGAAGGCGAGTGGCTTGGAAATTGAGGGCAAGGGGAACCATATTATGGTTCTTGGAGGGAGGGGAAGGGCGAGGGCAGATGTGCAGGTCATAGGTCAGACCCAATTGAGTGTCCCGTCAACCACAGCGTGGGAGAAACCTCGACTAAGGAGAAAAACAGACATGTCAGAAACATTGGGCTAAATTCTCCGTTTGGGAGGCGATGTCTCAGAAGACAGTCCTTAGCCATGCAAATTTGGCGAGGCTTGCGAGGGATTCCCTCGGGAATCTCACTATTAGGCTGCTAATTTGAACAGGAGGCCCGATAGTGAGGTTCTGCAACTGACCAATCCCCCCACAGCGCAATTTGGCCACCTCCGTATTGCAACTCAGCATCCCCCCCCACTATGCAATTCAGCTCCAAACCTCCCTATTTACTGGGTCCCCCCCCCACCCCCCACCCCCCACCCCCGAACAGGGGTGACCTGACCCCGCCCCTCCCCTCACTTGAGCCTTCGGAGGGTCCCTTTATTTAGGGAGTCTCTGGTGAGATCCCTTTATTTAGGGGGCCTTATGGGTCTCTTTCTTTAGGTGGTCTCTGGCGGAGGTCCGTGGGGGTGGGTGGGGTGGGGTGGGCAGGTCATGCATTGTGTGCTGGGGGGGGGGGGGGGGGGGGGGCTGACCCTTGGATGGACTTGGAGGGGGAGGGAATTCCCTTTAACCCACTGCGGAAGGGTCATGCTTGTCAAGACTTGTACTTATTCTCACCGACAATTCCCAGCCCAGAGAATTGGAGAATCGTGCAGGCCCGGAGAATATGGTGCCCAGCCTGCTAGCGTCATAATGACCCATTTGCAGCCTCCCGCTGGCACGGCCCGTGAACTTGATCCGGGCGCCAGCGGGTGGCTGGAGCATCGGAAACAATTTGCCGCTTCTATTTTCTTCACTACCACTGGATTCTCCGCCTCACTGGGAACCCCACTACCAGCAGCACGAGGCAGAGAATTTCACCCACATTTTTTGAAGGACACATCATCAGCACAGACATGACAGAGGCAGCGATGCTGGGAGAACAGAATGGAGTCCTTACTGGTAGCGGGGTATGAGGAGCTGTCGTCGAGGCAGCTGTGGGAGTCGGAAGATTTGTAATGAATATCGCTCGTCAGCCTATTACCGGAAATGTAGACAGAGAGGTCAAGGATGGGAAAGGAAGTGTCGGAGATAGACCAATGTGAAGGTGAACGAGGGATAGAAACTGGAAGCAACATTTTTCTCGGTCCAGACGAGAGCATGATCAGGCACTAATACAATGACTGATGTAACAGAAAAAGAGTCGCAGGAGTCAAAGTAGGACTGTAATAGATAGAGAAATACAGCACAGAACAGGCCCTTCGGCCCACGATGTTGCGCCGAACTTTTGTCCTAGGTTAATCAAAGAAATTTGGACAATTTATCATGGCCAATCCACCCACCCTGCACATGTTTGGACTGTGGGAGGAAACCGGAGCACCCGGAGGAAACACATGCAGTCACGGGGAGGATGTGCAGACTCCACACAGACAGTGATCCAAGTCGAAATCGAACTTGGGACCCTGGAGCTGTGAAGCAATTGTGCTATCCACAATGCTACCGTGCTGCCCTTAAGAAGTTAACCTCCACTCCATTATTCTACCCTAATCCATGTACCTATCCAATAGCCGCTTGAAGGTCCCTAACGTTTCCGACTCAACTACTTCCACAGGCAGTGCATTCCATGCCCCCACTACTCTCTGGGTAAAGAACCTACCTCTGACATCCCCTCTATATCTTCCACCATTTATCTTAAATTTATGTCCCCTTGTAATAGTGTGTTCCACCCGGGGAAAAAGTCTCTGACTGTCTACTCTATCTATTCCCCTGATCATCTTATAAACCTCTATCAAGTCGCCCCTCATCCTTCTCCGTTCTAATGAGAAAAGGCCTAGCACCCTCAACCTTTCCTCGTATGACCTACTCTCCATTCCAGGCAACATCCTGGTAAATCTCCTTTGCATCTTTTCCAAAGCTTCCACATAATAAGGCGTGTTCTACATAATCCACAAAAAGGAAGGGCGCGATTCTCCGCACTCACGCCGGTTCGGAGAATAGCGGGCCGCGCAAATTTTCACGGCGACGCTGGTCCGACGCCCTCCCACTATTCTCCGAACCCCGCACAAACTACCCGTCGGCATTCCCGGCCTCGAACGCGCCCCCGACACGACCAGAATCGCTACTTTTTGGCCCCCCGCTATTCTCTGGCCCGGATGGGCCGAAGTCCCGACGTCATCACGCACTGTTTTCACGCCGGCCAACACACCTGCTTTTCAAGTTCGTCAACCAGTCGTGCTGGCTGACGAGAGCTTCGAGTAGGTGAGCGCACCGCCCAGCGCACTGCTCAGCGCACTGCTGGAGTCTGGCCACAACGGGGAAGGCATCCCCGAGAACGGGAGGGGGTCCAGAGCGGGGGGGGGGGGGAGTGTGGGAGACGGAGGGGGGAGTGGGGGAGATGGATGGGGAGTGGGGGAGACGGAGGGGGGAGTGGGGGAGACGGAGGGGGGAGTGGGGGAGACGGAGGGGGGAGTGTGGGAGGCGGAGGGGGGAGTGGGGGAGACGGAGGGGGGAGTGGGGCAGATGGAGGGGGGAGTGTGGGAGACGGAGGGGGGGAGTGGGAGTGGGGGGGGTTAGGGAGAGAGTGAGCGAGTGACCCGTCCAACCCCGGTTACAAAATGTCTGCCACCATGCCATGGCGTGCCGGTCACGAGTACACGGCCGCTGGTTCCCCTGTGGCTTCCGGCCACAGGCCACTGACGCACCGGTGAAGAAGACGTAGTTAACTGCCCGTTGGATGCAGAAAGTGACCAGGGGTTAGGCTGACTGCGTGTCAGCAGCGCGACCAGGCCACCGGGACACACAGGTATCCCGTGGCAGGCGGCTGCCGAGGTGTCGACTAACCTCCGTCTAACATGTCCCGTTTCTCTGCCCCCACCACCCTTCTGTAGGTTAGCACAATGTCTGCGAACAGAACGGCTATGTTCTGCGCAGTGGTTGGGGCCACTACACTGCATTTGGAGATGGAGCAGCATCCACACCCACAACCCGCAGTGGATGCAGGGCCAGCTGCAGCAGCAGAGGGAAGGGCCAAGGAGTTGCCAGTCGTCGAGCAGCATGGGGGCGAGGAGGAGGAGGAGGAAGAGGAAGAGGAGAGAGTGAGGGTGCAGCCACGGCCCCAGAGGCGACGACCAAGGCCGAGGGTGTACCGTGTCCGGGTCTCTTTCCTAACAATCACGGACATCACCTGCCGGAGGAGACTCCGGCTGAGTAGGCGGGCGGTGATACATATCTGTCACCTTGTGGCGCACCTCGCCCCATGTGGAACGGGGGGAGGACACGCGATTCCGGTTGCCATCAAGGTGACGGTCGCTCTTAACTTCTATGCTACCGGCTCCTTCCAGTCTCCGAGCGGGGACGTCTCCGGGATCTCCCAGTCATCGGTCCACAGGTGTATCCGGGATGTGACCGACGGTCTCTATGCCATCGGCGATCGCTACATCACCTTTCCCGAGGACCGAGCAACTCAAGACTCACGAGCTCGTGTATTTGCCAGAGTGGCCGGGATACCGATGGTGCAGGGAGCAATCGATTGTGTTCACGTCCCCATGCGCCCGCCTGCAGGGGACAGGGAGGTGTTCACAAACAGGAAGGGGACATACTCCATGAATATCCAGGTGGTATGCGACCCCCACATGAGGATCATGAACGTCTGTGCAAGGTTCCCAGGGCGTGTGCATGACTCCTACATACTGGCGCAGTCGTACATCCCTGCGATGTTTGAGGGGCGTCCCCCCCGGCTGAGGGGCTGGTTGCTAGACGACAGGGGTTATCCGCTGAGGTCTTGGCTGATGACGCCTATACGGAGGCCTCAGACCAATGCAGAAACACGATACAACGAGGCCCATGCAGCAACCAGGGGTGTAGTGGAGCGCTGCCTTGGCCTCCTGAAGATGAGATTCAGGTGCCTGGACCGCTCCGGAGGGGCCCTGCAGTACCAGCCCGACAGGGTTGCTCGCATTGTTGTGGTCTGCTGTGCGCTGCACAACATCGCGATGCAGAGGGGAGATGACCTGCTGCAGGAGGCGGAGGGAGAAGCCATTGGCAGTGGTGCCAGCACAGAGGGGGAGGAGCAGGAGGAGAGGGAGGAGGAGGAGGAGCAGGAGGCTGGCGGAGTGGCGGGCGCAGCACGCAGACACGACCCAGATGCTGGTGATGTCCATGAGGCGGCACGATGGACCCGGCGAGGACGGCGGGCACGCGACGCCATGGTGGCAGCACGGTTCACGCATCGCATATGACGTCTCCGCTGAACACCAAACCACCACCTGCATCGCTAGTCGTGCAGAGGGTCAACACACAACTGCCACCACCGCAGCCCCCCCCCCCCCCCCCCCCCGCCTCAGTGTACACTGCTCCACTTCGGCACCACCCTTACCACTGGGTCCAGACGGTATGGCACAACATTGATGGCTGTGTCAGCGGGTGTGATCAGTGCCATGACAGGCCGCTCTGCGAAGAGCTGTGAGCTCAGAATCGTTAGAGAGAGTCTGACCCATGGCAATAGCTGAACCATCCACCTCGGTGGCCGCTGAGATCGTCACGGATACTCTATCACGTGCCCGCGTGGGCTAGCTGTGGGAGGGGGTGGGCTGAGGGGAAGGGACTGCACACCCGGCACCGAAGTTTCACCGCTCGTCAACCCCAGCGACACTCGGTCACCATCACGAATCCTGTGGCTCTGGAACAATCACACGGTATTACAAGTAAGGTGGAACAGTGCGTTTAATGTGAACAAACATTTACAGGTGCCCTAGCCCCTACAACTAAACTGTGCCCTTCACCCGTGCCAACTTACTCAGTGTCTCTCTTTGTTGCCTTACGGGCCCTACCACTACGTCTAAGTGATTCCCCAGATGATACAGCAGGAGTGGAGGAGGATTGCTGCGAATCGCCCCCTTCGACTAGTTTCGCCTTGGCCAAGCGTTTCCTGGGGCGACCCGGCCTTGATAGGCCAGGCTGCTCTGCGGGCGTCTCGGGTGACGTTGTGCCACCCTGCTCTGCCTGCTGCCCACCCGATGCACCAGGGATGGGACGAGGGGAGGCCGAGAATTCCGGGACGTCCCGTGATGGAGTTAATGGGACGGGCCCCGAAACCTCCTCCTTCCTCGGGGAGCCCGGTGGCCCCCGGGCCTCACTTTGGGACAGAGGTGCAAGCGGGGAGGTGCCCCGTCGCGCCACCAACACCTGGCGCTGCCAGTCCTGGAGGCCTGCAACGGTATCCACCAGGATCCGAAAGTTTGCAGAGATGGAGTCCAGGGAGTTAGACATTCCCGCCAGGGACTGTGCGACCTCAACCTGTGAGTGCACGACGCCATCCCGCATGTGTGTCAGGCGCTTGATGCTCTCCGCGACTGACTGCTGCGACTGGGCCATCGACTTCTGGGACTGTGCCATCGACTGCTGTGACTGTGCCATGGCATGCTGCGACTGGGCCATGACCTGCTGAGACTCGGCCAAGGCCCGCAACGCGCCGGCAATGTCGTTTTGGCTCTGGCGCATTGCTGCTTGTGAGAGGGCAACCCTGTCCAGGGCCGAGGATGACGTCTGCACGTGAAGCCCAACGATGCCACCCATGCGGTGTCGGCCTGGGTTGCTGCCATGAGCGGCACCACTCCCTGCTCGTGGATGCTATTCGACTCCTCTAACAGCGTCTGCAGAGTCTGGAAGACAGCCCTCATCCTGTCATTGTGTCCCTGGGTTTCTTGATGCATCGGCTGTGCGGGTGGGGTGAGAAAGTCCAGGAACTCTGAAAGCGTCTGGGAGCCAGCTGCATGCTGGGCCTGGCCTGGCCTCCGCCAGTCCGGGCCCTCGGCTGCTCCGACCTCCACCTGCTGTACCTGCTCAGCTGTGATGTGCGACCCAGACTGTGACCCAGGAGCCTCATCACTAAATAGCCCAGCCGGGGTGAGTGTCTCTGGGATGGTGGATGGTATGGGAGATAGCTGTGCCGTAAGCTCGAGGTCGTCTTGGGTGGACGCCTCCTCTATGTCATCAGCCCACTGAGAGGCCGCAGGGCGCTCGCAGGCCATTTCTTTATCTAGCGGAGTCGCCGCCCTCTGGGCGTCCTGCTCCACAGATTCGGTTGGGGAGGATGGGACTCCCCGCTGATCAGGCACCTTCTGTCGTTCGTCCCCAGGTGAGGTGGGGGCAGATGCCTGTCTCCGCCTGGAGCCAGACAGCCCTGGTCGTTTGGCATCACGTCCTAGGGAAGAGAATGAAACGGGTTATTTAGAGACGCTCGGCCGGGCGCTGGGCGGTCCCAGTGGGCAGAGTCTGAAGGGACAGAGGATGGGGAGGTGTCCCAGTGGGCAGGGTGTGTGAAGGGACAGAGGATGGGGGAGGTATCCCAGTGGGCAGGGTGTGTGATGGGACAGAGGATGGGGGAGGTGTCCAAGTGGGCAGGGTGTGTGATGGGACAGAGGATGGGGGAGGTGTCCAAGTGGGCAGGGTGTGTGAAGGGACAGAGGATGGGGGAGGTGTTCCAGTGGGCAGGGTGTGTGAAGGGACAGAGGATGGGGGAGGTGTTCCAGTGGGCAGGGTGTGTGAAGGGACAGAGGATGGGGGAGGTGTCCAAGTGGGCAGGGTGTGTGAAGGGACAGGGGATGGGGGAGGTGTCCAAGTGGGCAGGGTGTGTGAAGGGACAGAGGATGGGGGAGGTGTCCCAGTGGGCAGAGTGTGAAGAGACAGAGGATGGGGGAGGGGGGGTGTTTGTCATGCAGGGTTGTCTCACTTGTTGCAGCTCCGCCAACCTCGCATTGCGCGATCTCCCGGGTGGCAGATCCCCCAACAAGGTCCAGGGCCCTCTGCTCAAAAGTGGTGAGGGGCCGCAGGATGGGCGAACCCCCTCCAGTCTTGTTCTGCTCATGGGTGTTGTGAGCGGTCTTGTCCTGTTGGGGGAGGGGGAATAGGTAGATTATTACAATACGGCAGGTATCAGCAGTCCGTTCAGATACTGGTTCAGTTTGGGGGTCAAGTTGTAATAAGACGATTGCATCTCTCCACGGGGGCCAGAGCGTTGGGTCTGTGACAGCTTTGTGAACCACCCTCAACTCACTCTGCCACAATCCCCCTCCATCCCCTGTGCCGGGGGGGAGGTGGGTGATTAAGTAAAGGGGGGGGGAGGGATGGTTGTGACCCGGGGGCACCCTCTTGGCACTTACCCTGGCAGCCCTGGTCAGGTTGTGCATCTTCTTCCGACACTGGTCAGCTGAGCGAGGGGTCTGCCCCACAGCACTGGCGGCAGCAGCAACCTCACGCCAGGCCTGGCGCACCACGCTAGCAGGGTGGCGATGCCCTCTACGCGGGCAGATGATGCCCCTCCTCTGCTCGATGGAATCTAAGCAGCATATCCACATCAGCCTCCACAAATCGCGGGGCTGTTCTCCTCAGCTCCGACATCTCGGCCTACAGTTTCTGTGCTCGCCCGCGCCTTTTTACGGCGTTGGGCGGCGTCACGTAGGCGTGTTCGTAGTGTCGCAGCATTCCGGCGTCATCGCGCACGTGATTGACGCGGCCCCGTTCCTAGCCCATTTCCCGGACGTGAATACCTCGGGAAATGGGTCGTGTCGGGCCGTCGCAAAACTCGCCCGTTTTCACGGCCAACTTCGCGATTTTCCGCGGGTGCGGAGAATCGCGCCCGAAGTATCTGAGAATTGTCGCACAGCCTCTATGAGGTAGAGGTCAGTAGGTCAGAAAACAATGACACCACACTGAAGTCCATGCAGGTACCTATAGCCACACCTTTTATTTGCAGGAAGTGGGAAAAGTTAAAGGAGACAGAACAAGTTCAGCTGGGTGGAGGAGAATAATAGTGAACAATTCAGGCCTCTGCTCAATGAAGAAGTGGGGAGCCCTTAGACTATCTTTGTGGGGGATGGAGTGTGGTGGGATTGGACATCCACAATGAGGAGGAAGTGGTTAAGGCCAGGGAGCTGGAAATTGCTGATATGATGTAGGGCATCAAATGAATCAGGAATGTAGGTGGAAGAGAGTTCTCAAGGGGAGAGAGGATGGTGTCAAGATAGGAACAGGTGAAAACAATGGGTCTACCAGGGCAGCCCTGTGTGTGTATTTTGGGAAGGGGGTAGAAGCGGGCTGTGTGGGGTTGGAGGCTGTGGAATGAAGATCATCACCAGAGGTGATGAGGTCAGTGAACATCCTAGAAAAAATGGCTTGATGTTTGGTGGAGTCATGGTCCAGGGGTAGGCAGGGAAACTGACTGCAGGACACTGATCCCACACTGCTTCACAGGGATGCTGACTGCAGGACACTGATCCCACTCTACTTCACAGGGATGCTGACTGCTGAACACTCTTCCCACACTACTTCACAGGGATGCTGACTGCAGGACACTGTTCCCACACTGCTTCACAGGGATGCTGACTGCAGGACACTGTTCCCACACTACTTCACAGGGATGCTGACTGCTGAAAACTCTTCCCACACTGCTTCACAGTGATGCTGACTGCAGGAAACTGTTCCCACACTGCTTCACAGGGATGCTGACTGCAGGACACTGTTCCCAAACTGCTTCACAGGGATACTGACTGCAGGACACTGTTCCCACACTGCTTCACAGGGATGCTGACTGCTGAACACTCTCCCCACACTGCTTCACAGGGATGCTGACTGCAGGACACTCTTCCCACACTGTTTCACAGGGATGCTGACTGCAGGACACTGTTCCCACACTGTTTCACAGGGATGCTGACTGCAGGACACTGTTCCCACACTGCTTCAAAGGGATGCTGACTGCAGGACACTGTTCCCACACTGCTTCACAGGGATACTGACTGCAGGACACTGTTCCCACACTGCTTCACAGGGATGCTGACTGCTGAACACTCTTCCCACACTGCTTCACAGGGATGCTGACTGCAGGACACTGTTCCCACACTGTTTCACAGGGATGCTGACTGCAGGACACTGTTCCCACACTGCTTCACAGTGATACTGACTGCAGGACGCTGTTGCCACACTGCTTCAGAGGGAAACTGACTGCAGGACACTGACCCCACACTGCTTCACAGGGATGCTGACTGCAGGGCACTGACACCACACTGCTTCACAGGGATGCTGACTGCAGGACACTGTTCCCACACTGCTTCACAGGGATGCTGACTGCTGAACACTCTTCCCACACTGCTTCACCGGGATGCTGTCTGTAGAACACTGTTCCCACACTGCTTCACAGGGATACGGACTGCAGGATACTGCTCCCACACTGCTTCACCGGGATGCTGACTGCAGGACACTGTTCCCACACTGCTTCACAGTGATGCTGACTGCAGGACACTGTTCCCACACTGCTTCACAGGGATGCTGACTGCAGGACACTGTTCCCACACTGCTTCACAGGGATGCTGACTGCAGGACACTGTTCCCACACTACTTCACAGTGATACTGACTGCAAGACACTGTTGCCACACTGCTTCAGAGGGATACTGACTGCAGGGCACAGACCCCACACTGCTTCACAGGGATGCTGACTGCAGGACACAGTTCCCACACTGCAACACAGTGATGCTGACTGAAGGACACTGTTCCCAGTCTGGTTCCCAGTGATGCTGACTGCAGGACACTGTTCCCACACTGCTTCACAGGGATATAGACTGCTGAACACTCTTCCCACACTGCTTCACAGGGATACTGACTGCAGGACACTGTTCCCATACTGCTTCACAGGGATACTGACTGCAGGACACTGATCCCACACTGCTTCAAAGGGATACTGCCTGCAGGACACTGTTCCCACACTGCTTCACAGGGATACTGACTGCAGTACACTGTTCCCACTCTGCTTCACAGCATGTTACTGCAGGACACTGTTCCCACACTTCTTCACAGCGATGCTGACTGCAGGACACTGTTCCCACACTGCTTCACAGGGATGCTGACTGCAGGACACTGATCCCACACTGCTTCACAGGGATGCTGACTGCAGGACACTGTTCCCACACTGCTTCACAGGGATACTGACTGCAGGACACTGTTCCCACACTGCTTCACAGGGATGCTGACTGCAGGACACTGTTCCCACACTGCTTCACAGTGATGCTGACTGCAGGACACTGTTCCCACACTGCTTCACAGGGATGCTGACTGCAGGACACTGTTCCCACACTGCTTCACAGGGATGCTGACTGCAGGACACTGTTCCCACACTGCTTCACAGGGATGCTGACTGCAGGACACTGTTCCCACACTGCTTCACAGGGATACTGACTGCAGGACACTGTTCCCATACTGCTTCACAGGGATATTGAGTGCAGGACACTGTTCCCACTCTGTTTCACGCGGATGCTGACTGCAGGACACTGGCCCACACTGCTTCACAGGGATGCTGATTGCAGGACACAGATCCCAGACTGCTTCACTGCGATGCTGATTGCAGGACACTGTACCCACACTGCTTCACAAGGGTACTGACTGCAGGACACTGTTCCCACGCCGCTTCACAGGGAGGCTGACTGCAGGACACTGTTCCGACACTGCTTCGCAGGGATGCTGACTGCAGGACACTGTTCCCACTCTGCTTCAGTGATGCTGACTGCAGGGCACTGATCCCACACTGCTTCACAGTGATGCTCACTGCAGGACACTGTTCCCACACTGCTTCACATTGATGCTGACTGCAGGACACTGTTCCCACACTGCTTCACAGGGATGCTGACTGCAGGACACTGATCCCACTCTGCTTCACAGGGATTCTGATTGCAGGACACTGTTCCCACACTGCTTCACAGGGATGCTGACTGCAGGACACTGTTCCCACACTGCTTCACAGGGATTCTGATTGCAGTACACTGTTCCCATACTGCTTCACAGGGATACTGACTGCAGGACACTGTTCCCACACTGCTTCACAGGGATACTGACTGCAGGACACCGTTCCCACACTGCTTCACAAGGAGGCTGACTGCAGGACACTGTTCCCACTCTTTTTCACAGGGATGCTGACTGCAGGACACTGTTCCCACACTGCTTCACAAGGAGGCTGACTGCAGGACACTGACCCCACACTGCTTCACAGGGATGCTGACTGCAGGATACTGTTCCCACACTGCTTCACAGGGATACTGACTGCAGGACACTCTCCCACACTGCTTCACAGGGATACTGACTGCAGGACACTGTTCCCATACTGCTTCACAGGGATATTGAGTGCAGGACACTGTTCCCACTCTGTTTCACGCGGATGCTGACTGCAGGACACTGGCCCACACTGCTTCACAGGGATGCTGATTGCAGGACACAGATCCCAGACTGCTTCACTGCGATGCTGATTGCAGGACACTGTACCCACAGTGCTTCACAAGGGTACTGACTGCAGGACACTGTTCCCACGCCGCTTCACAGGGATGCTGACTGCAGGACACTGTTCCCACACTGCTTCAGTGATGCTGACTGCAGGGCACTGATCCCACACTGCTTCACAGTGATGCTCACTGCAGGACACTGTTCCCACACTGCTTCACAGGGATGCTGACTGCAGGACACTGATCCCACTCTGCTTCACAGGGATTCTGATTGCAGTACACTGTTCCCACACTGCTTCACAGGGATGCTGACTGCAGGACACTGTTCCCACACTGCTTCACAGGGATTCTGATTGCAGTACACTGTTCCCACACTGCTTCACAGGGATGCTGACTGCAGGACACTGTTCCCACACTGCTTCACATGGATGCTGACAGCAGGACACTGTTCCCACACTCCTTCACTAGGATGCTGATTGCAGGACACTGATCCCAGACTGATTCACTGCGATGCTGACTGCAAGACACTGTTCCCACACTTTTTCACAGGGATGCTGACTGCAGGACACTGTTCCCACTCTACTTCACAGGGATGCTGACTGCAAGACACTGTTCCAAGTCTGCTTCACAGGGATGCTGACTGCAGGACAGTGTTCCCACAATGCTTCAGAGCGATACTGACTGCAGGACACTGTCCCACACTGCTTCACAGGGATACTGACTGCAGGACACTGTTCCCACACTGCTTCACAAGGGTGCTGACTGCAGGACTCTGATCCCACTCTGCTTCACAGTGATGCTGACTGCAGGACACTGTTCCCACACTGCTTCACAGGGATGCTGACTGCAAGACACTGTTCCCACACTGCTTCACAGGGATGCTGACTGCAGGACACTGATCCCACACTGCTTCACAGTGCTACTGACTGCAGGACACTGTTCCCACACTGTTTCACAGGGATGCTGACTGCAGGACTGTTCCAACACTAGTTCACATGGATGCTGACTGCAGGACACTGTTCTCACACTGCTTCACAGGGATACTGACTGCAGGACACTCTTCCCACACTGCTTCACAGGGATACTGACTGCAGGACACTGTTCCCACTCTGCTTCAAGGGATACTGACTTCAGGACACTGTTCCCACACTGCTTCACAGGGATACTGACTGCAGGACACCGTTCCCACACTGCTTCACAAGGAGGCTGACTGCAGGACACTTTTCCCACTCTTTTTCACAGGGATGCTGACTGCAGGACACTGTTCCCACACTGCTTTACAAGGAGGCTGACTGCAGGACACTGACCCCACACTGCTTCACAGCGATGCTGACTGCAGGGCACTGTTCCCACACTGCTTCACAGAGATACTGACTGCAGGACACTCTCCCACACTGCTTCACAGGGATGCTGACTGCAGGACACTGTTCCCACACTGCTTCAGTGATGCTGACTGCAGGGCACTGATCCCACACTGCTTCACAGGGATGCTCACTGCAGGACACTGTTCCCACACTGCTTCACAGGGATGCTGACTGCAGGACACTGATTCCCACTCTGCTTCACAGGGATTCTGATTGCAGGACACTGTTCCCACACTGCTTCACAGGGATGCTGACAGCAGGACACTGTTCCCACACTGCTTCACATGGATGCTGACAGCAGGACACTGTTCCCACACTCCTTCACCAGGATGCTGATTGCAGGACACTGATCCCAGACTGATTCACTGCGATGCTGACTGCAAGACACTGTTCCCACACTTTTCACAGGGATGCTGACTGCAGGACACTGTTCCCACTCTACTTCACAGGGATGCTGACTGCAAGACACTGTTCCCACACTGCTTCACAGTGATACTGACTGCAGGACACTGTTCCAAGTCTGCTTCACAGGGATGCTGACTGCAGGACAGTGTTCCCACAATGCTTCAGAGCGATACTGACTGCAGGACACTGTCCCACACTGCTTCACAGGGATACTGACTGCAGGACACTGTTCCCACACTGCTTCACAAGGGTGCTGACTGCAGGACTCTGATCCCACTCTGCTTCACAGTGATGCTGACTGCAGGACACTGTTCCCACACTGCTTCACAGGGATGCTGACTGCAAGACACTGTTCCCACACTGCTTCACAGGGATGCTGACTGCAGGACACTGATCCCACACTGCTTCACAGTGCTACTGACTGCAGGACACTGTTCCCACACTGTTTCACAGGGATGCTGACTGCAGGACTCTGTTCCCACACTGGTTCACAGGGATGCTGACTGCAGGACACTGTTCCCACACTGCTTCACAGGGATACTGACTGCTGGACACTCTTCCCACACTGCTTCACAGGGATACTGACTGCAGGACACTCTTCCCACACTGCTTCACAGGGATACTGACTGCAGGACACTGTTCCCACTCTGCTTCAAGGGATACTGACTGCAGGACACTGTTCCCACACTGCTTCACAGGGATACTGACTGCAGGACACCGTTCCCACACTGCTTCACAAGGAGGCTGACTGCAGGACACTGTTCCCACTCTTTTTCACAGGGATGCTGACTGCAGGACACTGTTCCCACACTGCTTCACAAGGAGGCTGACTGCAGGACACTGACCCCACACTGCTTCACAGGGATGCTGACTGCAGGACACTGTTCCCACACTGCTTCACATGGATACTGACTGCAGGACACTCTCCCACACTGCTTCACAGGGATACTGACTGCAGGACACTGTTCCCATACTGCTTCACAGGGATACTGACTGCAGGACACTGTTCCCACTCTGTTTCACAGGGATGCTGACTGCAGGACACTGTCCCACACTGCTTCACAGGGATGCTGATTGCAGGACACTGATCCCAGACTGCTTCACTGCGATGCTGATTGCAGGACACTGTTCCCACACCGCTTCACAAGGGTACTGACTGCAGGACACTGTTCCCACACCGCATCACAGGGATGCTGACTGCAGGACACTGTACCGGCACTGCTTCTCAGGGATGCTGACTGCAGGACACTGTTCCCACACTGCTTCACAGTGATGCTGACTGCAGGGCACTGATCCCACACTGCTTCACAGGATGCTGACTGCAGGACACTGTTCCCACACTGCTTCACAGGGATGCTGACTGCAGGACACTGTTCCCACACTGCTTCACAGGGATGCTGACTGCAGGACACTGTTCCCACACTGCTTCACAGGGATGCTGACTGCAGGACACTGTTCCCACACTGCTTCACAGGGATGCTGACTGCAGGACACTGTTCCCACACTGCTTCACAGGGATGCTGACTGCAGGACACTGTTCCCACACTGCTTCACAGGGATGCTGACTGCAGGACACTGTTCCCACACTGCTTCACAGGGATACTGACTGCAGGACACTGTTCCCACACTGCTTCACAGGGATGCTGACTGCAGGACACTGTTCCCACACTGCTTCACAGGGATACTGACTGCAGGACACTGTTCCCACACTGCTTCACAGGGATGCTGACTGCAGGACACTGTTCCCACACTGCTTCACAGGGATACTGACTGCAGGACTCTGTTCCCACACTGCTTCACAGGGATGCTGACTGCAGGACACTGTTCCCACACTGCTTCACAGGGATGCTGACTGCAGGACACTGTTCCCACACTGCTTCACAGGGATGCTGACTGCAGGACACTGTTCCCACACTGCTTCACAGCGATGCTGACTGCAGGACACTGTTCCCACACTGCTTCACAGGGATACTGACTGCAGGACACTGTTCCCACACTGCTTCACAGGGATGCTGACTGCAGGACACTGTTCCCACACTGCTTCACAAGGAGGCTGACTGCAGGACACTGATCCCACACTGCTTCACAGGGATGCTGACTGCAGGACACTGTTCCCACACTGCTTACAGGGATACTGACTGCAGGACTCTGTTCCCACACTGCTTCACAGGGATGCTGACTGCATGACACTGTTCCCACACTGCTTCACAGGGATGCTGACTGCAGGACCCTGTTCCCACGCTGCTTCACTGGGATACTGACTGCAGGACACTGTTCCCACACTGCTTCACAGGGATGCTGACTGCAGGACACTGTTCCCACACTGCTTCACAGTGCTGCTGACTGCAGGACACTGTTCCCACACTGCTTCACAAGGAGGCTGACTGCAGGACACTGATGCCACACTGCTTCACAGGACTGCTGACTGCAGGACATTGTTCCCACACTGCTTTACAGGGATACTGACTGCAGGACTCTGTTCCCACACTGCTTCACAGGGATGCTGACTGCATGACACTGTTCCCACACTGCTTCACAGGGATGCTGACTGCAGGACCCTGTTCCCACACTGCTTCACTGGGATACTGACTGCAGGACACTGTTCCCACACTGCTTCACATTGATGCTGACTGCAGGACACTGTTCCCACACTGCTTCACAGGGATGCTGACTGCAGGACACTGTTGCCACACTGCTTCACAGGGATGCTGACTGCAGGACACTGTTCCCACACTGCTTCACAGGGATACTGATGGCAGGACACTGTTCCCACACAGCTTCACACGGATACTGACTGCAGGACACTGTTCCCACACTGCTTCACAGGGATGCTGACTGCAGGACACTGTTCCCACACTGCTTCACAGGGTTGCTGACTGCAGGACACTGTTCCCACACTGCTTCACAAGGAGGCTGACTGCAGGACACTGATCCCACACTGCTTCACAGGGCTGCTGACTGCAGGACATTGTTCCCACACTGCTTTACAGGGATACTGACTGCAGGACTCTGTTCCCACACTGCTTCACAGGGATGCTGACTGCATGACACTGTTCCCACACTGCTTCACAGGGATGCTGACTGCAGGGCACTGATCCCACACTGCTTCACAGGGATGCTGACTGCAGGACACTGTTCCCACACTGCTTCACAGGGATACTGACTGCAGGACACTGTTCCCACACTGCTTCACAGGGATGCTGACTGCAGGACACTGTTCCCACACTGCTTCACAGGGATACTGACTGCAGGACACTGTTCCCACACTGCTTCACAGGGATACTGACTGCAGGACACTGTTCCCACACTGCTTCACAGGATACTGACTGCAGGACACTGTTCCCACACTGCTTCACAGGGATGCTGACTGCAGGACACTGTTCCCACACTGCTTCACAGGGATGCTGACTGCAGGACACTGTTCCCACACTGCTTCACAGTGCTGCTGACTGCAGGACACTGTTCCCACACTGCTTCACAGGGATGCTGACTGCAGGACACTGTTCCCACACTGCTTTACAGGGATACTGACTGCAGGACTATGTTCCCACACTGCTTCACAGGGATGCTGACTGCATGACACTGTTCCCACACTGCTTCACAGGGATGCTGACTGCAGGACACTGTTCCCACACTGCTTCACAGGGATACTGACTGCAGGACACTGTTCCACACTGCTTCACAGGGATACTGACTGCAGGACATTGTTCCCACACTGCTTCACAGGGATGCGGACTGCAGGACCTGCTTCTCCAATGAAAATCTTCAACAGTGGCAGAACAAATTGCAATGTGCATTAAATGAGCATACTTCGGCTTTATATGGAGATGCCGGCGTTGGACTGGTGTGTGCACAGTTAGAAGTCTTACCATACCAGGATAAAGTCTAACAGGAATTCGAATCACTATCTTTCAGAGCACTGCTCCTTGCTCACCTTAAGAAGGAACCACGCTCTGAAAGCTAGTGATTCGAATCAAACCTGTGTCACTTTATCCTGGTGTTGTACGACTTCTTATTATTCGGCCTTATAAATAGTGGCATTGAGAATAAAACCAATAAAGCTGTACTAAGTCTTTATAAATCACTGGCCAGATTTTAGCTGGAATATTGTGTTTATTTCTCAGTGCTATTGTGACGGATCACAAGGTCTTTGGGAAGAGCTGAACAGATTTACTGGGACACTACCAGGAAATGAAGAAGTTCTGTGATGTGGTGAGACTGGAGGAACTGCGGATGGGTAGATTAGGTACGGGAGATTTAATGATCAATATAATTAAACTTTTTGATCAGAGTAAATAAAGAGAAACTGTTTCCAGTGTTAGACGAGTTCGTAACTAGTGAATGCAGTTTTAAGCTATTTGGCAAGTGATCCAGATTTAAAATGAGGAAGATTTCCTTCACACAGCGAGTTATGATCTGGATAAATAGCTGAAGTAGAGAAAATTAAAGGGCTGTGAAGAAACGGGTGGAGAGTCGGACTAATGAGATAGCTGTTTCAAAGAAGAAGCACAAATATGGTCGGCTGGATAGCCTCCTTCTGCATTTTAAGAGTCAAAATTGTATGGGCCTATCTTGGAAGAAATGGAAGGCAAATTCTTCAAACAAATGTCAAATCTTTCTAGTTAAGAACTATTTTGACTCACAGCTTGGATGAAGTTGGAAGATGGCACTGAAGAGCTTTCTGAAAGTGATTGAACAGCAAGGCAGAATAAATAACTAAATGGGGGACTTCCAGTGGCACAATGTAAAGGGAAGGCCTGCATGAACCATCCCCCGCTGGAGTGCTCTACTCTTTGCCCCTTTTCTTGGTGCCACGGATCAGTTATTCTTCGGAAACCCATATATTTATCGAATTAGAGGTCTTTTATGACTGAAATGGCCCCAAATAATCGAGGTAAAAAAGCTCAGAGCAGAATATGCCGACGGAGTCTGAGGCCTCTCGGAGTTCAATGGCAATAAAATGGCGGAGTCAGTTTCTGGTTCTCCATCCACTCCATTAATGGCTGAGTTGTGCTGACCTTCAACTCCACCCACCCGAGAAAACCCTGCCAAAGTTTAAGCATCAAGGGTGTTGAGCTGCCTGTGCCTCAGGATGGTGTGTTTCATGTATCAAATTGTCTGCACCACGTTTTCGCCCCCTCCTGTTGCGCACCAAATCCTACCCCTCTCACCTCCGCCCCATCGCTATCAAATCCCCATCAATGCCTCCTTTGCTTGCTCCTTGGTAATCCTTGAGGTTCTCCACATCACTCTGAACCCTATCATGGTAAATTTGGGCATGCTCTCCCTCCCCCCTGATCCCACACCAGTCACAATACCAATGCCCACCCAGATCCTTCCCACTCCTGTAATCTGTCACCACCCTTGTCCCCCTCGGTGATCCTCCAGATCAAAACCATACCTGCCGTATCCAAACCTGAATCCTACCACCCTACTGCATCCCACTTTCCCCTCACACAGTCACCGTTCCTGCCTATCAGGGGATTGGTTAGGCCGAATGGCCTGTTTTCATATTGTAAGTTCTGTTTCTATTTCTGCAACATGTTTGACAGGGGTATCAATTCCAAGCCTACTCCAGTTACCACACAGCCATCCTTAACATGACCTGTTGGATAGTTATCAAAAGAATCAATCCTGACTGATCTTCCCCTCACTAATCTGTGGTTTTAAGGATGACAGTGATGTCGCTAGTGGCTAATTTACCACAGGACCAGGATCAGGCCTTGAACCATCCCAGTCTGTGTGCCTCCATATCACACTGTGCAACTACCCAGTGAACCAGATCACCCAGCTCCCCGCCACCTCATTCAGTCCTCATGTCCCCTCACCCCCATTCTGTCCTTTCTCTCAAATAATAATAATGATCTTTTATTGTCACAAGTCTGAAAAGCCCCTAGTCGCCACATTCCGGCGCCTGAAGAGGGGGAGGCTGGTACGGGAATTGAACCCGCGCTGCTGGCCTTGTTCTGCATTACAAACCAGCTGTATAGCCCACGCAGCTAAACCGGCTGAGACACTTGGGCATCCTCTCCGTCCACGTCCTCTTCCCCTAACTGTCTGATTCCTTGTGCTCCCCACCTTCTTCCTCGCCCATGACCTCCCCATCCCTTGCTGTACCCCACTCCCTTCCCCCTCCCCCTCACCCCCAGACCTGCTTCCTTTAAACAAACTGTTTCAGAAGCATAAAGATACAAAGGGAGTGAAATGGGTCCGGGTCACTAATGGAAATTGAGTGAGGGTGTATTGGGAAGCTCTTTTACACTTTGTCCCAGTATATTTTTCAACCTCCTTGGATTTTCCTCACGGCTGAAGCGCCATTCCCCCCCCCCCCCCACCCCCCGCCCCCCGCCCCCCGCCCCCCCGCCCCCTCGTTGAGTCTTTGCTTCTGATTCCACCACTGCTGGAAGGCTTGGGTTTGCAAGAAATCAGTGGAGCTTTTAAACAAGTAAATGCAGGGGATTTTTAGGATTAGGATTTAGATTTATTGTCACGTGTACCGAGGTACAGTGAAAAGTATTGTTCTGCGAACAGTCTAGGCAGATTGCGACATACATGAAAAACGTAGGACATGTGATAAATGCATAAATACACCATGTACGTACATAGGCACAGACATTGGGTGAAGCAAACAGCGCATATTAAGATAATCAAACATTAACAGCTGTGAAGAGTTTATTGAACAGCTGAATCCATCTGAAACATCCAGAACACACTACATTGTAAATGACACCTTTGACACCTATAGTGATGGTCAGTATTAATTCCTACTGGCTCCCTGTGTCAACAGTGAGTGGTTTAAGCCATGAGGTCTGTAAAAAAATATTTGCCGTTCACGACCTCGGGATACCTAAAATCAGTTTACAGCCAATGAAATGCTTTTAAAGTGTAAAGTTTAATGCAGGAAATACAGCAGCCAATTTACACACAGTAAAATAAAAGGGGGCCAATGGAGGAAGTGAAGTCAACCCTGAAAACTCTGGGAAATCCTCTCAAATCTGCTCAGGTGATCAAAACCAGTCTGGGGGATCACAATACTGAGGGAGCGCTGCATGGATCACATGTGGTCTGTTCGTCAACTAACCTTCTGTATCATGCAATCTCGGCTCCATTCAGGAACTGGTCCAGCTTTCTCTTGAAGAGAGTGCGTCAGTACACATCATACTCATCGCCAATGCATTCCAAAGAATCATTCTGTCTCGGAAATGAGCGACCATCTAACTTACTGTGGTGGTCAATGGTTTCATTAATCTGTACATGATTATGTTACTCTGTTGACTGATCTATGATCACAGTGCTTGATTGATTACAGAAATAAACAGAAGATTCCAGAAAAAAAAGCTGAATTGTGAACTTGTGCCTGGAAATCTTGTGATTACTGAGATATTTTTTTAAAAACTGTTGTAGACTTAGAACTGGTGTCATCTCTGTATTGCTCTGAGGTAAATCTGATACATAAAATATATACTATAAACCGAGCACATGCGCACCACTTTCAACCTTTTCCTACTTCTGTATACTTTAAATGCATGTCCTTTGGTTCTATGGTTGTAACAGTATGGTATGAAAAGGGAGGGTGTCTATGGTTCTATTGTTGTAACAGTATGGTGTGAAAAGGGAGGCGTCTATGGTTCTATGGTTGTAACAATATGGTGTGAAAAGGGAGGTGTCTATGGTTCAATTGTTGTAACAGTATGGTGTGAAAAGGGAGGTGTCTATGGTTCAATTGTTGTAACAGTATGGTGTGAAAAGGAAGGTGTCTATGGTTCAATTGTTGTAACAGTATGGTGTGAAAAGGGAGGGGTCTATGGTTCTATTGTTGTAACAGTATGGTGTGAAAAGGGAGGGGTCTGGTTCTGTGGTTGTAACAGTATGGTGTGAAAAGGGACATGTCTATGGTTCTATGGTTGTAACAGCATGGTGTGAAAAGGGACGGGTCTATGATTCTATGGTTGTAACAGCATGGTGTGAAAAGGGAGGTGTCTATGGTTCTATGGTTGTAACAATATGGTGTGAAAAGGGACATGTCTATGATTCTATGGCTGTAACAGTATGGTGTGAAAAGGGACTGGTCTATGGTTCTATGGTTGTAACAGTATGGTGTGAAAAGGGAGGGGTCTATGATTCTATGTTTGTAACAGTATGGTGTGAAAAGGGAGGGGTCTATGATTCTATGGTTGTAACAGTATGGTGTGAAAAGGGAGGGGTCTATGATTCTATGGTTGTAACAGTATGGTGTGAAAAGGGAGGGGTCTATGGTTCTATGGCTGTAACAGTATAGTGTGAAAAGGGACATGTCTATGATTCTATGGGTGTAACAGTATGGTGTGAAAAGGGACATGTCTATGGTTCTATGGTTGTAACAGTATGGTGTGAAAAGGGAGGGGGTCTATGGTTCTATGGTTGTAACAGTATGGTGTGAAAAGGGAGGGGGTCTATGATTCTATGGTTGTAACAGCATGGTGTGAAAAGAGACATGTCTATGGTTCTATGGGTGTAACAGTATGTTGTGAAAAGGGAGGGTCTATTGTTCTATGGTTGTAACAGTATGGTGTGAAAAGGGAGGGGTCAATAGTTCTATGGTTGTAACAGTATGGTGTGAAAAGGGAGTGGGTCTATGGTTCTATGGTTGTAACAGTATGGTGTGAAAAGGGAAGGTGGTCTATGGTTCTATGGTTGTAACAGTATGGTGTGAAAAGGGACAGGTCTATGGTTCTATGGTTGTAACAGTATGGTGTGAAAAGGGAGGGGTCTATGGTTCTATGGTTGTAACAGTATAGTGTGAAAAGGGAAGGGGGTCTCTGGTTGTAACAGTATGGTGTGAAATGGGAGGGGGTCTATGGTTCTATGGTTGTAACAGTATGGTGTGAAAAGGGACATGTCTATGGTTCTATGGTTGTAACAGCATGGTGTGAAAAGGGAGGTGTCTATGGTTCTATGGTTGTAACAGTATGGTGTGAAAAGGGAGGTGTCTATGGTTCTATGGTTGTAACAGCCTGGTGTGAAAAGGGAGGGGTCTATGATTCTATGGTTGTAACAGTATGGTGTGAAATGGGAGGGGTCTATGATTCTATGGTTGTAACAGTATGGTGTGAAAAGGGAAGGGGGTCTATGGTTCTATGTTTGTAACAGTATGGTGTGAAAAGGGACAGGTCTATGGTTCTATGGTTGTAACAGTATGGTGTGAAAAGGCACTGGTCTATGGTTCTATGGATGTAACAGTATAGTGTGAAAAGGGAAGGGGGTCTATGCCTGTAACAGTATGGTGTGAAATGGGAGGGGGTCTATGGTTCTATGGTTGTAACAGTCTGGTGTGAAAAGGGACATGTCTATGGTTCTATGGCTGTAACAGTGTGGTGTGAAAAGGGAGGTGTCTGTGGTTCTATGGTTGTAACAGTATGGTGTGAAAAGGGACATGTCTATGGTTCTATGGCTGTAACAGCATGGTGTGAAAAGGGAGGGGGTCTATGGTTGTAACAGTATGGTGTGAAAAGGGACATGTCTATGGTTCTATGGTTGCAACAGTATGGTGTGAAAAGGGAGGGGGTCTATGGTTCTATGGTTGTAACAGTATGGTGTGAAAAGGGAGGGGGTCAATGGTTCTATGGTTGTAACAGTATGGTGTGAAAAGGGAGGGGTCTATGATTCTATGGTTGTAATAGTATGGTGTGAAAAGGGACATGTCTATGGTTGCATGGTTTTAACAGTATGGTGTGAAAAGGGATATGTCTATGGTTCTATCGTTGTAACAGTATGGTGTGAAAAGGGAGGGGGTCTATGGTTCTATGGTTGTAACAGCATGGTGTGAAAAGGGAGGGGTCTATGGTTCTATGGTTGTTACAGTATGGTGTGAAAAGGGAGGGGTCTATGGTTCTATGGTTGTAACAGTATGGTGTGAAAAGGGACATGTCTATGGTTCTATGGTTGTAACAGTATGGTGTGAAAAGGGACATGTCTATGGTTGTAACAGCATGGTGTGAAAAGGGAGGGGTCTATGGTTGTACCAGTATGGTGTGAAAAGGGACATGTCTATGGGTCGATGGTTGTACCAGTATGCTGTTAAAAGGGAGGGGTCTATGGTTCTATGGTTGTAACAGTATTGTGTGAAAAGGGACAGGTCAATGGTTCTATGGTTGTAACAGTATGGTGTGAAAAGGGAGGGGTCTATGATTCTATGGCTGTAACAGTATGATGTGAAAAGGGACATGTCTATGGTTCTATGGTTGTAACAGTATGGTATGAAAAGGGACATATCTATGGTTCTATGGTTGTAACAGTATGGTGTGAAAAGGCACTGGTCTATGGTTCTATGGATGTAACAGTATAGTGTGAAAAGGGAAGGGGGTCTATGGTTGTAACAGTATGGTGTGAAATGGGAGGGGGTCTATGGTTCTATGGTTGTAACAGTCTGGTGTGAAAAGGGACATGTCTATGGTTCTATGGCTGTAACAGTGTGGTGTGAAAAGGGAGGTGTCTGTGGTTCTATGGTTGTAACAGTATGGTGTGAAAAGGGACATGTCTATGGTTGTAACAGTATGGTGTGAAAAGGGACATGTCTATGGTTCTATGGCTGTAACAGCATGGTGTGAAAAGGGAGGGGGTCTACGGTTGTAACAGTATGGTGTGAAAAGGGACATGTCTATGGTTCTATGGTTGCAACAGTATGGTGTGAAAAGGGAGGGGGTCTATGGTTCTATGGTTGTAACAGTATGGTGTGAAAAGGGAGGGGGTCTATGGTTCTATGGTTGTAACAGTATGGTGTGAAAAGGGAGGGGTCTATGATTCTATGGTTGTAACAGTATGGTGTGAAAAGGGACATGTCTATGGTTGCATGGTTTTAACAGTATGGTGTGAAAAGGGACATGTCTATGGTTCTATGGTTGTAACAGTATGGTGTGAAAAGGGACATGTCTATGGTTGTAACAGCATGGTGTGAAAAGGGAGGGGTCTATGGTTGTACCAGTATGGTGTGAAAAGGGACATGTCTATGGATCTATGGTTGTACCAGTATGCTGTTAAAAGGGAGGGGTCTATGGTTCTATGGTTGTAACAGTATAGTGTGAAAAGGGAGGGGTCTATGATTCTATGGCTGTAACAGTATGATGTGAAAATGGACATGTCTATGGTTCTATGGTTGTAACAGTATGGTATGAAAAGGGACATGTCTATGGTTCTATGGTTGCAACAGTATGGTGTGAAAAGGGACATGTCTATGGTTCTATGGTTGTAACAGTATGGTGTGAAAAGGGAAGGGGATCTATGGTTGTAACAGTATGGTGTGAAATGGGAGGGGGTCTATGGTTCTATGGTTGTAACAGTATGGTTTGAAAAGGGACATGTCTATGGTTCTATGGTTGTAACAGCATGGTGTGAAAAGGGAGGGGTCTTTGGTTCTATGGTTGTAACAGTATGGTGTGAAAAGGGACATGTCTATGGTTCTACGGTTGTAACAGTATGGTGTGAAAAGGGACATGTCTATGGTTGTAACAGCATGGTGTGAAAAGGGAGGGGTCTATGGTTGTAACAGTATGATGTGAAAAGGGACATGTCTGTGGTTCTTTGGCTGTAACAGCATGGTGTGAAAAGGGAGGGGTCTATTGTTCTATGGTTGTAACAGTATGGTGTGAAAAGGGAGGGGTCTATGGTTCTATGGCTGTAACAGTATTGTATGAAAAGGGATGGGTCTATGATTCTATGGTTGTAACAGTATGGTGTGAAAAGGGACATGTCTATGGTTCTATGGTTGTAACAGTATGGTGTGAAAAGGGACATGTCTATGGTTCTATGGTTGTAACAGTATGGTGTGAAAAGGGACATGTCTATGGTTGTAACAGTATGGTGTGAAAAGGGACATGTCTATGGTTCTATGGTTGTAACAGTATGGTGTGAAAAGGGAGGGGGTCTATGGTTCTATGGTTGTAACAGTATGGTGTGAAAAGGGAGGGGGTCTATAGTTCTATGGTTGTAACAGTATGGTGTGAAAAGGGACATGTCTATGGGTGTAACAGTATGGTGTGAAAAGGGACATGTCTATGGTTCTATGGCTGTAACAGTATGGTGTGAAAAGGGAAGGGGGTCTATGGTTCTATGGTTGTAACAGTATAGTGTGAAAAGGGAGGGGTCTATGGGTCTATGGTTGTAACAGTATGGTGTGAAAAGGGACATGTCTATGGTTCTATGGCTGTAACAGTATGGTGTGAAAAGGGATGGGTCTATGGTTGTAACAGTATTGTGTGAAAAGGGGGGGTCTATGGGTCTATGGTTGTACCAGTATGCTGTTAAAAGGGAGGGGTCTATGGTTCTATGGTTGTAACAGTATTGTGTGAAAAGGGACAGGTCAATGGTTCTATGGTTGTAACAGTATGGTGTGAAAAGGGAGGGGTCTATGATTCTATGGCTGTAACAGTATGATGTGAAAAGGGACATGTCTATGGTTCTATGGTTGTAACAGTATGGTATGAAAAGGGACATGTCTATGGTTCTATGGTTGTAACAGTATGGTGTGAAAAGGGACATGTCTATGGTTCTATGGTTGTAACAGTATGGTGTGAAAAGGGAAGGGGATCTATGGTTGTAACAGTATGGTGTGAAATGGGAGGGGGTCTATGGTTCTATGGTTGTAACAGTATGGTGTGAAAAGGGACATGTCTATGGTTCTATGGTTGTAACAGCATGGTGTGAAAAGGGAGGGGTCTTTGGTTCTATGGTTGTAACAGTATGGTGTGAAAAGGGACATGTCTATGGTTCTACGGTTGTAACAGTATGGTGTGAAAAGGGACATGTCTATGGTTGTAACAGCATGGTGTGAAAAGGGAGGGGTCTATGGTTGTAACAGTATGATGTGAAAAGGGACATGTCTGTGGTTCTTTGGCTGTAACAGCATGGTGTGAAAAGGGAGGGGTCTATTGTTCTATGGTTGTAACAGTATGGTGTGAAAAGGGAGGGGTCTATGGTTCTATGGCTGTAACAGTATTGTGTGAAAAGGGATGGGTCTATGATTCTATGGTTGTAACAGTATGGTGTGAAAAGGGAGGGTTCTATGGTTCTATGGCTGTAACAGTATTGTGTGAAAAGGGATGGGTCTATGATTCTATGGTTGTAACAGTATGGTGTGAAAAGGGAGGGGTCTATGGTTCTATGGCTGTAACAGTATTGTGTGAAAAGGGATGGGTCTATGATTCTATGGTTGTAACAGTATGGTCTGAAAAGGGACATGTCTCTGGTTCTATGGTTGTAACAGTATGGTGTGAAAAGGGACATGTCTATGGTTCTATGGTTGTAACAGTATGGTGTGAAAAGGGACATGTCTATGGTTGTAACAGTATGGTGTGAAAAGGGACATGTCTATGGTTCTATGGTTGTAACAGTATGGTGTGAAAAGGGAGGGGGTCTATGGTTCTATGGTTGTAACAGTATGGTGTGAAAAGGGAGGGGGTCTATTGTTCTATGGTTGTAACAGTATGGTGTGAAAAGGGACATGTCTATGGTTCTATGGTTGTAACAGTATGGTGTGAAAAGGGACATGTCTATGGTTGTAACAGTATGGTGTGAAAAGGGACATGTCTATGGTTCTATGGCTGTAACAGTATGGTGTGAAAAGAGATGGGTCTATGGTTCTATGGTTGTAACAGTATAGTGTGAAAACGGAGGGGTCTATGGGTCTATGGTTGTAACAGTATGGTGTGAAAAGGGACATGTCTATGGTTCTATGGCTGTAACAGTATGGTGTGAAAAGGGACATGTCTATGGTTCTATGGCTGTAACAGTATGGTGTGAAAAGGGATGGGTCTATGGTTGTAACAGTATTGTGTGAAAAGGGAGGGTCTATGGGTCTATGGTTGTAACAGTATGGTGTGAAAAGGGAGGGGTCTTTAGGTCTATGGTTGTAACAGTATGGTGTGAAAAGGGACATGTCTATGGTTCTATGGTTGTAACAGTATGGTGTGAAAAGGGAGGGGTCTTTGATTCTATGATTGTAACAGTATGGTATGAAAAGGGAGGGGGTCTATGGGTCTATGGTTGTCACAGTATGGTGTGAAAAGGGAGGGGTCTATGATTCTATGGTTGTAACAGTATGGTGTGGAATGGGAGGGGTCTATGATTCTATGGTTGTAAGTATTGTGTGAAACGGGACGGGTCTATGGTTCTATGGTTGTAACAGTATGGTGTGAAAAGGGAGGGGTCTTTGATTCTATGATTGTAACAGTATGGTATGAAAAGGGAGGGGGTCTATGGGTCTATGGTTGTAACAGTATGGTGTGAAAAGGGAGAGGTCTATGGTTCTATGGTTGTCACAGTATGGTGTGAAAAGGGAGGGGTCTATGATTCTATGGTTGTAACAGTATGGTGTGAAATGGGAGGGGTCTATGATTCTATGGTTGTAAGTATTGTGTGAAAAGGGACGGGTCTATGGTTCTATGGTTGTAACAGTATGGTGTGAAAAGGGACAGGTCTATGGTTCTATGGCTGTAACAGTATGGTGTGAAAAGGGAGGGGTCTATGGTTCTATGGTTGTAACAGTATAGTCTGAAAAGGGAGGGGTCTATGGTTCTATGGTTGTAACAGTATGGTGTGAAAAGGGAGGGGTCTATGGTTCTATGGTTGTAACAGTATAGTGTGAAAAGGGACATGTATATGGTTCTATAGCTGTAACAGTATGGTGTGAAAAGGGACATGTCTATGGTTCTATGGTTGTAACAGTATGGTGTGAAAAGGATGGGTCCATGGTTCTATGGTTGTAACAGTATGGTGTGAAAAGGGACATGTCTATGGTTCTATGGTTGTAACAATATGGTGTGAAAAGGGAGGGGGTCTATGATTCTATGGTTGTAACAGTATGGTGTGAAAAGGGACAGGTCTATGGTTCTATGGTTGTAACAGTATGTTGTGAAAAGGCACAGGTCTATGGTTCTATCGTTGTAACAGTATGGTGTGAAAAGGGAGGGGGTCTATGGTTCTATGGTTGTAACAGTATGGTGTGAAAAGGGAGGGGTCTATGATTCTATTGTTGTAACAGTATGGTGTGAAAAGGGAGGGGTCTATGATTCTATGGGTGTAACAGTATGGTGTGAAAAGGGACAGGTCTATGGTTCTATGGTTGTAACAGTATGGTGTGAAAAGGCACAGGTCTATGGTTCTATCGTTGTAACAGTATGGTGTGAAAAGGGAGGGGGTCTATGGTTCTATGGTTGTAACAGTATGGTGTGAAAAGGGAGGGGTCTATGATTCTATTGTTGTAACAGTATGGTGTGAAAAGGGAGGGGTCTATGGTTCTATTGTTGTAACAGTATGGTGTGAAAAGGGAGGGGTCTATGGGTCTATGGTTGTAACAGTATGGTGTGAAAAGGGAGGGGTGTATGATTCTATTGTTGTAACAGTATGGTGTGAAAAGGGACATGTCTGTGATTCTATGGTTGTAACAGTATGGTGTGAAAATGGACATGTCTGTGATTCTATGGTTGTAACAGTATGGTGTGAAAAGGGAGGGGTCTATGGTTCAATGGTTGTAACAGTATGGTGTGAAAAGGGAAGGGGGTCTATGGTTCTATGGCTGTAACAGTATGGTGTGAAAAGGGACATGTCTATGGTTCTATGGTTGTAACAGTATGGTGTGAAAAGGGAGGGGTCTATGGTTCTGTGGTTGTAACAGCCTGGTGTGAAAAGGGACTGGTCTATGGTTCTATGGTTGTAACAGTATGGTGTGAAAAGGGAGGGGGGTCTAAGGTTCTATGGTTGTAACAGTATGATGTGAAAAGGAATATGTCTTTCATCTTCGTTTGGCAATTGGTTCAAACAACTGTGCACCCATTGCATATCAAGTTGTGTTGCACCCAGCAGGAAGAGGACTACAAAGAAAATAGTACAGAGATGTCTTGTTTAAAAGGGGAGACATGGTGGCACAGCGGTTAGCACTGCTGCCTCACAGCACCAGGGACCCGGGTTCAATTCTGGCCTTGGGTGACTGTGTGGAGTTTTTATGTTTCCTCCGTGCCTGAGTGTGTTTCCTCCGGGTACTCTGGTTTCCACCCACAGTCCAAAGATGTGCAGATTAGGTGGATTGGCCATAGTGTCCAGGGATGTGCAGGTTAGGTGAGGTTCTGGGGAGTGCGCCTAGGTAGGGTGCTCGTGCAGAGGGGCAGTGCAGACACGATGGGCCAAATGGCCTCCTTCTGTACTGTAGAGATTCTATTCTATTATATGGTCTTGCCCAGTCTGTCAAACTGGAATATCTATCAAAAGCTCCATCCAACCCTTTCATTATTTTACGCATCTAAATTTTAAAATGTTTTGTTTTCTTGGTGTTTGAGATGACCCGTTTGTGTAGTGAATTGTGTAAGGGTTATGCAGCAGGTTTCCAGTTACAGTACATAGGGGCTGGTTTAGCATAGGGCTAAATCGCTGGCTTTGAAAGCAGACCAAGGCAGGCCAGCAGCACGGTTCAATTCCTGTACCAGCCTCCCTGGACAGGCGCCGGAATGTATCGACTAGGGGCTTTTCACAGTAACTTCATTTGAAGCCGACTTGTGACAATAAGCGATTTTCATTTCATTTCACAATTGAACAAATGGGTGTAAAGCATTCAAAGAAAATTCAATGTGGAAGTAATCTATGTAACAGAGGAGGCAGTGTACTGCTGAAAAGAGACACTTTGTCAAAACTTTTCATTTTGCACTCATCAGGACAATCGCAAAAATACCTAAATAGGAGAAACAACTTTTTAGTGTGGGTGAGGTTTACCGACCGACCCGCCATGTGGTTTTCAGTGGCTTGGTGGCACACCAGCGGTATTTACCAACCTCACCCTTATCAATGGGATTTCCTGGTGTCTGTACCCCTCATCGCCGGGAAACCCGTGCGCTGGCATGGGACAGGACTATCCCGCCGGTGTGAACATCTGGTAGATCGGGCCCTGTCTGAGAAGAGAGTGTTGATTGGTTGGCAAGTGGACTGCTTGGTAGAGGTGTTGCTATGAATAATGCACCAGTTAATAGTGACTGACAGTTAATTACCAAGCATTGTTTGAAAAATTAAGCCAGGCAACTCGACTCTGGTGAAGGCATTGCCCCGATGGATGAACCAGTGAATGATTATCTCTTATCTTGCTCAGCTGAAACGTGCGCAATGTGTGTACATGTTCTCTCTTTTTGCAAAGAACAGGACCCTGTGTATTAATAAATGTAGTTTCCAGTACACGCAAATGCACCACACTATGAGGCCAACTGGCAATTTTAAATTGGTTGTCAGCATAATTTTGAGCACACTGAGGATTATTTAGCAAATGTTGTCCAGTCGCATAAACAGAACGAATGTTGGACCCTATGTTTTGGGTTTTATATACACGAGCTGGTCGGGTACTCTCTCTGTACCTTGCTCATTGTAAACGGCAAAGGAGACATGCTATTTGATATGATCCCCAAAGTCTTTCGGAAGTATAGCCTACCTGTACTACCATCACACTCAATAAGGGTTCCTCAAATTGAAGCTTTACTATCTGCGTAACCATTGTTGGTTCAGTGATCTTGAAATGACAATGTTCCCGATGTCACTCTTTAAACAACAGTCCACTGTGAGGAAGGAGAGGTAGTTTTAAGTGATCTATGTTTGTATTGTTGGATACTAGAAATAAGGGGCGCGAGCTGAACGGATAAGTTTCTAAGTGTCATTTGTGGCGGGTTTTGCTGGGAGTTTCCCGTTGGCTCGACCACTGCCAAGGTGCCAAGCTGGTATTATTCATGTGGCGATGATCGGGTGGGGGTGCCCTGCACTGATGAGGGGGGCCCCCTTGCAGTGAGTTGGGGCTTGGGGAGGGGTGGGGGGGGAAGGTTCAGGGATCGTTTGAGGGCTCAAGTGATTAGAACGTTGTTTAAAACTGGGGAGCCGATCTCTCCCTGCATTGGGGAGCTCAGTGAACACGGCTCCTCAGTGTAAGAAATGGGACTTATTGCGGCCTTGGCTGCACGTTCCCCGCTGTGGCTCCATATCTAACTGGAGTCAGGTTAGATAGCGTTGTGTTTCTCGACGCTCGCTCACTACGGGACATAGTTCCCATTTCGCCCTCAGTCACTTTTTTGGGCCCCGGGGAGTTTTTCATGAGCCCACACTTAGAATTAATCGGAGCTAAACTCACTGACCAGACTGGCTCCTCGGAGATTGGGCTGCCATTTTGACAGGTTTCCCCCATCCCTAAATGAACCTGCAGTTCTCCCACAGCCCCACCCATGGGCAATGTCACCCCCCCACACACATGGGCATTACTCCACACCCCCCAAGTAATGACACAGTGGGCAGTCAGCATTGTACGCAACTGCACGTGTGCCTTGCAGGCCGTGGCAATGGTGTTCCGTGCCCGTCCACCCCGACTCCACAGCCCACCTCCTGGCCACCCCCGCTACTCACCCTGGTCATGGCAGAAGCCCACTGGCCAGTGGCACAGTTGTCAGCAAACCATGGCAAAGTTGGACACTTTCTGTGACCCCTCTCTCTCCCTCAGCAGCTGTGGTGCCTCTTTCACGATTTTTTAAAACTCAAGTGAACCTCGCCATCGGGAATTTGCCCCAGTGAAGGCAGAGAATCGGGGAGGCACCGGAGAATACCGTGTTGAGCCCGCTAATGAGACAGTGTTCCATTCTGGGACCTTTCCGCCCAGTAGTAAAATCAACTGGGATCATAACGTCACTTGAACTTCGCTTTACGAACACTACAGCCAGAATACTCTGGTTTGTCAACCAATTGACATGAGAAATGAGAAGTTAGAGGCTCATCTTAAAGAATACCAATAATGAGGAAGATTTTAATTGCTTTGAGAATGGATTTTGCCCATCCATATTTTATGTTCCATATTTTCACCCTCCAGAAATATATGGAAATGCGGAATTCGAAATACACTCAGCTCAGCCATGATCTTTGTAGTATCTTGAAAGACTGGCGATTAATAATAATAATAATAATAATTCCAATACTCGCTTATTGTCACAAGTAGGCTTCAATAAAGTTACTGTGAAAAGCCCCTCGTTGCCATATTCCGGCGCCTGTTCGGGAAGGCCGGTACGGGAATTGAACCTGCGCTGCTGCCTTGTTCTTCATTACAAGTCAGCTATTTAGCCCACTGTGCTAAACCAGCCCCAGTCTGTGCTAAACCAGCCCCAAGTAAATCAATGAATAAATGATAAGTAACTAAATACAGAAAGTGAGATAAAGGCTACATTATTCCAAGACTCCAAAGTGGCGAGGAAATCCCATGCTCAGCCCCAGGATTTGCATGGTCCAGCTCAATTGGCAGAATCGGTCACATGGCCCTCCGGGAACTGACTCCGTTAAAAGGTCACATTACCACATCCTTCCCCTTTTAAGTTCCTGATTAAGGCATTACAATGACAATGGAACTATTTACAATATTATACAACAAATGGATCTGGGGACTTCTCATTTTCAACATTTTTCCAATTAAGGTGCAATTTACCGTGGTCAATTCACCTGCCCTACACATCTTTTCGATTGTGGGGGTGAGACCCACACAGAAACAGGGAGAATGTACAAATTCCACACAGACAATTATTTAGGGGTTCCTTTAAGAGAATCAGCTAAAATGTACTGGAAAATAAAATGATTCTTGAAAAATTACTGAATCTGCCGAAATATAATCAAGTTATAAAAACTGACTAAACTATTGAACCCTGACCATGACTGCCTATAGATGCTGACAAATGTTGCAAAAGGTGTCCTGTACAAATATGTCTAGAGAAGCGATACAAGGATACATTCAATGAATTTGCAACGTAACAATGGTGTAAGCTGAGACTAGACATGACATAAGAGACGCGAAATTAAGACAGAGTGTTCGCGCCGTCATGAATGCCGTCGCGTTTCACAACGGCGCGAAACGGGCGCGGGGACTACCGATTGTGGCCCCCACAGGAGCCAGCATAGCGCTGGAGTGCTTCACGCCGCTCCACCCTCCCTTCCGGCACCAAATGGGCGCTGCGCCAATCCGCGCATGCGCAGTTGGGCCGCGCCAATCCGCGCAAGCGGGGGGGACTTCTTCAGTGTGCCAGCCTCAACACAACATGGCGTTGGGGTTCAGGGGCCGGCCATGCACCAAAGTGGGCCCGGGGGGAAAGGGCGGCCTGCCAATTGGTGGGCCCCAATATGTGATAGGCCACACCCTATCGGAGGCCCCACTGGGGACGGAGTACCTGCCCGACAGGCTGCCCCCCGACCCTTCGTGCAGAGTTCCCGCCGGCAGCGAACAGGTGTGGACGGCGCCGGCGGGACTCCGCTTTTTCCGCGCGGCCGCTTGGCCCATCCGGGTTGGAGAATCGGCGGCCCCACCTTGCACAGCAGCCCGCGACCAGCGCCGCATCAAACACGCCGGTGCAAATGCCGCCGATTCTCCGCACCTTGGAGAATTGCACGTCGCCGTCAGGGTGGCGTGGCGCAGTTGCGGCAAGTTTCCGGCCAGGCGTGGGGCTAGGAGAATCACGCCCAAAGTGTTTGACTGTGGGACAGAATGCGTGAGAACCATGCGATGTCAAGGGACAGATAATTAATTTGGAGTAATTGATTAATGTCTAATTAACCAATCACCTGTTATGTGGCTGACACTTTCCTGAATAAATCAAGGGGGGTCTCAGCTGAGAATCAGAACTAATGAAAGTAAATAAGGGGCTAAACTGTAGATAAGAATTTCTTTAAGATGCGATCCGTATGACATCCGTGAAAATTGCAGCATCCGTGAAAATTATTTTAAAAGCGTTTGTTGAAATTACTTTTATTTTTTAGCCTTTTCCAGAACTACTTTTATGTGAAAGCATTTTATTTTACTCTCCCTTATCTCAAGGACATTTCAATACACTCTCAAAGGTTTTTTGATTTACTTTTGTGCAAATGTATTAAGTGAATTCTTGAAAAATAAAGAGTGCTTTGGTTACCTCCTCAACCGGACTGAGCATCTTATCCCGAGTAGAAATAAGATCTTACAATTAGCGAGCCTAGACGAAGGAGAAAAAGGAGAAGTTACCAGACACGGACAAACACAAGCAAGGTCAGGGTCCTGCAAATCTGTGACCGTGTGTAGAGATCTGGTGACTCCTTAGCTCTCTTTATGAACCGAATGTTGCCGGAGTGAATTGGCTCAAGTCTTAGAGATGTACCATGGTCCTTTCGGCTAGATGATTAATAGATCTGCAGAATTGAACCAAGTCTAAAAGCACTGTTTCAGAGTTGAAATGGCAGCCGAGAATATGCTAACAACCTCGAGGGATGGTCAACATCCACCAGAGATTTCCATAGAAAAAATATTTTGTTTTGCAAACAATTTTGTAGACCAGCAACTTAGGTTGATCAAGATCAGTACAGACATTGAACAAAAGTTTTTAAAGCACAAAGCTTTAAAGGGACGATGGTCCACTGATGATGTAAGAAAGGTTTGGAAAAAAACTACCAGTATGACATTTGAAAATGCAAAGCTTAAAATGGGGATAGCAGACCTTTTGAGTCAACATTTTGAATTAAAAAATAGACCAGTGGAAACCTTGTCCTGTTGGGGAACGTCTTTTCAATGGGTCCCCGACACCCATACAACAAAAGCCCGTCCCTAGCACAGCAGACTCGTCTACAGAAGCCCTGCTTCTACCAGCCAGTGAGGTAGCAGGGGCAACCTCCAACGTAAGACGTGATATATCGAAAGGAGGAAAACCAGTTACAGCCACAAGCAGTTAGGTGGCAGTCTCACCCCATTTAAAAGCAAAAATAATTAGATCAACACAGCTAAAAAAGAAAAAAACTCCGAAGGGAGTTGATAACTGAGCCGGAAACCTCAAAACCTTTGGAGTCATCGAAGTCCGATGATGATTCTGAAGCAGAATTCATCCAGGAGGGGCGGCATGTGGCGCAGTGGTTAGCACTGGGACTGTGGCGCTGAGGACTCGGGTGTGAATCCCGGCTCTGGGTCACTGTCCGTATGGAGTTTGCACATTCTCCCCATGTCTGCGTGGGTTTCACCCCCACAACCCAAATCTGTGCAGGTTAGGAGGATTGGCCTTGTTGAATTGCCCCTTAATTGGAAAACAATAATCGGTCCTCTAAATTTTAATTCATGAGGGAAATGCTTGAGAGACACAAAAGATCCAAAGCTAAACAAACAGAAGGTTTGAAGTCAAAGCGGTATAAAACTGGGATTGTAGAAGCAGTTGCTGCGGAAGGGGATAGGAGGAACACTCAAGCCCAATATGATCAACGCATAGTCCATAAACCAGCGGACCCTGATAGGTCCAAAGAATGATCTAATCAGGAAAAGGGAAGTATGGCGACATGGGAGAGGTCCGAGAGATTGAGACATACTTACAATCTTCGCCCACTCGATGGAGTTCAGGTTTTGACCATGATAATCCCTAAATGAAAAAGTGATCAACTTTTAAGAGAGGTTAAAGGAGAATTAGAGGAAGAGGGGCAGCAAATAGAAGATAGCTGGCTCGTAATCAAGCAGGGGTTGTTAATATATAGCACACCAAAGACTGACTGGACAACGATTACTGCTTGTCTGCAAAAGAGGTCAGAGGATGTATCAGAATATGAAGAAAGTGTGGGCAGAACACTCATGAATGGAGTTGCCAGGGGAATTGGAGTCGTGGGATGACACTTGAACTCTTGTACTCTTGAACCGTTAAAGTCTGCATTCCTTGCTGATTTAAAAATAGATGTATCTAACTGGGATCGAGTAGCAACAACATATTCGGCATTAGTAACTCGATGTGCTCAATTTGATCGGGATTGGGATTCTAACATTTGCGTTTTTCAAACAGAGACTCACCTAAAGGAGTAGCAGTCCCATCAGTAAATAATGGCATGTATAATTCAAATGCTTCTCGAGAATCCAGAATTGTAGGAGGAAATGTTATTTTTGTGGAAAGGAAGGACACTGGATTAGGACATCTCGAGCTAGAATACAAGAATGGCAAGGATAGTATATGCCTCCAAATTGTGCTCCCGTTCCAAATTCCACATCTACATATTAACCATAATTTCCACCATCCCACTCTGAGGAAGAATTAATGGAGGAATTTAAGAGATTATCACCACAAAGTAAAGCCGCACTGTTGGAGTTTTTTTTATTACAGACATTTTTGGCATGTTACAATAGAAACAAAAGGACATTGACAGAATTAATTTGTTGTTTTAAAGTACTTGATATGTTTTGCTGCTTGTGTGTGAATGATATTCATGCGTGTCTGTTTCAAGTATTGATGTTTTCTGTCGAAATTGTAATCTTAAAGCAAACAGCTAACAAACCTGGAGTCATGTTTTTCTGGCCACAGGATTCCAGGATATTTGTGATTAACATGGGGGAATTTAAATCCAGATACAAATTTACATATGTAAGAGTGAGCTTATTTTAATTTATTGGGATTAATTGGAATTTGGGATATCCAAAATGATTATAGCCAATTCTGTGTTGGATTGATCTTGTATTAAAACTTCTTGTCAGGTTCAAAATTAATTTTTCCTAACACAACTGACACATGAAGAAAGACAGAAAAAATTCTGAGGTCGGAGTGTAAAGTAGCGATTATTAAAGAAAAGGGGTCCCTGATCATGTTTTCTCCTTAGGTCGAAACAAAGCGAGGTGGTGACGTAATGACGTCAAGTTGAAAACTTTTACTTTGGCACTTTTTCAAACGAGCAGAGAATTACCCTTGCCTGTTAATAGCTGAAGATATATTTATATATTTACAGGAATTGGGAACTGCAAATTTGAAGTTTGAATTGTCAAATATGTTCCGATTAATTAACCCATTTTGCCTCATGCAGAATGGATCTTTGTGTTTTATTTTACAGCTACCTGCAAGTGGAACAAGGTTTGCAGTTTAGCTGGTGTCCATGGACATAAGGACAAAGCCTCTTTTTTGAAGAAGAGATTCTACAACTTAAGATAAAGAAGAGATGAGATGGACATTAATAAAGATCTGAAAGCCAACAACGTTGTTGTTTGAATTTGGGACAATTCTGGGATGTAGAAAGACAATGTAATTTAGCAAGTTACGTTTTAAAAAATGTAATTTAAGACAAAGAATAAGCAATCAAAATGTTACTGCCTGGGATCAAATGGAAATGTTTGATTTCTGTTTTAAGCATGGGGATATTTTATTGTACTCCAAGATTTCTCCAGGGCTCACGGATGGGATAGGATTAAGTAACTGAGGGTAGACGATTGAGACAAGAAATCAAAACAGGAAATGGGAATTGGAATATTGGGTGCAATTCAATGGAATGTTTCAATCTGGCATTAATATGAAGGAGAAAGTCTAGAGGAGAGCTAGTAAATTGATAAACGTTCCCATGGTAATGCTTGTGTCCTTGTCTATGTTTTCGTCAGGAGAACAAAGTCTGATACTCTGGTCACCACCCAAGCCACCTAGACCATAATAGAGAGATCAGCAACAACTTTGAGATATTTTGAGGAGATCACAAAAGTTTCAAGAATGTGTGGTATGACATTGGGGACACTGCTTGTGTGTGCAGATGGGTTATGGTGAAGTGACCAATAGGCAGGCTTGCCATTATGCATTGAAGAGCAGGCCCCATGCATGCACACTACTTGATAAACAGCATGGCCGGATATGGTCAATGGGGCCAACAGAGTGAAACAACATCATTAAGTGATCAAGGCACTGACACATATTTCCATGGAGAAACTGACTTTAAAATAATTGATATAGAATCAAACATACTGATACCTGTCGAAATGAGCACAATTGAAGTGACAGGGTAAATTATTGAATAAGAACAAGTAAGGGCCTGGTAGCAAGTAAACCTGGTGAGCAATATCCAGAAGATGGATACAAATAATTTGGAGAGCTGGAGAATATTTTAATTCTGCGCATGATGTTATTTTGAATATTTGATTGAGACGATTTGCAAATGGGGAGAGTCAGAGAGAAAGGGGCATCAATCCAATTATTCAGAGATCACATTCAAGTTCCAATAGATTATGAAAGAAACTGGAGTTTAACGCAAGTTATGTGAAGAGAAAACTGGAATCGAAAACAAAAGATAAAGAAGTGAATTTTCTCCCTGCACAGATCACCCCATTCAAGGGCTAGAGAAAGAAAGTGACCAAGAATAATAATGAGATAACGGCTGGAAGAGTAAGATCTCACCCTGTGAAAATTAGAATCGTGTTGTACGTTACTCACAAGTTGAAATGACATTTATTTTCGTTTAGTTAACACATCATCTATGTGTGGCAACTCAATATGATTTTATAGTCAATTTCAGAGCAAAAGACCATGACCCGGTCTTAGCATCACATTCAAAATTGACAAGAGAGAAAGAACATATGGCCTTAAGACAGTGACGTGAGACGTCAAGATTGAACAATTACTGATACAAACTATCAGTTCAGAGAAGTAAACGTGCCCTCACTGCACGAGATAGATTTCTTGCTCAGCTTGTTCCCTTTTATTGGGGATGCAACAGTAGCCAGAGAACTGGACAAAATAACAACCATCATAGAAAAAGTAGCTAATACTTCTACAGCCTTATTCAAAATCTCTGATGAAATGCTAGCTATCCGTACTGTGGCCTTACGAAATCGAATGGCTCTTAATTATAAACTTGCCAAGAAAGGTGGGACATGTGCTCCGATTGGATCAAAACGTTGTACTTATATTCCAGATAGTTCCAAAGAAATCACTAATTTGGCAAAACACATAAAAAGGAAGTGAAAAAATTAAAACAACCTGAGCCCAGCACTCTTGGTGTTAGACTACGGAATGGTTGGGATCCTTTGGAGTTTCAGTGGTGCAAGGCCTGGTTATGTTCGTTGTAGTTATTTTTGTATCTTGTATTTCTGACAACCAAATGTATCTGTAAATGGATGTCAAGAAACTCTTGAAGTAGCAATACCTTTACAGAGCATGGAAGGCTCATCTTATTGATTCCTTATTATTGATATTAATTATTAATCAACTCTTTTAAATACCTTTCCAATGTTGAAGGCTGTCCCTACACACAGGGACCGTCAAAGACACTTAAGAATGTGTTTTCCTTAGCTTACATTTCTTTCGCTTTACTATTAATTTTATTATTATTAATTTATTAATTGATTTATTTTGTTAAGTTTAAAATAATAAAATGAGGGACATATTGGATTTAACAATTATTTAGGGGGTCCTTTAAGAGAATCAGCTAAAATATACTGGATAATAAAGTGATTCTTGAAAAATTACTGAATCTGCAGAAATGTGATCAAGTTACAAAAAATGATTGTCGTGTGGGCTTAAATTTGTGGTAATCATCGGTTTCCCCCAGGGAGGTTGGATGGGGGGTTTCGGAGGTGGCAGAGAGCAGGGATTGAGGGGCTGGGGGACCTGTTTACTGATGTGAGCGTTCCTGGTCGGGAGGATTTGGAGTAGGAGTTTGAATTGCTGGGAGGGAATGGGTTTCGGCTGCAGGAAAGGGATTTTGCACAAAGGCAGGTTTTGATATTTCCGCTTCTACCGCCACAGGGGATACAGGATAAGGTAATTTCTAGAACGGGATGGGGGAGGGAAAGGTATCGGAAATCTATAAAGAACTTATGGAGTGGGAGGAAACCCAGATAGGTGAGATAAAACGTAAATGGGAAGATGAGCTGGGTAAGGAGTTAGAGACGGAGCTGGAGGCAAAAGAGCTAGAGGCAGGTCTGTGGGACGATGCTCTGAGCAGAGTCAACACATCTTCGACATGTGCCAGGCTCAGCTTGATACAATTCAAGGTGGTTCACCGGGCACACATGATGGTGGTCTGGATCAGCAGGTTTTTTGGGGTGGAGGACAGGTGTGTGAGGTGTGCAGATGGGCCCACAAACCATGTCCACATGTTTTGGGCATGCCTGAAGCTTAGGGGATTCTGGCAGGGATTTGCCGATGTCACGTCCACGGTGCTAAAAGCGAAGGTGGCGCCGAGTCCAGAGATGGCAATTTTTGGAGTGTCGGAAGACCGGGAGTCCAGGGGGCGAGAGAGGCTAATGTTTTGACCTTTGCCTCCTTGATAGCCCAGAGACAGATATTGCTAGCGTGGAGGGACTCGAATCCCCCAAAATCAGGGGAATGGGTTTGCGACATGGCTAAGTTCGCCCTGAGAGGATCAACGTTAGGGTTCATTCGGAGGTGGCAGCCGTTTATCGACTTCTTCATAGAAAACTAAACTGGCAGCAGATTCAATAAAGGGGGGGAGAGGGTAAGGGGGGTAGGAGGGAGTTAGGTTATTTTTTTGTCTAGATTAGGCGGGAACAGTGGGAGATGGAGGGATGTGTTATGCACTGAACTATGTTTACATTTGTATTTGTATCTTTTATTGTTATAAAACCATAAATGCCTTAATAAAATGTTTTTTTTTAAAGTTATAAAAACTGACTAAACTATTGAACCCTGACCATGACTGCCTATAGATGCTGACAAATGTTGCAAAAGATGTACTGTACAAATATGTCGTGAGAAGCGATACAAGGATACATTCAGTGAACTTGCAACAATCTCGTAACAATGGTATAAGCTGAGACTAGACATGACGTAAGGAGTTTGACCATGGGACAGAATGCGTGAGCACCATGCGATGTCACGGGAAGGATAATTAATTTGAAGTAATTGATTAATGTAATTAATCAACTGTTAAGTGATAACACTTTCCTGAATAAATCAAGGGGGGGTCTCATCTGAGAATTAGATCCAATGAAAGTAAATAAGGGGCTAAACCATAGATAAGAATTTCTTTAAGAATGTGATCCGTATGACTGATTATTAGAAGAATTTTAGTCTTCCAAGATTCCTGCAGCATCCGTGAAAATTATTTTAAAAGCATTTGTTGAAATTACTTTTATTTTGTAGCCTTTTCTGGAACTACTTTTATTTTGAAGCCTTTTCTTTTACTCTCCCTTACCTCAAGAACTTTTCGCTGAACTCTCAAAAGTTTTTTGATTTAATTTTGTGCAGATATATTTAGTGGATTCTTGAAAAATGAAGAGTGCTTTGGATACCTGTTCAATCGGACTGAGTACCTTATCCCAAGTAGAGATAAGAAGAACTTACAGTGTTTCCAAGATCTGGGGACTTCTTGATCCTTTGGGAACATTGTAGTTCACTCGCAGCTGCTCCCATAGTCGAGGCATCTTCAGTTTGAACCTCTATGGGTTGACTCTCAACTTGTGAAGGTGCAGATAATTTCCCAGCCCCATGGAACTTTAGGGCTCTTCCTTGGCGTAGCTTTCTGCAGCATTACATTCTTCCATAGTAATATCACTGACAGGCGTGCTCGGGATGGACTACCCCACTGGTTCTGTGTGCAACTCTCTCCTTCTCAAATGGTCCAGATGTTTCTTCACCCTTTTATCTTGGACATGTATCTCATACGACACTGGACCTGTTCTGACCATGACCGTTCCAGGGATCCAATTTGGACCAGCACCAAAATTCTTTACATAAACCAAGTCATCCACCTCAAATGCTCTCTCAGTTTTTCTCGAATCATGATGTTTCTTCTGTGCATTCTGTTTTGTCTCCATCGTCTCCACCAAATTCGGAATTAGCAATTCGGCAGGTGTAACACCTGCGGTGATATGAGGTGTGGTTCAATAGGTTAGCAGGAAACAGGCCAGTTTGGTTTGTAGAGAGGTTGATAACTGTTTCTTCCTCCAGTTTAGCACTGGAGGGTTCTTCGGCCAACCACAGTACAGCCAACGTGACTGAGTTGAGTTCACCCAGAATCCTCTGCTGCCATCTCTAATGGATGCTCTTCCTGCTGTTTGTCACTGGAGGGGTTCTTCTGCTAACCACAGTATAGTCGAGGTGACTGAGTTGGCTTCTCCCAGAATCCTCATCTGCCACCTCTTCGAGATGATCTGTCTGTCGCCGGCCATCATTTCTCCTCCCCCAAACACTTTTCGTGATTCCGGTATCGGCCAATGGAGATTCCTGTCCTATGTGTTTGACTTGAGATAATATGGGGTCCTTTCAGGTCCAAAACCTGACCTGCCGCTCTGAACTGGCAACATATCAAGAAAGTTCAGAGCAAGAGCGATTTCTTGTGGTACTGGTGGAACTGGTATACTTTCAGGTGGGGGAATGTGGCTGAAAGCGTTGGTGTTCAAAATGTGCATGCCCTGCCTATGTTGAAATGTATTCATGTAGGCTGCCAACAATAGAACCCAGCATTAGACCCTTGCTGAAGATACAGGGGGAATGGCCTTAAACTCCCTAATAAGCCCAACAGGGATTTGTGATCGGTAACTATCTAATGTCGTCCATAGACATATTGATGGTATTTCTTCACTCCAAAGATTACGGCTAGTCCCCCTTTTTTGATTTGAGAGTATACTTGTTCAGCATCGGTCAGGGTGTCGAGGCATCGGTGATAGCATTTCTGCAACACCTTATGCATTAAAACTGCTCCAATTCGATAAGGAAACATGTCAAAGGTAAGAATGACCTCTTTTGAGGGGTCAAATGAACTAAGAGACTGGATGACTAAAGCTAGTTTGACCAGTTCAAATCTAATGATCTCTCCACAACCACCACTGGTGTTTCTTGAGCAGTGTGTGTAGGGGTGTCAACATTGTAGAAAGTTTAGGAATAAATTAGCCATAGTAATTCACCATTCCTCAAAAAGATTTCAATTGTGACATATATTAGGGTGCAATGCTTCCTTAATCACTTTGATCTTCTCCTTTGGTGTCTACCTTAATCCTCAGTATGTTATTTCATGAGCTTGGAACTTATGTTTTCCTCTTTTCAACCTTATTTCAGCCTTCTTAAATCTATTTAAAACTTCTTCGAGATTTTCTAGGTACTACTCTTCAGACGGTCCTGTTATCAGTACATTGTCTAGATAGACAACCACCTTCGGTAGGCCCTGTAGTAAACTTTCCATCGCACACTGGAATATCGCACAGGCAGATGAGACTCTGAAGGGTAGTCAGGTATATTGGTAAAGGCCTTTATTGATATTTATAGTGACAATTCTCGAGAAAACTTGTCTAATTCTAATTGCTGATATGCGTGACTCATAAGTTTAGTGTGAGTTAAACCTCCTGCTAATTCAGCACATGAACCTTCAATTCAGGGTATTGGGTATATCCTAATGGTTCCATCTGACTTAACCACTGGCACAACGGGAGCTACCCACTCTGAAGACTATACAGGCTTGATGATTCCTTGTTCTTCCAACCGCTTGAGTTCAGACTCAAGGAACAGGAGATGGACCTGGCTGAGCTCTGAAACATTCGGGTGTGGCCTTAGGTTCCACATAAATTTCAACTTTTAGGCCCTGTATTTTGCCTAACATATCTTGGAAAACCTCCTGGCATTTTTTAAAGACACAATTAAAGTCTCCTTCATTAATTTTGAAGACTTCTAGCCAGTTTTTTTAAAAATGTATTTTATTACAAACATGTATCAAAACAGGTTACAGCAAACAAATACACCGGGAAACATAGTTCCCAACAATCAACTATACAGTCTGTACAGATTTTTCCCCTTTTTCTCCCCCCCTCCCCTGCGACGAACAGCCCCTCAAACACGGTCACAAACTTCCATCACCTTTCCTCAAACTCCCTGAAGAGTCCCTTAACTCATTCGCTAATCGCAGGAGGTCGTACAGGTCACCCAACCAAGCCGCTACCCCCAGTGGCGATGCCGACCGCCACTCCTGCAAAATCCGCTGCCGTGCAATCAGAGAGGCAAAGGCCAAGACATCGGCCTTCCTTAAAACCAACATCAAACCGGCGCCACCATTTGGGCATCAGAATTGACCCACCGCCCGATCGGCCATTACAATATTGGCGACGGGCAACGGAGAATACCGCCCAAGAAAATAATCAAAATGTACGGTCACAAACATGCCATAAATGTAAGTGGAAAACCATTCTTGTTTTAAAGGCAAAACCCACGAAACGTTACAAAGCAAAAGTGCAAATTCCGTGTGGGACTGTGGTCAATGTGGGCTCGCAGGGAACAGCTCCAGCTGAACTACTGCACAACACTGCAACAGAGTGTTCAGAACTTGGCTCAAGGCTGAGTCCCTAAGTAAACTATTGATGCTAATTATTTGGTTAAAAGTCACTGAGTCAGCTCAAGAAAGTTCCAGAAAAGGAAAGCAAAAGGCTTCTGAAGATATAATTTAGCTGAGCTTTGACTAAGACTTAAAAGTCACCATGTTCCCGTTAGCTCAGGATACTGGATACCCAATCCCAGCAAAGGTCAGAGGTGGAATTCACCGCAATGGGTGAATTGGCCCGACTCCGGCACCAAGAATGGCGCGAACCACTCCGGCGTTGGGCCAACCGGAAGTTGCGGACTTCTCCGCACTTTCCGGGACTAGGCTGGCGCCAAAGGGGTCGGCGCCGCGCCAACCAGCGCCGAAGGGACTGCGCGAGTTAGACATGAGCAGAACTGCCGGTGTGGTTTAGTTCATGCGCAGGTCGGCCGCGTATTCTGCCACATGTGCCCGCAATGGCGGAGCCCTACATGTGCCGGCACGGAAGGAAGGAGTGCCCCACAGCACAGCCCGCCCGCAGATCGGTAGGCCCTGATCATGGGCCAGGCCACCATGGGTCCCACCGGGGGCCAGATCCCCCCGCGCCCCCCCGAGGACCGCACCAGCTGGCCTACCAGCCAGGTCCCGTCATGTGGGACCATGTCCAATCTGCGTCGGCGGGACTGGCCAGAAACCAACTGCCGCTCGGCCCATCGGGGCCCGGAGAATTGCCGGGGAGGGCCGCTGCCAACGGCCTCCAACCGGCGTGATGCCCACCCGAAAACTGGGCTTCCTGCATTGTTTGCCAAAGGTCTTTGTTGGATGGATTCTTTTACACAAAATTGGAGCCGTTGGATGAAGCACTGTGTTGAAGCATTTTGCTTCAAATGAGGTGAAATGCGGCGCTAGCCGCTCACATTAGATGAATCTATTTCTGGTGGTTGAGCTGCCATCACCAGGGAGAAGACCAGGTCTCGAGGGAAGATTTGAGTCACCACAGAGTTAAAAGCTGGGAAGCAGCAACATATTCTTCAATTTTTATCAGAGGTCAGCCTGGTCAGGTGAAAAGAAAGGAAAACATCCTGCATGTGTGCATCTGCTTTGCAACCTCAGGACACATTTGACCACATTTTGAAAATGCTTAATTGGCAGCAATTGTTGCAACGGCGGGAAATGCAGCATCTAATTTCCACACAGTCCAACAAACAGCATTGAAAGGAATGAGCACATTACTGATATTAGTGACATTGATTATGGGTTAAATATTGCCCGGGCCACTGGGGGAGCTTCCTTGCCCTTCTTTGGATCGTGCCATGCAATCCTCTGGTACCCAGAGGGGGAAAGAGGAAAGCTAGTATGGTTTGTAATGCTTCAATAGGCAACTGCAATCTCCCGGAACTTGATTGTCTTTGGGAAAAATCTTCCTTGAATTCCTCATCAATTGTCCACAGGTAGTTTTAGCAGCTCTCCCCAAGACAGTGTTAGCAGGGGTCTGAGGGCACACTATCAACTGGAAGAATCTCCAAGGGATTCCCAATCTCCAGACATAACCCCCTGACTACATTTTAACTCTGATTAAAGTTAAATTGTCATTAATAGCACCAATTTGGTTCATTTCATCGGACTCCTACTGTTAGAAGGTTGTGGGATTCAAGACCCATTCCAGGACTCAAGCATATTGGACTGAATTTTCCCTATAAAGGAGAGAAGCAGGAGTCGATACTGTGGTCGCATCTCAAACCAACCTCTGGTGTGAAACTAATGAGGTGAGACCTCAACAGGCATGGAGACAAGGCCCTGTTCATTAAGGGCAATGGGCAGGCTCTCAGAACTGAAGGGCCAGTCAGACGCCTCCCAGCTTCGGAGAAGCACCTGCCTGTAATGCATGGAAGTAATTTAGAACGGGCTTTAACAAGACAGTGTCCTCTCATCAACTTTTTAAAAACTTTGTCACAGTATATGAACAGCAGGCAGGCCACCACTTGTCATGGGGTGAAGGGGCGGTGGGTGGGAGCCCCCAGGCCCCCCAGGCAGGCAAGTGGGGCCTTAGACTTGCCAGGAGCCTACAGCCTGCTGCTGGCTGCCCACCTCTAGGTGGTTGACCTGTCCCTCACACTGGGAAATGCTTAATGAGTTGAATTGCCCGCCTGCCTCGGAGTGGGTGCTCTTCCTAGCTCCTGTAAATTCAGCTCCTGACCTTGGTTGACATGTCAGTGCAGTGCTGAAAGGTACTACATTACTGGTCTCTTTCAGGTCCTGACAACTGAGCCTTTCCTGCATGTTCAGTGGGGAGTGGATGTAATAAACCTAATAGCAGCATTTGGAGAAGTACAAGGAGAGTTCTCCTCATGTCATACCAACACTTAAAACCAATCCCAGTTACTGTCTGTGAACAGTACTGTTAGTTAGTTACTGTCTGTGAACAGTACTGTTAGTTAGTTACTGTCTGTGAACAGTACTGTTAGTTAGTTACTGTCTGTGAACAGTATTGTTAGTTAGTTACTGTTTGTGGACAGCACTGTTAGTTAGTTACTGTCTGTGAACAGTACTGTTAGTTAGTTACTGTCTGTGAACAGTACTGTTAGTTAGTTACTGTCTATGAACAGTACTGTTAGTTACTGTCTGTGAACAGTACTGTTAGTTAGTTACTGTCTGTGAACAGTACTGTTAGTTAGTTACTGTCTGTGAACAGTACTATTAGTTAGTTACTGTCTGTGAACAGTACTGTTAGTTAGTTACTGTCTATGAACAGTACTGTTAGTTAGTTACTGTCTGTGAACAGTACTGTTAGTTAGTTACTGTCTGTGAACAGTACTGTTAGTTAGTTACTGTCGGTGAACAGTACTGTTAGTTAGTTACTGTCTGTGAACAGTACTGTTAGTTAGTTACTGTCAGTGAACAGTACTGTTAGTTAGTTACTGTCTGTGAACAGTACGGTGAGTTAGTTACTGTCTGTGAACAGTACTGTTAGTTAGTTACTGTCAGTGAACAGTACTGTTAGTTAGTTACTGTCTGTGAACAGTACTGTGAATTAGTTACTGTCTGTGAACAGTACTGTTAGTTAGTTACTGTCAGTGAACAGTACTGTTAGTTAGTTACTGTCTGTGAACAGTACGGTGAGTTAGTTACTGTCTGTGAACAGTACTGTTAGTTAGTTACTGTCAGTGAACAGTACTGTTAGTTAGTTACTGTCTGTGAACAGTACTGTGAATTAGTTACTGTCTGTGAACAGTACTGTTAGTTAGTTACTGTCTGTGAACAGTACGGTGAGTTAGTTACTGTCAGTGAACAATACTGTTAGTTAGTTACTGTCTGTGAACAGTACTGTGAGTTAGTTACTGTCTGTGAACAGTACGGTGAGTTAGTTACTGTCAGTGAACAATACTGTTAGTTAGTTACTGTCTGTGAACAGTACTGTGAGTTAGTTACTGTCTGTGAACAGTACTGTTAGTTAGTTAGTTACTGCCTGTGAACAGTACTGTTAGTTAGTTAGTTACTGTCTGTGAACAGTACTGTTAGTTAGTTACTGTCTGTGAACAGTACGGTGAGTTAGTTACTGTCTGTGAACAGTACTGTTAGTTAGTTACTGTCTGTGAACAGTACTGTTAGTTAGTTACTGTTTGTGAACAGTACTGTGAGTTAGTTACTGTCTGTGAACAGTACTGTGAGTTAGTTACTGTCTGTGAACAGTACTGTTAGTTAGTTAGTTACTGTCTGTGAACAGTACTGTTAGTTAGTTAGTTACTGTCTGTGAACAGTACTGTTAGTTAGTTACTGTCTGTGAACAGTACTGTTAGTTAGTTACTGTCTGTGAACAGTACTGTGAGTTAGTTAGTTACTGTCTGTGAACAGTACTGTGAGTTAGTTACTGTCTGTGAACAGTACTGTGAGTTAGTTACTGTCTGTGAACAGTACTGTTAGTTAGTTAGTTAGTTACTGTCTGTGAACAGTACTGTTAGTTAGTTAGTTACTGTCTGTGAACAGTACTGTTAGTTAGTTACTGTCTGTGAACAGTACTGTTAGTTAGTTACTGTCTGTGAACAGTACTGTGAGTTAGTTAGTTACTGTCTGTGAACAGTACTGTGAGTTAGTTAGTTACTGTCTGTGAACAGTACTGTTAGTTAGTTACTGTCTATGAACAGTACTGTTAGTTAGTTACTGTCTGTGAACAGTACTGTTAGTTAGTTACTGTCTGTGAACAGTACTGTTAGTTAGTTACTGTCAGTGAACAGTACTGTTAGTTAGTTACTGTCTGTGAACAGTACGGTGAGTTAGTTACTGTCTGTGAACAGTACTGTTAGTTAGTTACTGTCTGTGAACAGTACTGTTAGTTAGTTACTGTCAGTGAACAGTACTGTTAGTTAGTTACTGTCTGTGAACAGTACTGTGAATTAGTTACTGTCTGTGAACAGTACTGTTAGTTAGTTACTGTCTGTGAACAGTACTGTTAGTTAGTTACTGTCAGTGAACAGTACTGTTAGTTAGTTACTGTCTGTGAACAGTACGGTGAGTTAGTTACTGTCTGTGAACAGTACTGTTAGTTAGTTACTGTCTGTGAACAGTACTGTGATTTAGTTACTGTCTGTGAACAGTACTGTTAGTTAGTTAGTTACTGTCTGTGAACAGTACTGTTAGTTAGTTAGTTACTGTCTGTGAACAGTACTGTTAGTTAGTTACTGTCTATGAACAGTACGGTGAGTTAGTTACTGTCTGTGAACAGTACTGTTAGTTAGTTACTGTCTGTGAACAGTACTGTTAGTTAGTTACTGTCTGTGAACAGTACTGTTAGTTAGTTACGGTTTGTGAACAGTACTGTGAGTTAGTTACTGTCTGTGAACAGTACTGTGAGTTAGTTACTGTCTGTGAACAGTACTGTTAGTTAGTTAGTTACTGTCTGTGAACAGTACTGTTAGTTAGTTAGTTACTGTCTGTGAACAGTACTGTTAGTTAGTTACTGTCTGTGAACAGTACTGTTAGTTAGTTACTGTCTGTGAACAGTACTGTGAGTTAGTTAGTTACTGTCTGTGAACAGTACTTTGAGTTAGTTAGTTACTGTCTGTGAACAGTACTGTTAGTTAGTTACTGTCTATGAACAGTACTGTTAGTTAGTTACTGTCTGTGAACAGTACTGTTAGTTAGTTACTGTCTGTGAACAGTACTGTTAGTTAGTTACTGTCAGTGAACAGTACTGTTAGTTAGTTACTGTCTGTGAACAGTACGGTGAGTTAGTTACTGTCTGTGAACAGTACTGTTAGTTAGTTACTGTCTGTGAACAGTACTGTTAGTTAGTTACTGTCAGTGAACAGTACTGTTAGTTAGTTACTGTCTGTGAACAGTACTGTGAATTAGTTACTGTCTGTGAACAGTACTGTTAGTTAGTTACTGTCTGTGAACAGTACGGTGAGTTAGTTACTGTCAGTGAACAATACTGTTAGTTAGTTACTGTCTGTGAACAGTACTGTGAGTTAGTTACTGTCTGTGAACAGTACTGTGAGTTAGTTAGTTACTGTCTGTGAACAGTACTGTTAGTTAGTTAGTTACTGTCTGTGAACAGTACTGTTAGTTAGTTACTGTCTGTGAACAGTACGGTGAGTTAGTTACTGTCTGTGAACAGTACTGTGAGTTAGTTACTGTCTGTGAACAGTACTGTGGGTTAGTTACTGTCTGTGAACAGTACTGTTAGTTAGTTAGTTACTGTCTGTGAACAGTACTGTGAGTTAGTTACTGTCTGTGAACAGTACTGTTAGTTAGTTAGTTACTGTCTGTGAACAGTACTGTTAGTTAGTTAGTTACTGTCTGTGAACAGTACTGTTAGTTAGTTACTGTCTGTGAACAGTACTGTTAGTTAGTTACTGTCTGTGAACAGTACTGTGAGTTAGTTAGTTACTGTCTGTGAACAGTACTGTGAGTTAGTTACTGTCTGTGAACAGTACTGTGAGTTAGTTACTGTCTGTGAACAGTACTGTTAGTTAGTTAGTTACTGTCTGTGAACAGTACTGTTAGTTAGTTAGTTACTGTCTGTGAACAGTACTGTTAGTTAGTTACTGTCTGTGAACAGTACTGTGAGTTAGTTAGTTACTGTCTGTGAACAGTACTGTGAGTTAGTTAGTTACTGTCTGTGAACAGTACTGTTAGTTAGTTAGTTACTGTCTGTGAACAGTACTGTTAGTTAGTTACTGTCTGTGAACAGTACTGTGAGTTAGTTACTGTCTGTGAACAGTACTGTTAGTTAGTTACTGTCTGTGAACAGTACTGTTAGTTAGATACTGTCTGTGAACAGTACTGTTAGTTAGTTACTGTCTGTGAACAGTCCGGTGAGTTAGTTACTGTCTGTGAACAGTACTGTTAGTTAGTTACTGTCTGTGAACAGTACTATTAGTTAGTTACTGTCTGTGAACAGTACTGTTAGTTAGTTACTGTTTGTGTACTTTGCCCAACATGTTTTCACAAATATGAACAGGGACGTCAATTCCAAAAACAATACAGTGGTTAGCACTGTTGCTTCACAGCGCCAGGGGCCCAGGTTCTATTCCCGGCTTGGGTCACTGTCGTGTAGAGTCTGCACGTTCTCCCCATGTCTGCGTGGGTTTCCTCCGGGTGCTCCAGTTTCCTCCCAAAAGTCCTGAAAGACATGCTTGTTAGATGAATTGTACATTCTGAGTTCTCTCTCTGTGTACCTGAACAGGCGCTGGAATGTGGCGACTAGGGGATTTCCACAGTAACTGTGTTGAAGTGTTAATGTAAGCCTAGTTGTGACAGTAATAAAGATTATTATTATTATTAAATACTTTGGGCTGTGTTGCAAACAAGTGCAAGTTCCTCTTTCATAACGCGTGGCACGGTAGCACAGTGGTTAGCACAGTTGCATCACAGCGCCAGGTCCCAGGTTCGATTCCTGGCTTGGGTCACTGTCTGTGCGGAGTCTGCACATTCTCCCCGTGTCTGCGTGGGTTTCCTCCAGGTGCTCCGTGTCGTGTTATTCACCCTGAGGTAACACGGACTGCAACACGATGCAGATAAATGACAAAGCATACACCAAACGTAGGCGTTGGTTCAACAAGATTTATTGAACTTCAGTAACGAAGCACACAGCTGCCTGTGGGTTGACTCTCTACTACTCAAAGTAAACTACCTTTAACTATCTTGACCAGGCTAGCTCTGACCCACGTGTAGAAGGTGTTGAATGATTTGTACACCCTGACTGTCACTACAGTTGTCACCAGTGGAAAGAGGCAGAGTGCTGATGCCTCATGTGTTTTATAGTGGGAAACCCCCCCTCTAGGGTTCTGCCTGGTGATTGGTTGTGTTCTGTTCTGTATGTTGATTGGCTCACCTGGGTGTCTGTCACTGCCTGCTTTTACCTCATGATGTGCATGGGTGCATATTATGACACTCCAGTTTCCTCCCACAGTCCAAAGATGTGCAGGTTAGGTGGGTTGACAACGCTAAATTGCCCTTAGTGTCCAAAAAGGTTAAGTGGGGTTACTGGGTTATGGGGATAGGGTGGAGGTGTGGGCTTAGGTAGGGTGCTCTTTCCAAGGGTCGGTGCAGACTCGATGGGCCGAATGGCCTCCTTCTACACTGTAAATTCTGTGATTCTATGATCAATATGACCACAGTCCTCATGTCTGGAGGAGACTATCTGGTCTGGGCATCATCTATTGTGTATTTCCCTTTTTGTAACATCAGAGAATAATTAAAGTAAGTTATTTGTTGAACGAACATTACAAATATTTCGAAACAGCCATCACTGGGTAGGGCTGGTTTAGCACTGGGCTAAATCGCTGGCTTTGAAAGCAGACCAAGGCAGGCCAGCAGCACGGTTCAATTCCCGTACCAGCCTCCCTGAACAGGTGCCGGAATGTGGCGACTAGGGGCTTTTCACAGTAACTTCATTGAAGCCTACTAGTGACAATAAGCAATTTTCATTTTCAAAGTGCAATAATATTCAGGTTCTCTACATGCATCATGTTGCTCTCTGAGGTGCTTCAGTACAGTCGAAGAAACATTACAGACATTTCAAAATGGTCATTACAAATGGTGCAAAGGTATTTAAATTGTCAACACAGATGAAGTTGCACACTAAAGTGCTTCACGACAGTTGATAAAAAACGTGTAACATTCACTGTACACATTCAATGTAAGTCATACAGCCCGAGGGGATTCTATACAACTCATAGCTCCTCAGTTCACTATAGCTGAAAGGTCTTCGACTGCGACCTTTCCCCATAATAATAATAACTTACTGTCACAAGTAGGCTTCAATGAAGTTACTGTGAAAAGCCCCTAGTCACCACATTCCGGCACCTGTTCAGGGAGGCCGGTACGGGAATCAAACCGTGCTGCTGGCATTGTTCTGCATTGCAAGCCAGCTATTTAGCTCACTGTGCTAAACCCCATTGTGCCTCGGCAGCGGTTGCCCCGAGCTCTGGTGCATCCCACAACATGCAGTCCTTTGAAATGTGCCATCCTGCAACACTTGGTCAAGGACATCTCTTTACACTGCAAGACCAAAGAATGTCTTTCAGAGGGTGGCATGTGGCACAATGGTAAGCACTGGGACTGCGGTGCTGAGGACCCGGGTCCAAATCCCAGCCCTGGGTCACTATCTGTGTGTAGTTTGCACATTCTCCCCCTGTCTGTGTGGGTTTCACCCCCACAACCCAAAGATGTGCAGGTTAGGTGGATTGGCCATGCTAAAATTGCCCCGTTATTGGAAAAAAAACTCTAAATTTATTTTAAAAGAAGAGCGTCTTTCACCAGAGTTGACGATACTCCAGCAAAGACTGATGTTTGTCTCGGTGTGTGTCCCTGGGAACAGCCCGTAGAGCACAGAGTCCTGCATCAATGAGCTGTGAGGATGAACGTCAACAAAAGCCATCACATCTCTCCCCACACTTTCTTTCCAAAGACACATTCCACAAGGAGGTGAACAACGGTCTCGTTTCCAACACAGTCACCTCAAGGGCAACTTACGGATGTGGTGAGATTCCGGGTGTGTGGGAAGGATCTGAGGGGGAGGACCTTTCTCTCCAACAGCCAAGCTAGGTCTTGGCGATTATTGGAATATCTGACGATGAGGCACTCTGCCGAATGATCTTGACAGTCTGCTCAGGAAACCATCCAACACAATCCAGCATCTCCTTTTCCCTCAGGCCTCTCGGACAATATGTGCAGACCACTGCCTGACGGACTTGTGGTTGAAGTGTTTCTTTGCCTACGTTTTACATGAAGGACAGGTGGTACGGCATGGTTCAACTACTTGGAGCATTCTGCGGCAGTGTGGCCAGACCCATCTTCACAAGGGGTCAGGGAGAACAAAGAACCGAGTGACACTTGATATTTGCATACCGAGGATCGATGCACAGCTTGATGCAGCCACACACAAAGGTGGCCATCAGGATTAGGCCGACGTTGGCCACTTCCCCCTACCCCACCCTTTATCTCGAGTTTGTACGTCATGTCCCTGCAAACGTGGTTCACTCTGACCCCCCGGATGAAGTGGAAAATGGCTAGGGTAATCGCCACTGCGCAGGAGTGAGGAACGGGCCAGACCTGCACCACATAGAGCAACACCGAGAGTGTTTAACTGTGTCCGACAGGAGTCTGGGTGGGGCGTCCGCCCTGCTGTTGGTGCTGCTGAATTGTCAAGCCGCATCGATCATGCAGTTGAAGTCACCGCCTAGAATGACTGGCCTGGAGGTGGTCAGCAGCAATGGAAGTTGCTGAAGGAGGGGGAAAACAAGTTAATTCACCAGAGTGGAACATTCTTGTACAGTACGTCTTCAATGAGGATGCGCCCACCCACCACCTCCATAACCTTGGAGATGGTGAAGTTACCCCCCCCCCTCCCAGCCCCCCCCCCCCCCCCCCCCCCCCCCCCTCCCTCCATAGCAGAACACCCAGCCAGAGGAACGTGAACCATTTCCTCCTGACGTGATTGATGACCCCTGGATCCACCAACGTGACTGCACCTGTAAGAGCTGAGGTGTGGCATTACACACTCCTGCAGGAAGAGAAAGTTGGTTTTGGGCTTGGCGAAACATCACATAGTAAATTTAACACCGCGCACGTTAACAGAAGCAATCTTTATCCCCATTTTAACATGTTTTGTCAGACCACCAGACGCATTGTCTTTGACAGTTCCCGTCCATCTATCAACTCCTGCAAACCCATAGCGTCTGTAAATTGTCTCACTTTGGATGGGCTGAGAAAGGTGTCCTCAATCCCCTTGTTGGGATTATTCCATCCAGGTGGCATCACTTCCTCTGTTGGAATAGTCTCTCCCATTCATTCTCCTCCGGGGACGTTGCTGCTCCCGACTACCCGGTGCTGGGATGTGGTTGAAGTTGGTCACCTCGATGTTTCCGATGCCTCGGAGCCCGAATGTCTCCTCCTCCAACTCCCTCGAGTTCTGTAGATGCCCACCATCGCCCTGGCACGAAGTGCAGCCGCCCTTGTTATCTGTGTCGGATGGTAGAAGTCTCTTGCTGCTCACTCGCCGGGGGGGAGGGGGGGGATGCTTTATCCTTTTTCCCCTTTCTTCCTGCTCCTCATCACCAGCAGCCAAGCCCCCGCCGACTGGCCCTCTGATGGCTTCTCCCCTATTGGCTCAGTCTGCTGAGAGGAGGCGTGGGGGGTCCGGGGAGCGGTGATGTTGTTTGGCCGTCTGACACCTCCCTTTTTTCTTTCCACTGGTCTTTCGCTTTGTCCTCCTTTGTCCCATTTCTCTGACCAGAGGCTTCGCTGGCCGGAGGCTTCACTGGCCAGAGGCTTCGCTGGCCGGAGGCTTCACTGGCCGGAGGCTTCACTGGCCAGAGGGTTCGCTGGCCGGAGGCTTCGCTGGCCAGAGGGTTCACTGGCCAGAGGGTTCACTGGCCGGAGGCTTCACTGGCCGGAGGCTTCACTGGCCAGAGGCTTCGCTGGCCGGAGGCTTTGCTGGCCGGAGGCTTCACTGGCCGGAGGGTTCGCTGGCCGGAGGCTTCGCTGGCCAGAGGGTTCACTGGCCAGAGGGTTCACTGGCCGGAGGCTTCGCTGGCCAGAGAGTTCACTGGCCGGATGCTTCACTGGCCAGAGGCTTCGCTGGCCAGAGGCTTCGCTGGCCAGAGGCTTCACTGGCCGGAGGCTTCACTGGCCGGAGGCTTCGCTGGCCAGAGGGTTCGCTGGCCAGAGGGTTTACTGGCCGGAGGCTTCACTGGCCAGAGGCTTCGCTGGCCGGAGGCTTCGCTGGCCAGAGGCTTCACTGGCCGGAGGCTTCACTGGCCGGAGGCTTCGCTGGCCAGAGGGTTCGCTGGCCAGAGGCTTCGCTGGCCAGAGGGTTCACTGGCCGGAGGCTTCACTGGCCAGAGGCTTTGCTGGCCGGAGGCTTCGCTGGCCGGAGGCTTCGCTGGCCGGAGGATTCAGTGGCCTGAGGATTCAGTGGCCGGAGGATTCAGTGGCCGGACGCTTCACTTGCCGGAGGCTTTGCTGGCCGGAGGCTTCACTGGCCGGAGACTTTGCTGGCCGGAGGCTTCTGTTGGTCGTTCTGGGTGAGTGTGCTTAACACTCAATTTGGCTCTGTTTCTTTACTTAGCTCTGGAGTCGCCAGATATCGTTAAGACACCGCCACAAGTTCAAGGTGAAGTTCAAAGCAATAAAACCATACACCAATTAGTAAGTTCAAACAACTGAGTTTATTATAATACAATTATAATAACTACCCATGCACACGCTAAAAGGATTAAGCTATTCCTACCGCTAAATAAACTAATACTTATCTCGAAGGAACTGCCGGGTCAGGGAACAAGGCCTCTGGTCTGCAGACTTCAGGTTGGTATAAGTTAAAAGGGGTCAGGAGTGTCTATCTCTGGTAGCGATCGTTGTGAGACACTTACTTGCTGGCGGCTGCTGTCCGAACCTCTCCTCTCTCTCGTTCAAGGTCTTCTTGGCAAAAGCTGGTCGAGGTGCTGGTCCACAAGGGAGGGCTGGTCAAGGAGAGAGGAGGGCTGGACGAGAAGACTGAACCATGTGTGGGACCTGTCTTTTATAGGTCCCAGGGATCCGTGCCCCTTTGGGCGGACTCCCTTACCTGCTTGGAATCGATTGGGTCTCTTCCCAATCGATATGTTTGAATCCCCCCAATACTGAGGCTGTTCCTTAGCTACTGGGCGGGCTCTCGGGCTCTTTGTTTTCGAACCCTGTTGGTGCCCGAGTGTCTGGTATCCTTTACAATGTTGCAGTTATTTCCCCATTTGTGTCCATTGTATCTGGAATCGTTCCATTAACATGCTAATTATCCCGGTGATTGCCTCATTAGTATGCGGAATGTTCGTTTCGGTGCTGTCTGCTTTCTTAGCAGACAGAATCCACACCTGCTAGGTGCAGCCTGCTGGGGCTGCAAACATTGTCCATTTTATCCTATATGCTTTGCGTTCCTCCATTTTGTATTCAGGGAAATGGCCAACTTCGGTGGTTACACTTCGCTGGCCTGAGGCTTTGCTGGCTGGAGGCTTCGCTGGCCAGAGGCTTCACTGGCCGGTGGCTTCGCTGCCCAGAGGCTTCGCTGGCCGGAGGCTTCGCTGGCCGGAGGCTTCACTGGCCGGAGGCTTCGCTGGCCGGAGGCTTTGCTGGCTGGAGGCTTCGCTGGCCAGAGGCTTCACTGGCCGGTGGCTTCGCTGCCCAGAGGCTTCGCTGGCCGGAGGCTTCGCTGGCCGGAGGCTTCACTGGCCGGAGGCTTCGCTGGCCGGAGGCTTCGCTGGCCGGAGGCTTCGCTGGCCGGAGGCTTCACTGGCCAGAGGCTTCACTGGCCGGTGGCTTCGCTGGCCGGAGGCTTCACTGGCCGGAGGCTTCGCTGGCCGGAGGCTTCGCTGGCCGGAGGCTTCGCTGGCCAGAGGCTTCACTGGCCGGTGGCTTCGCTGGCCGGAGGCTTCGCTAGCCGGAGGCTTCGCTGGCCGGAGGCTTCGCTGGCCAGAGGCTTCGCTGGCCGGAAGCTTCGCTGGCCGGAGGCTTCGCTGGCCGGAGGCTTCGCTGGCCGGAGGCTTCGCTGGCCGGAAGCTTCGCTGGCCGGAGGCTTCGCTGGCCGGAGGCTTCGCTGGCCGGAGGCTTCGCTGGCCGGAGGCTTCGCTGGCCAGAAGCTTCGCTGGCCGGAGGCTTCGCTGGCCGGAGGCTTCGCTGGCCGGAAGCTTCTCTGGCCGGAGGCTTCGCTGGCCGGAGGCTTCGCTGGCCGGAGGCTTCGCTGGCCGGAAGCTTCGCTGGCCAGAAGCTTCGCTGGCCGGAGGCTTCGCTGGCCGGAGGCTTCGCTGGCCGGAGGCTTCGCTGGCCGGAGGCTTCGCTGGCTGATCAAAACCATAGCTAACACAACCTAACCAACACAGGCATCACTCTCTAACTAGTTGTAGCTTTCCTTTGAGGCACAAACTTCAAACAAAACATTTTCTGTATGTAACAGGCCTGAAAGTTTAATCTGTAAGACAATGAATATTGTTGCATTTGATGATAATTTTCTTTCTGAAGTGCAAATCCCAATCATACTGAACGTCCAATTCAGATTTAATGGAACATCACAATCTATTAAATGCAGATGGGTGTATTTAACGTCAGTGTTGTTATCTGCTGAACTCTGCTGGTTGTATCTGGCATCTTGTTAATTATGTATTCACTTGCTGATCCCTCAATCCTGGAGGAAGCAGATCTGTCTGCATCCCTCCATCCTGGGAGGAAGCAGATCTGTCTGCATCCCTCAATCCTGGAGGAAGCAGATCTGTCTGCATCCCTCCATCCTGGAGGAAGCAGATCTGTCTGCATCCCTTCATCCTGGACGAAGCAGATCTGTCTGCATCCCTCCATCCTGGGAGGAAACAGATCTGTCTGCATCCCTCCATCCTGGGAGGAAACAGATCTGTCTGCATCCCTCCATCCTGGAAGAAGCAGATCTGTCTGCATCCCTTCATCCTGGAAGAAGCAGATCTGTCTGCATCCCTTCATCCTGGGAGGAAGCAGATCTGTCTGCATCCCTCTATCCTGGAGGAAGCAGATCTGTCTGCATCCCTCCATCCTGGAGGAAGCAGATCTGTCTGCATCCCTCCATCCTGGAGGAAGCAGATCTGTCTGCATCCCTCCATCCTGGAGGAAGCAGATCTGTCTGCATCCCTTCATCCTGGAGGAAACAGATCTGTCTGCATCCCTCCATCCTGGAGGAAGCAGATCTGTCTGCATCCCTTCCTCCTGGAGGAAACAGATCTGTCTGCATCCCTTCATCCTGGAGGAAGCAGATCTGTCTGCATCCCTTCATCCTGGAGGAAGCAGATCTGTCTGCATCCCTCAATCCTGGAGGAAGCAGATCTGTCTGCATCCCTTCATCCTGGGAGGAAGCAGATCTGTCTGCATCCCTCCATCCTGGAGGAAGCAGATCTGTCTGCATCCCTCCATCCTGGAGGAAGCAGATCTGTCTGCATCCCTTCATCCTGGAGGAAACAGATCTGTCTGCATCCCTTCATCCTGGAGGAAGCAGATCTGTCTGCATCCCTTCATCCTGGAGGAAGCAGATCTGTCTGCATCCCTCCATCCTGGAGGAAGCAGATCTGTCTGCATCCCTCCATCCTGGAGGAAGCAGATCTGTCTGCATCCCTCCATCCTGGAGGAAGCAGATCTGTCTGCATCCCTTCCTCCTGGAGGAAGCAGATCTGTCTGCATCCCTCCATCCTGGAGGAAGCAGATCTGTCTGCATCCCTTCATCCTGGAGGAAGCAGATCTGTCTGCATCCCTTCAGCCTGGAGGAAGCAGATCTGTCTGCATCCCTTCATCCTGGGAGGAAGCAGATCTGTCTGCATCCCTTCATCCTGGAAGGAAAAGGAAGGTCACGGCTGAATGAAAGAAAACAAATTTAAAAGGAGGAAGCAAAGGAAAGAAAGGAAGAACAAAATGAAAACAGATAGATTAAGCGGACTGCGAAAACGATGAACTGATCGGCATGGGATTGATGCTCTGCCCGCAATATGGTCGAAAGTGGCAGAGGTGTCATATTGATTGAGGTCAATGATTTTTATTAATTAACAAATGTGTCCCCCAACTTGCCCCAATCCCCCGATAGTGTCACCTTCCCCATCCCTCCCAGACCCTCCCATACCCCTCCCCCCCGCACAACTCACCTAACCCCCCCTTATCCCCTCCCACCCCAGCTTCCCTCCAGTGCCCTCTCAGTGATCCTCGACCTGCTTAACCTCCCGCTGCATCTCGGTGTGTTTCCAGGATGTGCATCAGAGTTGGAGTCAGTTTGCTGCCTACTGTGTCCTGGAGTCTTCGATCCCCCTGGTGGGTGTCCTCTGCGGGCTCTGGGGCCAGAGGGCCCCGGCAGATCTGTTGGCAGCACATGCCTCGTCTTCCGCCCTGCTCTGGGTGCTGACTCCGAGAAGCACCGTTGTCAGTGGGGTGGGTCTTAGGGAGGCAGGTGGCTGCCGTCGCCACTCTGTAGGGTGGCTCCAGGTTGGCACCCAGTGGCCCATCCTCCTGGTCAGTGCCTATAGGGCCCTGGGGTTCACCTCAGGCCGGAGGGGCAGCTGGTTCGAGCCCCGGCAGCCCCTGCATCATCTGGCTCTGCCAACCCTGGCGGCTCCCCCGTGTCTGCAGCACAGTCTCAGCGCCCTCAGCGATGCTCCTCAGTGACTGGGACACATCCCCCAGCAACCAGGACATGCTCCGCAGCACCTCATCAAGGTCCACCTGGGACTGGGACACATTCCCCAGTGACTGGAACATGCTATCGAGGCGCTCAGCCACAGCTGTCACTGACTGAGTCACGCCTTGGACACCTCCACTCATCCTGCCGATGTCGTGCACCAGGCTCTCCATGGCGGTCGCCACCCTAGCAGTGTTGGCCTCAGTGCCATGCATTGACGACAACATTTCCTACGCCTGTAGCTTCTGCGACTCCTCCAACCACCAATAGACCTGCTGGAGGGTCACTGACATCCCTCTCTGAATCTCACAGCCGCATCTTAGCATCTGTATCAGCTCTGGGTAAACATTAAACATGTTCCAGAGGCTCAGCATCTGACCGGGTTCTGGGATCCAGCAGACCTCCAACTGCTGTCTCGCCTGTGTGTTCCTGCCTCTACCTGATGTGCATCATCAGCAACTGTGTGCTGCTCACTAGATTGTGTCCATCGAGGTGTGCGTTTCTGCACTGATGGAGGCTGGGAATGACAGCTATGACGCTTTGTCGGTGGTATCCTCGGAGCTTTCCACCGAGGTAGGGGGGTGGGGGGACCACCCCAAATGGGCCGGGACCCTGCAGGAGAATGGGCATGTTGTCAGTGGGAGAGATGGGTCAGTCTGTATGGCATTAACAACTCATGTGTGGCAGGTCATCTGGGTGGGAGCCAGTGGATCCTCACCTCTGCGCCCCCTCGTAGGGGGCAAGGACTCTGCCCGTCTGTGCAATCTCGCTTCTGTTGTGGTCCAAATTCTCCTGCGGGGACACAGGAGGGGCATCGTTAGCCGCACGTGCTGTTCATCGTGGGCGTGGGGTGGGCTCGGGTGGGGTTTGAGAGGGTCATGGGGGGGGTGGGGTGAGACAGCCATTATGTGGGAGGGGAATGGGGAGCATTGTGGGGGGGGCATAGGCGGTACTGCTGGTCATGGCTGGGCTGGGGAACAGAACAGTGCTGGGTGGGGGTGGTGCCAAACGCATACTCGTGGAGTGGGGGCTGGGGGTTCAGTGCCAACTCACCCGTGCCGTTGACCTTCTTCCGGCACTGGATGTCGGTCCTCCTGGTCACGCTCCCCGAGCTGATAGCCGCTGCCACTTCCTTCCAGGTGGCATTGGCTGCCCTGTGGCTGACATTCTGAGACCCTCGAGGGAAGACGGCATCCTGTCTGGCCTCGACCACATCCAGTAACCTGCCCAGGTCGGCATCCCCGAATCGTGAGGCAGGCCTTCTAGGTGACCTGGCGGTTAGCTGAGTGGGGTTGGCTGTGCAGGACCGGTTTAAGTGCTGCTCTCCCTTGTTAGCGGGGGGGGGGGGGGGGGGGGGGGGGGGCTGGGAATCCTGGTTCCATTGGCAAGACCATCATTTGCGGCATAAAGCCCGTGGGTCCACGCTAAGTAGACTAATTAACGTTTGATAGCGGTGACGGCCTTGCCGGGCAGATTGTCGGGAAGCTAACGGCAGTTCCCGCTCGCTACCGCACTTAGAAACCTTTTGGTTAAATCGCGCCCAGTGTATTAGATACAATCACTCCCCTCTCAAACCTGGATCCTTAGCCAGGCTGAGCCCCTCTCTAACGAGTAAAATGAATGTGGAGAATCTCAGTCCGATTCCAGTACAGAAAAGTCAGAAAGTAAAAACCCGAGGGATCAAAAGGAAGGTGGCAAGTTGGATGCACTGTTGGGTCAGTGGTCGGATCAAGCAAAGTGTTCTGGTCAATGTGTGGAAAGCAATCTCAGTATTGGGTCCTTTATTGTTCGTGGCATATATCAATGATTTGGACATAAATGTTGGGGTGCAGAAGCACGATTAAGAAGTTTGCAGATGATAGAAACTATTGGCTGTATGGTTGATAGTGAGGAAGAAAGCTGTAGGAAGATATCAACGGTCCAGTCATGTGACCAGAAAAATGGCAAATGGAGTTAAATCTGGAGAAGCGTGAGGAAATGTATTAGAGAAGGGGAAACAAAGCAAAGGAATCAACAAAATGGTGGGATACTGAGAGGTGAGTCTAACTCACAGGTGAGAATGAAGGGTGTATGCAAGGCATGCTTTCTCCTCTACCAATGCCTTGGCATTGTAGAGAAGATGCTGTGAGATAGCATAGCACCAGATCAATAAAGAAAATTGAGGCACAGATCAGCCATGATAATCGATGGCAGAACAGGTTCGATGGGTTGAATGGCCTACTCTACGTTTTCTCATGATGGCAATGGTATCAGGATTAATGAGTGGAGCAGTTTCTTTAGCTGCATTGGTTTTCAAATATTGTTGACAGTCTTGCTGTTTCTGGTGAATAAATGGATATCAAGATTTATTTTCAAGGTGGTGCAGGAACAAGGAGGTTTGGAGGTATTTTTACCCAAACTTTTGAAAGTGGCAGGACAAGTTATTAAGGCTTAAAAAAGCATATGGGATATTTGGCTTTGTATGGCTCTCATATTCCAACACCCCCCGATCCCTCAGTATAAGTGCAGATGGTGTAAGCATGCACTACGTGCTTTTAACAATCACTGAATTACAGCCCTAGCTTTGTGCCTTTCTGCTTTCAGACACCAAGAACGTTGTCCTGGCAGCGGCAGCAGGGAAAGAGGTGGAAGAGCAGGAAGTGAGTGATTGTTTAGGAACACCATCATTCAGCCTCACCCCTATGGCCACCAGCTCAGCTTAGTGGCAGGACCTGCACATGGTGAGGACACTGAGAATGGAGGGCGTGCAGCCATGGCACGGGGCAGGGGTAGTGCAGGTGCCAGTTTACGAGCAGGCAACGTCACATTTGGGTTGTGCTGCAGAGGACTCAAACGAGCACTTCAATGAGGTGGCCTCTGGAGGAAGGCGGGCAGGCATGGAGAATGAAATGTTCAATGCTTTGACATGCCTGCCAGAAAACCTGGTGTCCCTGTCAAAGAGCTTGGAGAAAGCTGGCGCTAACTTGGCACAGGGCTTTATGCAGCGTTTGATTCCTGTTCCAGTGAAGTGGTGGCCAACTCCATTGGCTCGCTTGTGGACCCAACAATGATGCAGCATCTGACAATCGATGTCTCAGCTTCCAAGGACAGTACATCCAAGAGTTTGACATGTGGTGCATGCAAAGTGGCATGTACGCAGTCAGTGGCACCCTGCACTGTGAGGAAGCCTGCAATTCGCACAAAGCCATCTGCTCCCTCTGCCTGCTTCTCTCTGCACAGATAGAATGAAATGCATTTAGCTATCGTGGAATTATGAGCCTCAAGTGACCTTCTTTCTGCCAGAGTGCATGGAAATCTAGGAGATGTTGCAAATATCACCAGCTCAAGCCTGAAAAGGAACTCAATGGATAATGTTTCAAGGACACGGTAACTTTCACTGCCAATGGCAATGTCATAATAATAGTAGCTTATTGTCACGAGTAGGCTTCAATGAAGTTACTGTGAAAAGCCCCTAGTCACCACATTTCGGCACCTGTTCAGGGAGGCCGGTACGGGAATTGAACCCATGCTGCTGCCTTGCTCTGCATTACAAGCCAGCTGTTTAGCCCACTGTGCTAAATCATCCATTCCCTACTCTGGGGTTGTAGTTGTGGCTGCCTAAGGTGGCCTCCTTGGGAAGCTGAGATATCAGACACCTTCCTTGCTGAGCTTCAGGTAGGAGATTTGCTCCTTGGACACCTTGGACAGGTCTAACCTCCTGCTCAGAGCCCTTCTTTCTCTCCCCTCTCTTCCAGCAACTTGCCCTTCTCTGTGTTGCCACTGCTCTTTTTCCCTGTCAGCCCAAGAGGTCTGCTACTACTGCACCAATGTCTGGGAGCACGTGGCTTTTGCAAAAGCCGAGAAATCAAGACAAGGTCATTCAGCGCATGCTGCAGCACATCCCACAGATTGTAGCAGCTTTAAAGAATTCAAAAATATCTACTCAACGTTCTCAGATCTGCAGCTACAAAGGTCACAACCATATTCTCCCAGTTGCTATCAATAATACTTGTTAATGCAGCCATCTTTGAAAGTCAATACCCCCACGTTTGGCCTTTTCATTTAGACTGGATTTAAAACTATTTCTCAGCAAAAGAAACCCTCACAATTTCTCTTGGTGGGCGTCATGGTAACACTGTGGTTAGCACTGTTGCTTCACTGCGCCAGGGACCCGGATTCGATTTCCAGCCTGGGTCACTGTCTGTGTGGAGTCTGCATGTTCTCCGCATGTCTGCATGGGTTTCCTCCGGTTTCCTCCCACAAGTCCCGAAAGACGTGCTTGTGAGGTGAATTGGACATTCTGAATTCTCCCTCCGTGTACCCGAACAGGTGGCAGAATGTGGCGACTAGGGGCTTTTCACAGTAACTTCATTGCAGTGTTAATGTAAGCCTACTTGTGGTAATAATAAAATGTATTATTATTATTGGTTTGCTGGAAACTTCTCCACAAATTTGTTTGGCTTTGTTGATGTCCATACACAGATGGCCACAAGGGGGTGCTATTACCGCATTCTGACTAAAAATGGACAGCACCTTAGTCCCAGAGGCCACTTTATCCCTTAAGAGAGAGCGAGAGAGCTGATTGGCAGTGATATAACCAGAGGGTTATACATTCACGTGAACAATATTGTTCTCAAATCATTTTGGAAAATTACAATGACATATCGTTCTTCTTGCTTTTTTATGCCTCTTTTTATCAACATAATCTTTTAATCATTAATTTTTAATGTCTAAACAAAGTAAATTTACAATCAACTTTTGTAATTACATCGGTATTTCAGACTTCCAGTGACGGCATGTAGGTGGAGGTCGCACGTTGGGTGGCTCCTACTAGAGTCTCTGGTTTTTGGTCTTTTATGCCCGGTTTCCGGGGTAGTTTGTGAATGAGTTGGTGCGGGAAGTGCGAAGAAAGTCGTGACATGCCGAAGGCCCAAAAGAAGGGTACTGGAAAGAAGGGGGCGAGCGAAAGTCCACCGTCGATTGAGGCTATGAGTCCTGTAGGAAGAACGATGAGGGTGGCTGGGTTGCTGGGTGGGGCCGCTCCCCTCACGGGGGAAACTCTGGGGGAGTTCAAGAGGCAGTTCGCCATTGGAGATGCTGCGGAGGGAGATGGTGGCTGCGGTGAAAGAGTGGGTGGAGGTGACGATTGCCCCAGTAAAGGCGGCAGTGATGAAGATGTCGGTCGAGGTGCGGGAGCAAGGAGAGAAGTTGAAGGGCGTGGAGGAGGCATTGTCGCAACATGGCGACCAGTTCACATCGATGGGTGAGGATCTACGGAGGGTGGCGAAGGCCAACAAAGGGCTCAGAGCTAAGGTGGAGGACCTGCAGAGCAGATGAAGGAGGCAAAATCTGAGACTCTTGGGCCTGCCTGAGGGGGTGGAGGGCCCATGGCCAACTGAGTACTTCGCAAAAGATGTTGGCGAGTTGATGGGGTGGGGGAAGTACTCTCCCGCTATGAGTTGGACAGGGCATATCAGTCGCTCAGACCGAAGCCTAAAGCAAATAAGCCACCAAGGGCAGTCATAATCCCCTTTCACAGTTACCACGTGAAGGAGAAGATCCTGAGTTTGGCAAAGCAGAGACGAGAGATGAAGTAGAGAGGCATTAGTATACGAATATACCAAGAGCTGGTGGCGGAGCTGCTGAGAAGGTGAGTGGCCTTTTGGACAGGTGAAGGCAGCATTATTTAGCAATGGCGTGAGGTTTGCAGTGGTAACCCTGTGAAGTTGAGTGGAACGCACAACTCAAGGGATTTCTATTTCGAGACAGTGGAGGCGGCGGAGGCATTGGTGAAGGACTGGGACTGAGATGAGAGTTGGGACTTGGGTCTAGTTTGTGGGGGATGGGGATGGTGTCTTTCCTTATGGAGGGTTTTTCTATTTGATTGGGGTTTTGTTTTTCTATCTTTTGAATGGTTGGCGGCGTTGTTTACCTTTGTTTCTATTAATTCCCATACGTATTGGGTTTATTTTTTTTCTGTGGGCCCAGTTTTGTATTCTTTACTATGAGGGAGGTGAGGGCTGTTTGGGTTTGCGGGGCCAGGTTACTGAGGAGGGGGAAGGGAGGAGGGGGAGCTTTGGCAGGGGTCACTGCACCAGCTAGTGAACGCGAGTGTGCTGGGGGGGGGGGGGGGGGGGGGTGAGGGGGAGGAGCTGCGGTCGTTGGAGCCTGGTCAAACAGGTTACGATGAAGATGGGAGGTGGGGGAAGGGGGTCGATACTGGGAGAGTGGTTTGCAAGAGAATATGATGGGGGGATTCTGGGAGGGTAGGGGGGCAGGAGTTTGACGGTAAGAAAAGGGATAGGATATGGTGGACAGGAGGGGCGGGAGGGGGGGGGGGGCGGTCAGAGAACCCCGGTCAGAACAGTGATGCGGAATGTGAGGGGGTTAGGGGGACCGGTGAAGAGATCAAGGGCTTTTGCCCACTTGATGAGTTTAAAGGCTGATGTGGTGATGCTGCAGGAGACCCATTTGAGGGTGAAGGATCAGGTGAGGTTTAGGAAGGGTTGGGTGAGTCAGGTGTTTCATTCGGGGTTTGATAGCAGGGCTCGGGAGGTACCGATATTGGTGGGCAAGAGGATGACGTTTCAGATGGACAAGGTGGAGGCTGTTCAGGGGAGCAGGTATGTAATGGGTGCATTAGAGGGAAGGTTGGTGGCATTAAGCGAGCGTATATGGCCCCAGCTGAGATGATGCGGGGTTTGTGAAGAGTGCACTGGGCGCCATCTTGGATTTGGATACCCATGAGCTGATAGTAGAGGGGGATGGAACGTAGTGTTGGAACCGAAGGTGGACTGGTCCCAGCCACGCTCCCTGACCTAGTCAGGTTGGGCGAAGGGACTGGCTGGGCTCATGAGGAAGATGGGAGGAGTGGACTCATGGAGGCTTTTGCATCCAAGTCATGAAGAGTATTTGCTTTTCTCCGCAGTTCACCAGATGTGTTTGAGGATTGATTTTTTAATGGTGGGGAAGGCGCTGTTGGCTGAGGCTAAGAGGTCGGAGTGCTCAGCAGTTGTGATCTTGGATCACGGTCTGTGATTTTGGAGTAAGGGGCAGCTCAGAGGCCAGGGCGGAGAATAGATGTGGGGTTATTGGCGGACCGGAGCATCTGTGACAAGATAGGGAAAGTGATTGAGGGCCCCAAAGAGAAAATGCTGGAAAATCTCAGCAGGTCTGGCAGCATCTGTAGGGAGAGAAAAGAGCTAACGTTTCGAGTCCAGATGACCCTTTGTCAAAGGTGATTGAGGACTATGTGGGGTTTAATTGCATGGGGGAGGTCTCACAGGGTGGTCTGGGAGGCTCTGAAGGTGGTAAGGGGGGAGGTGATCGCATTTAAGACTAAGGTGGATAGGGAGGAACACCAACGACTAATAGAAGGGATTTTGAAGGTGGATGGGAGATACGCGGGGGACCCAGCCAGAGTCTCCTGGCGAAGAGGTTGGAGTCGCATGCGATGTTCGACCTATCGTCCACGGGGAAAGAGATGCATCAGCTGAGAAGGGCAAAGGCAGCTGTCTATGAATTTGCGGTGATGGCAGGTCAGCTCAGAATGGAGACTGCGGCAAGGGAAATAGTTCAGGTGCAGAATAAGGTGGGAGAGTTGGTGCTGGCTCAGGATCAGTTTAATAAAGGGTTTAAGGAACCTTATAGCGACTTGTATAGTTTGGAGCAACCGGAAGAAGAGTGGGGGAAATGAGAGAGTTTCTGGATGGGCTGGAGTGTCCGAGGTTGGGAGGAGGAAAGGGCAGGGTTGGAGGAGCCGGTGACGGAGCTGGAGGTGAAGGTGACGATTGAGAGGATGCAGGCGGGGAAGGCCGTAAGACCCGATGGGTTCACGGGCAGATTTTGTAAAAGGTTTAAGGACAAGTTGGTGCCATCGATGGTGGGAATGTTTGAGGATGCGATGGGTGGGGGTGTCTTGCTGCAAACAATTGGGCAGGCTTCCATCTTGCTGTTGTTAAAGAAAGGCAAATGTGGGTCATATAGGCCCATACAAAGAACAAAGAAAATTACAGCACAGGAACAGGCCCTTCGGCCCTCCCAGCCTGCGCCGATCCAGATCCTTTATCTAAACCTGTCTCCTATTTTCCAAGGTCTACTTCCCTCTGTTCCCGCCCATTCATATACCTGTCTAGATGCTTCTTAAATGATGCTATCGTGCCCGCCTCTACCACCTCCGCTAGTAAAGTGTTCCAGGCACCCACCACCCTCTGCGTAAAAAACTTTCCACGCACATCTCCCTTAAACTTTCGCTCTCTCACCTTGAAATTGTGACCCCTTGTAACTGACACCCCCACTCTTGGGAAAAGCTTGTTGCTGTCCACCCTGTCCATACCTCTCATAATTTTGTAGACCTCAATCAGGTCCCCCCTCAACCTCCGTCTTTCCAATGAAAACAATCCTAATCTACTCAACCTTTCTTCATAGCTAGCACCCTCCATACCAGGCAACATCCTGGTGAACCTCCTCTGCACCCTCTCCAAGGCATCCACATCCTTCTGGTAATGTGGCGACCAGAACTGCACGCAGTATTCCAAATGTGGCCGAACCAAAGTCCTAAACAACTGTAACATGACCTGCCAACTCTTGTACTCAATACCCCGTCCGATGAAGGCAAGCATGCTCTATGCCTTCTTGACCACTCTATCAACCTGCGTTGCCACCTTCAGGGTACAATGGACCTGAACTCCCAGATCTCTCTGCACATCAATTTTCCCCAAGACCCTTCCATTGACCATATAGTCTGCTCTTGAATTTGATCTTCCAAAATGCATCACCTTGCATTTGCCTGGATTGAACTCCGTCTGCCATTTCTCTGCCCAACTCTCCAATCTATCTATATTTGTGTATTCTCTGACAGTCCTCCTCACTATCTGCAACTCCACCAATCTTAGTACCATCTGCAAACTTGCTAATCAGACCACCTATACCTTCCTCCAGGTCATTTATGTAGATCACAAACAACAGTGGTCCGAGCACGGATCCCTGTGGAACACCACTAGTCACCCTTCTCCATTTTGAGACACTCCCTTCCACCACTACTCTCTGTCTCCTGTTGCCCAGCCAGTTCTTTATCATCTAGCTAGTACACCCTGAACCCCATACGACTTCACTTTTTCCATCAACCTGCCATGGGAAACCTTATCAAACGCCTTACTAAAGTCCATGTATACGACATCTACAGCCCTTCCCTCATCAATTAACTTTGTCACTTCCTCAAAGAATTCTATTAGGTTTGTAAGACATGACAACATTAGCAAATTCATTAGCAAATCCATTAGCAATAGGGGCTGGTTTAGCTCACCAGGCTAAATAGCTGGCTTTTAAAGCAGGCCAGCAGCACGGTTCGATTCCCGTACCAGCCTCCCCGGATAGGCGCCGGAATGTGGCGACTAGGGGCTTTTCACAGTAACTTCATTGAAGCCTACTCGTGACAATAAGCGATTTTCATTTCATTTCATTCTCCAGTCCTCCGGGACCTCACCCGTGCTCAAGGATGCTGCAAAGATATCTGTTAAGGCTCCAGCTATTTCGACCCTCGCTTCCCTCAGTAACCTGGGATAGATCCCATCCGGTCCTGGGGACTTGTCCACCTTAATGTCTTTTAGAATACCCAAAAGTTCCCCCTTCTGTATGACAACTTGACCGAGAGTATTTAAACATCCATCCCTAGCCTCAACATCCGTCTTGTCCCTCTCCTTTGTGAATACCGATGCAAAGTACTCATTAAGAATCTCACCCATTTCCTCTGAGTCCACGTATAAATTCCCTCTTTTGTCTTTAAGTGGGCCAATCCTTTCTCTAGTTACCCTCTTGCTCCTTACATACGAAAAAAATGCTTTGGGATTTTCCTTAACCCTGTTAGCCAAAAATATTTCATGACGCCTTTTAGGATTGGATTGGATTGGATTTGTTTATTGTCACGTGTACCGAGGTACAGTGAAAAGTATTTTTCTGCAAGCAGCTCAACAGATCATTCAGTACATGGGAAGAAAAGGGAATTGAACAGAATTCAAGAAAATACATGAGAATACATAATAGGGCAACACAATATATACAATGTACTACATAAGCATTGGCATCGGATGAAGCAGACAAGGGTGTAGTGTTAATGAGGACAGTCCATAAAAGGGTCATTTAGGAGTCTGGTGACAGTGGGGAAGAAGCTGTTTTTGAGTCTGTTCGTCCGTGTTCTCAGACTTCTGAATCTCCTGCCCGATGGAAGAAGTTGGAAAAGTGAGTAAGCCGGGTGGGAGGGATCCTTGATTATGCTGCCTGCTTTCCCCCGGCAGCGGGAGGTGTAGATGGAATCAATGGATGGGAGGCAGGTTCGTGTGATGGACTGGGCGGTATTCACGACTCTCTGAAGTTCCTTGCGGTCCTGGGCCGAGCAGTTGCCATACCAGGCTGTGATGCAGCCCGAGAGGATGCTCTCTATAGTGCATCTGTAAAAGTTGGTAAGGGTTAATGTGGACATGCCAAATTTCCTTAGTTTCCTGAGGAAGTAAAGGCGCTGTTGTGCTTTCTTGGTGATAGCGTCGACGTGGGTGGACCAGGATAGATTTTTGGTGATGTGCACCCCTAGGAATTTGAAACTGCTCACCATCTCTACCTCGGCTCCGTTGATGCTGACAGGGGTGTGTACAGTACTATGCTTCCTGAAGTCGATGACCAGCTCTTTAGTTTTGCTGGCATTAAGGGAGAGATTGTTGTCGTTGCACCACTCCACTAGGTTCTCTATCTCCCTCCTGTATTCAGACTCGTCGTTATTCGAGATCCGGCCCACTATGGTCGTATCGTCAGCAAACTTGTAGATGGAGTTGGAACCAAGTTTTGCCATGCAGTCGTGTGTGTACAGGGAGTAGAGTAGGGGGCTAAGTACACAGCCTTGCGGGGCACCGGTGTTGAGGACTATTGTGGAGGAGGTGTTGGTGTTCATTCTTACTGACTGTGGTCTGTTGGTCAGAAAGTCAAGGATCCAGTTGCAGAGTGGAGAGCCAAGTCCTAGGTTTTGGAGCTTTGATATGAGCTTGGCTGGGATTATGGTGTTGAAGGCGGAGCTGTAGTCAATAAATAGGAGTCTGATGTAGGAGTCCTTGTTTTCGAGATGCTCTAGGGATGAGTGTAGGGCCAGGGAAATGGCGTCTGATGTAGACCAGTTGCGACCGGTTTTAGCCCTCTTTATTGCACGTTTGAGATTCGTCCTACTTTCCCGATATTCCTCCAAAGCTTCATCAGTTTTGAGTTGCCTCAATCCTATGTATGCTTCCTTTTTCATCTTAGCTAGTCTCACAACTCCACCCCTCATCCATGGTTCCCTAATCTTGCCATTTCTATCTTTCATTTTCACAGGGACATGTCTGTCCTGCACTCTAATCAACCTTTCCTTAAAAGACTTCCACATTTCAAATGTGGATTTACCCTTAAACAGCTGCTCCCAATCCACATTCCCGAGCTCCTGCCGAATTTTGTTATACTCTGCCTTTCCCCAATTTAGTACTCTTCCTTTCGGACCCCTCTCGTCCTTGTCCATGAGTATTCTAAAACTTACGGAATTGTGATCGCTATTCCCAAAGTAATCACCGACTGAAACATCAACCACCTGGCCGGGATCATTCCCCAATACCAGGTCCAGTATGGCCCCTTCCCGAGTTGGACTATTTACATACTGCTCTAAAAAACTCTCCTGGATGCTCCTTCCAAACTCTGCTCCATCTACGCCTCCAACACTACACGAATCCCATTCAATGTTGGGGAAGTTAAAATCTCCCATCACGACCACCCTATTGCTCCTACATTTTTCTATAATCTATCTGCATATTTGTACCTCTACTTCATGCTCGCTTTTGGGAGGCCTGTAGTAAAGTCCCAACAATGTTACTGCACCTTTCCTATTTCTCAGCTCCACCCATATTGCCTCAGTGCTCAAATCCTCCATCATGCCCTCCTTAATCACAGCTGTGATATCAACTCTGACGAGTAATGCAACTCCTCCACCCCTTCTACCTCCCTCTCTATCCCTCCTGAAGCATCTATACCCTGGGATATTCAGTTGCCAGTCCTGCCCTTCCCTCAACCAAGTCTCAGTAATACCAATAGCATCATATTCCCAGGTACTGATCCAAGCCCTAAGTTCATCTGCCTTACCTGCTACACTTCTCGCATTAAAACAAATGCACCTCAGACCACCTTTGCGTTCATCATCTCTTCCCTGTCTACTCTTCCCCTTAGTCACATACGTCTGCTGAATGTAGATGCCAAGATATCGGCAAAGATATCGGCGTGAAGGTTGGAAGGATTAAGGTTGGGGAGGACCAGATGGGGTTATCCTTGACTACTGAGGGAATGGGAGGCCTGCGGGTGCTGGGGGGGTTTGTTTGGGGTTGTTTTGGATTGTGAAATTGTTGACAATTAGCTGAATAATGACATAATTAATTCTGAACTTAAGACTCTGATAGCTTGTCCTCTTTTCTCAAAAAACATTATTTGTAATCTGGTTTAGTAGGATGCTGTGCCTCCATCTCTTGGATTTGGTATTGATAGCTCAGTGATGAGTTAGCACACTGTACTGCTCCTGGTGTAGGAGTTGTGCTTGATGTTGCGGATATTGTGTCACTTATTAATCATGTTGCCAATGTTACACCACTTGTTAGTGATAGTGGTGGTGTTGGTGTTTCTGATGCTTCACTATATAATAACCTTTATTGTCACAAGTAGGTTTACATTAACACTGCAATGAAGTTACTGTGAAAAACCCCCTAGTCACCACATTTCGGCGCCTGTTTGGGTACACTGAGGGAGAATTCAGAATGACCAATTCACCTAACAACACGTCTTTCGGGAATTGTGGGAGGAAACCAGAGCACCCGGAGGAAACCCACGCAGACACGGAACTAATGTGCAGACTCCGCACAGACAGTGACCCAAGCCAGGAATCGAACCTGGAACCCTGGCACTGTGAAGCAGCAATGCTAACCACTGTACTACACATAACTCTGGTGTGGGTCAAATATGGACTCTGTTCCATCTTATAGAGTTTTGGAGTCGCACAGTACAGAAGATGCCCTTCGGCCCATCGAGTCTGCACTGACAAAACTAAGCTAAATTTACACTAATCCAACTTTCCATCATTTGGCCCATTGTTTCAGTATTATGATATTTCAAGTGCTCACCCACGTCCTTTTTAAAGGCTGTGAGGTTTCCAACCTCGTCTACTCTCCCAGGCAGTGCCTTCCAGACTCTCACCACCATCTGTGTGAAATTATTTTCCTCAAATCCCCTCTATACCTCCTGCCCCTCACCTTAAAATGATTCCCTCTTGTTACTGACCTTTCGACTAAGGGAACCAGTTGCTTCCTATCTACCCTTCCATACCCCTCAGAATCTTCTACGCCTCAATCTGGTCGCCCCTTAGCCTTCTCTGCTGTAAAGAAAACAACCTGAGCCTATCCAGCCTCTCCTCACAGCTCAAATGCTCCACCCCAGGCAACATCCTGATGAATTCCCTCTGTACCCCCTCCAGTGCAATCACAACTGCACTCCCCTCATCTACACACCCAATCACCTCCTTGAAAAATTCAATCCAATTGGTTAGGCATGACCTCCCTCTGACAAAGCCTTGCTGACACTCCCTGATCAAACCTTACCTCTCCAAGTGGAAATTAATTATCTCCTTCAGAATTTTCTCCATTAGGTTTCCTACCACTGATGTGAGACTCACTGGTCTGTAATTCCCTGGTTTATCTCTACCATCCTTCCTGAAAAGTGGAACTATATTAGTTGTCCTCCAATCCTCTTGCACCTCCCTGTGGCCAGGGAGGAATTAGAAATTTGGGTGAGAGCTCCAGTAATTTCCTCCCGTGCCTCCCACAGCATCCTGGGATACCCATCCGGACCTGGGATTGGTCCATTTTTAAGCCTGCCAAAATCTCCAATACCCCCTGGGCGGGATTCTCCGTCGGCAGGATCCTCCGCTCCACGGGCAGCGCACTCACGCCCGTGGGGGTGGCCACAGTGGGATACCCCATTGGCCGGCTGCTGGGAAGGAGGATCCCGCTGCCAGCGGCAGGGCACCGCACCAGGAAATGGGTCTGTTGGGATGGAGAATTCCTCTCCCTCATTCCAATGTCAAACTGCTCAAGAACCTTACAGTCCCTGTCCCCAAATTCTGCATGTACATCCTCCTCCTCCTGAGTGAAGACAGATGTGAAGTACTCGTCAAACACCCACCCAATGTCCTGCAGCTCCACTCACAGACTGCCCCCTTGGTCTCTCATGGGCTCTGCTCTTTACCTGGTTTTCCTTGCCCCTTAATATACTTATTGAATATCTTGGGATTCTTTTGCAGGGGCTGGTTTAGCACACTGGGCTAAATCGCTGGCTTTGAAAGCAGACCAAGGCAGGCCAGCAGCACAGTTCAATTCCCGTACCAGCCTCCCCGTCAGGTGCCGGAATGTAGCGACTAGGGGCTTTTCACAGTAACTTCATTGAAGCCTATTCATGACTGTAAGTGATTTTCTTTTCTTTTCATTTGATTTGCCTAATCTTACCCGCCAGTGCTTTTTCATGCTCCCTCTTTGCTCGCCAAATTGCTTTGTTAATTCCCCCCCTGCACTTTCTATACTCCTCACAGGCCGCCGCTTATTTGCTACCCTTGTCCCTGCTAAAAATCTCTTTTCTTTCTTATCCAGTCCTGAATATTCTCATCTGCTAATTGGTTTCAATCTTGATGATTTCTGATCTTGGAATCTCACCTTCACAAACAACTTTTGTTGGGTCTCAGGATTTCAGGTTTGGATCCTAGACAAGCACAATTTGTTCTCTCACCAACTCGGGCAAGGATTTGATATGCTTCTCGAAGTGCTGCCTTTCTTTTAACTGTGCACCAATGAATTGTTGTCTTCTTCCTGGCCATTTGGAGGGTGTATTTTGTCTTGTAATTTCTGCCATTAAGTTGCTCCACAGGAATTTTATGTCAGCTTTGGGAGGTGTAGCTTGGCGTGACAATAATGTGAGGTTTGTGCCTTGTCCCTTGGCACCTCTTCATTGGCTGAATGTCAGAATGGAGTCTTTGACCAAACATTACCAGGACTGCTGTTTCAGCCTTTCACTTGAATAACTCAAAGGCCGGGCAATCATAGAATTTACAGTGTAGAAGGAGGTCATTTGGCCCATTGAATCTGCACCGGCCCTTGGAAAGAGCACCCAATTTAAGACCACCCCATCCCTGTAATCCTACCTAACCTTTTTTGTTTTGGACACGAAGGGCAATTTAGCATGGCCAATCCACCTAACCTGCACATCTTTGGACTGTGGGAGGAAACCAGAGCACCCGGAGAAAACCCACACAGACACAGGAAGAACGTGCAGACTCTGCAGAGTCAGTGACCCAAGCCGGGAATTGAACCTGATACCCTGGAGCTGTGAAGCAACTGTGCTAATCACTGTGCTACTGGAAGACCTCGGGCACGATCTAACGGAAAGGTTTCTAAGTGTCATTTGTGCTGGGTTTGGCTGGGAATTTTCCCCGGCTCTGGCGGCAGCTACCTAACCACACTTAGTCACTTTGTTTGGTCCTGGGGAGTTTCACACCAGGCTAGTCCATACTTAAGAGTTATTTTCATCACTGGGGAGCTGAACTCCCTGACCAGACTGATTCCTCAGAGGTCGCGCCACCATTTTGAAAGAGTACCTGATCTCTTAGTGGGCTTGAGGGTCCCCACACACATAGGGAATGTCACCCCCACAAACATGGACACTACCCCACACCCAAGTGATGATACCCCGCTAGGGAATCATCAAGGGTCCCCTCTTTTCCGGCCTTCGCACGCCCCCTTTCGGGCCTACCCTCCCAGACCCCCCACCCTTCATCCCCCACAACCTTCCGGAGCTCTTCAACCTCCCAACCCTTCATGTGTCCCTTCTTTCATGGTCCCACCCACAAATATTTTGGCATCACTCTTGACCATATGCTGACATATTGGGGACACTTCCAAAACACCTGAGCCAAGGCAAGACAAGAGTGAATCTCCTACAGAAACTGGTGGGTATCACCAACTGACTGAAATGCAATAGTCTTGACTGGAACACACTCCACTCTACAGACTGACAACAATCCCACCTCTCATTGAGCTCAACTTTCTGGTTGACTGCAAACATCACCAACTACAACCCGATAACTGACCTCAGTGGTGAGATCCCAGGTTTCAACCTCCCACAGAAAATGTGGGCAACTTTCAACTGCTTGAGGACCGCCAGGGAGATTGTGACTGCTTCAGAAGCAAGCTTCAGCTGATTGAGGGCTTATTTTTCACTTTCTTCCTGGTCTGAATGGTTGTGTGAATTTATTTTCTCTCGAAGCTGCTGCAACCAGACTTTGCAACAGTTGTCTGGTTCCTATGTATGCTGTACCCTCAAATTCATCACCATCTTCCAGGGTTGCATGTTTTATGTTTCTTTTCTTGCTTATTTGTCCTGCCTCTGGCAATTCCTTTAGTTTTCTTTATTTTTCACACCTTTTCCATGATTGGGCTTTCCACACATTCTTATAGCTTGATCCACGCGTGGGACATTTCCTTCCACCTGTGAGCTCACCTGGTCATACACATCTTTTCCTCTGTCTGGTCAGTATCCTTTTGCCTCACTACATCAATCCTGCTACTTTCCCTTAAGGCTAGCTGTTAACAGTCAATGTCTTCATCTGTCTACATGCTTCATGTGGTCTTGACAGTGTCCTCAGCCTGCAATATTATGAGATTGTCTTTTCCAATCAGAGCTTTTAGTACATCAGAGTATGGAGAGCCCCAAATGAGTTGACCTTCCAACTTTACATCTGCTCCCTTGAATTCACAGGCTACATTTCTCAAAGTCATTAATCAATTGTCACAGGGTCACCTGGTTCCTGCCTCAGGCACTTTAATTTATATTGCTCATAAGATCACAGATTTGACTTTCGCTGAAGATGTGTGCTGGATTTCTCCAAAAAATTGTCACAGGATTTTACTGTTGTCCTCACATATTTTCCAGCTATTGAAGAGATCCAAATCTTTCACTCGATCACAATAGGATGTAGGATGAGTATCAAGAAGATTCCGGAGTATCAGCAACTGCAGCATTAAGAAAGCGTGATAGGTGGCGTGGTGGGCAGGAGACATCATGGGTAGATGCATTCACTGACCTTGACCACTCACATGAGATCATTAAACTTCTTCTGACACTGCTATCAGGTTCTCATGTCCAGACTGCAGAAGTTAAGTTCCCTGGCCACCCTTCGGAGGTGCCCTTCTCCCATTCCTGCAAAAAAACAGGATCTCTCCACTTGCCCATATCCACCAGTAATGTCTCCAGTAACATTGCATTCAGCTTGGAATCCATGGTGTTCAGATTTTCATAATTTGAATTCCTCCAACATTATTCAGCGCATCTTCTCTTTAAGAGGGTCAGACCTCTTTTAAGTATACGTGGGCTGGACCAGTGGTTCTGCACAATCCTGCTCACCTCTGCTGAGCGCAGAAGTAGACAGTGGAAGGAGGGTGCCACCAGTGTGAGGAAAGACAAGGCCTTAGTTTAGGGGATGTTCTACCACTGAGCCTGGCACTTTGAGAACTACAAAAAAAGTCTTAAAAAGGTCAGAGATGTATTGAATAGCAAAATACTGCTGATGCTGGTAATCTGAATTTTTAGACAAGGGGGTATGTTATGTTACTCAAGAGGTTTAGCTCTAATTTATTGTTTGTATGTACATTAATGTGGTTGGAAACTCACAAATGTCGTGATTCAGGTGCATAGTTTGCCACAGCTGAATTCCTGCTGCATTGCCTCTCTGCTGTATGAAGATCTGCTTCCAGTGCACAAATAATAAAATGTCCCCAAAATATGCAAGCATATATTGTGTGCACTTTAGAGAATACACATCTGGTTAAAGACTGGGGAATAAATCTTTCTGTCCATCAAGCCTGCTCCACCAATCAATCAGACCATTGCTGATCTTCTTGTTAAAACGTAGATACTGAACCTACTGAAACTGACTGATGACATTTTTTTAAAATCTCCATTACTTACACAGACTAGCAACTTCAAGGAACCTCAAAATGATCAACTCTGGGCATACCTATGAAACATACTAGAAGGGCTGAATTTAAAAAAAATTGAAGTGAAAGTAATACTAACAAGGTAGGGCTGGTTTAGCTCACTGGGCTAAATCGCTGGCTTTTAAAGCAGACCAAGCAGGTCAGCAGCACGGTTCGATTCCCGTACCAGCCTCCCCGGACAGGCACCGGAATGTGGCGACTAGGGGCTTTTCACAGTAACGTCATTGAAGCCTACTCGTGGCAATACACAATTTTCATTTCATTTTTTCATTTTATTTATTTATTCGTAGCTGCCCTGACAGCATCAAGTCAATCACGTACAACAAAACTGGAGTCAGTTTTGAAAACATGTATATTATATTGGCTTGTATCTAATATGGTGGGATCCACACAACATTCAGTGATCTGCTCTCAACGATGATCAGTTCTTCATAACTCTCCCTGGGATGGATATCCTCCATCACTGTGGATTTCTTAATTTGTCTGGAACTTCAGCTTCAGAAATACCAAAGTTTGCAAATCTACACAAATTATTTGTAAATGTAGTTACGAGTAGTTATAGTGGGGTCTTCTCACAAATATTTCAAGGATGGATGCATCTAATATATCAACTTTTGTTGTTTCACGTGGTGTGGACATCGCTGGCAAAAAGGGGTATTTGTTGGTAATCCTGGCTTTCAGAAGGCAGTTAAAAGTCACATTGGAGTGGGTGAGGATGGTAGAGATTTCCTTCCTTAAAGGGCATTAATGATCCAGATGGGTTCTTTACGACGATCTAGAATAGTCACCATTGCTGAGATTAGCTTTATATTCCAGATTTGTTCATTGAATTCAAATTCCACCAGTTGCCATGGTGGGATTATAAACTATGTCACCAGAGTCTCCATTCAGGAGGCCTGGGCCTCTGTATTGCTAGCTCAGTGACATTAGTGCTATGCCACCATTACCATCCGCAATCATTCTCACCAGCATTCTTTAGGCTTCTCACCTCTTCCCAGCTCTTCCCTGATGGCCCTTGTAGCATTATGACATTGGAAGAATGTGCTATGAACTGGTTTGTAACCTTGTATGTGAAACTAAATCACCATTTCTGCTACTTAATCTCTTAACATTTCTTTTTTTTCCAGCTACAGAAAAAGTATTAAGCCAATCAGACTAGCAACTTTATAAAGTTTATAAAGTAAGCGTGCTTTTTCTGAAGTTATTTTAATTGTAAGCAAAAGAATCAAAATTAATAAGTAGAAGCTAATTTTTTTTCTTGTAGTCCTCACGATACCTCTGCTAGTTATAGACTAGAGATATTCTACCATTATAAGTTGCTTCAATTGGGTAGCCTATTATTTTGACACAATGGGGTTTTGTAAATCATGGACTTCTTATATAGCATTGGTAGATTTAGAATACACTTGTGCACTAGCAATAGATACTGCAATAAATATAATAGCAATTATACTGTGATAAATAAAATTGCAATCTGAAATTCCGCAAAAGATGCTTAAAAAAATTTAAGCTAAAGGTTTCTTTGTTTTTAAATAAAATGTGAATACAACGAGCTACTAAGATCAGTCTTAGAGGCTATGAAAAATGCTGAATGTACAGAGGAATTCTCTTTTCAAAAGGCAGCATCTTTTGATCGCTGTGAGGATAAAAAAACTACCAAATCCATTGGTGGTAAATGCATTGTGAAGGCAGACTTATATAGACATAAGCTTTAAGCATAAAGAAACACGATCACTGTAGGACTATAGGTAAAGTCATGAAAAGCTGTGCGCAGTTTTATTTTCTTTGTATTCTATCTTTACATTCCAAAAAACCGCAGTCCCTGCCCTATAACCATTATGAAAGTTTACTCACAAATTCATTGTACATCTCATTTTTTTTTACATATTGGATTAATAGTATAGGCATGTAGGTGGCATGATTTCATCAAAAAGGCTAACTTTTCATTTAGGAAATCAAAAATAATAAATAAAAAGGTGCTAACTTTAGCATTTAGACTTCAAATTCTTAGATATAATATATATACTGCACACAATGTGATACCAAATCCTCAAGCTCTCCTGATGATCTCTCCACAACTATATTTTGAAGCATATAAAGATGAAATCCTTAATATGTGGGGTATTTGTATGTGCGTATGCACACGTGTCTGTGTGTGTGAGTGTGTGCGCGTATGTATGTCCGGGGGGGGGGGGGGGGGGGGGGGGGGGGGGTGTTGCAATAAAAGCTTTTTAAAACCCTACCAGAACAGATTCAAGGCCTTTTTTTAAAAAAAAAAGTGATTGAACATATATGCCTATACCTGGACAAAGCAACTAGATCAGCAATTTTTAACAAAATTAAAACCATTACAACAAAATAGTCAAACAAAATGAATTGTTAGTTTTTTTTCCTCCTTCAGGGCAAACTAACAAGCCCTAAATGTATTAAAGTCACTACACACTGGCAACTTGGCCATGCCATCTTCTGATGTGTGAAGAATATTGAAAGAGAAAAACAATATAGCACTCAAACGATGAAATGTTACAGGGCGATTGAACAGTCACCATAGTAATGGTACACTCAATTAACAAAGGATGGCATTGCAGAGCTCGCATTACAAGCACCATGATAAGCAGCCTAGTAATGAGGTGTTCAATTATGCATTATTCAAGAGCTACGATGTGTTTGAAAAACGAGCTCTTTGTGACCTCAAGTCATTTCTAGACAGGTAACTTTTAAATATCTTTTAGGAAAGCTTTGGGATTTTCGTTTTCTGAAATGACAAGGCTACTAAAACTCATGCACTCCGCAAAAAACCTCATGCAGTAGTTAAGGTAAACCATCCAAGCAGTTTTATTCATTAATATTCATAAATACACACAGCAGCTTCATTAGAGATTTTTTTCAATTTGTTTTCCTCTTCAGTTGAATGTGGAGTATTAGGAGAGCCTTTTGCATGTCAAGGTACAGGAAGCAGAGACTGCCTCTGGCACTGCTACCTACATTTACCTGCTAGAAGTAAAAATTAGTAAGTGGAATCAATTATCTTATTTTTTCTTCCTTGAATGTACACAATGTAACAAGAGTGACAGACCTGAAATTACAATCACCAAACAAACCCAAAGATAGCTGTTGTCCACTTTCATTGGCAGTTACAGCACAGAGGACATTGTCTGCAAAGTGGGACATCATCAAAGAGGATGTGGCGGAGGCTCATTTCCTTTATTACTTTCTTTTAAATTTAGGTTTTCTAAAGCAACATCTAAAGGCATAATATCTACACAGCCAATAGCACCAAAATCTGTGAAATCCCCCCGCTCGTCCTCATCCGAGGAAGAATTTTCTTCCCGCATCAAGGTGGAGAGGAGAAGCTCCTGCACAAACAGGCTGTGGTCTGCCCGCTCACTTTCCAGGGATTGACGTTCTCCTTCAGACATCTTCGGTTCGTTCAACCTGCAGAAGATACAGAAAATAATAATTATTCACCGTCGAAGAGTGGAGGACACATCTTGCACACAGTACAGATCATAGAATCATATAGTCATAGAATGCCTACAGCGCAGATTGAGGCTATTCAGCCCATCTAGTCTGCCCCGACCCTTCGAAAGAGCACTCCACTCATGCCCACTCACCCATCCACTTTGCCCTATCCTCGTAACCCCACAACCCAACCTGCACATCCCTGGACACTAAGGGGCAATTTAGCACGGCCAATCCACCTATCCTGCACATCGTTGGACTGTGGGAGGAAACCGGAGCACCCAGAAGAAACACACGCAGACACGGGGAGAATGTACAAACTCCACACAGTGACCAAAGGCCGGAATTCAACCCAGGTCCATGGTGCTGTGAGGCAGCAGTGTTAACCATTGTGCCACCTCAATAAAACCATAAAATAGTTTATTCCAAATATTAACCATGCATACGTTGATCTTAAAAGTGTAATCTTACTCAAATACCTCTATGGGTACCACAGGTTTAAAGCCTGAAATAAGTCAATATTTTTAAAGATTAATCATTTTATTTTAATAAAAAGAGATGGATTTGTCACTGCAATTTAATGATTATCGAACTGTGAATATCAAAATAATCACAGTTGTGTTAAACATATATGGGAGTAGAAATAATTAGGTTATTTTCAGGTGGGCAGGCTATAAAGTAGTGAAGTACTGCAAGAATCAGTGCTAGGGTCTCAGCTATTTGCAATTTATATCAAGGATTTAGCTGAGGGAACAGTGTGTAATGTGCCCATGTTTACTAATGATATCAGGGCAGGTGGAAAGGTAGGTTTGAGGAGGATGCAAAAAGGCTGAAAAGGGTAAAAGGCTGCAAATAAAAGGCTGTAAATAAGTGAACAAGTTCACGGCAGATAGGAAATAATGTGGAATTGTGTGAAGTTATCCACTTTGGGAGGAAAAATAGAAGTGCAAAATATTTTTTGAAGTATTCTCATAGAATTTACAGTGCAGAAGGAGGCCATTCGGCCCATCGGGTCTGCACCGGCTCTTGGAAAGAGCACCCTACCCAAGGTCAACACCTCCACCCTATCCCCATAACCCAGTAACCCCACCCAACACTAAGGGCAATTTATCATGGCCAATTCACCTAACCTGCACATCTTTGGACTGTGGGAGGAAACCGGAGCACCCGGAGGAAACCCACGCACACACGGGGAGGATGTGCAGACTCCGCACAGACAGCGACCCAAGCCGGAATCGAACCTGGGACGCTGGAGCTATGAAGCAATTGTGCAATCCACAATGCTACCGTGCTGCCCCTATTAAACAAATCCTTGAGCTGAAGTACACTTCCTCACACATGGAGAGGGGGATAACTTTTCAGATAGTTTACTCCAGTGTACAGTCATACCTCAGAGAAAAGCACAGGGTGCAGGGAACCAAGAAAAATGGAGGTCTCTCAGACACTGATCCTCTCCAAGAGGTAAAATGTACATGGATATAAAGCAACAAGAATGACTGCCAGAATGCTAACCATGGCATTGTGGTGCAGGAGGAAGCCCAATGGATGTAGGAAGGAGAATAGAATGGTTGTCATCATGGGGGATTTGATAATTATAATAATAATAATCTTTATTAGTGTCACAAGTAGGCTTACATTAACATTGCAACAAAGTTACTGTGAAAATCCCCTAGTTGCCACACTCCGGCGCCTCTTGTTACACTGAGGGTGAGTTCCGGATGCCCAATTCACCTAACAAGCATGTCTTTCGGAACTTGTGGGAGAAAAGCGGAGCACCCGGAGGAAACCCACGCAGACATGGGGAGAACTTGCGGACACCGCACTTGCAGTGATCCAAACCGGGAATTGAACCCAGGGCCCTGGCGCTGTGAAGTAACAGTGCTAACCACTGTGCTACCGTGCATTCTCATCCTCAGCAAACATGACTGAAAGATCAGCAGGTTGTGTTGCCTACCTGGTGCAAAGGTAAAGGATAGCATGGAGTAACTGGAGAAGAACATGGAAAGGTAGAGGAAAGAGTTTGATCCATGTCAGGAAGAAAAAGGAGAATGTTCTACAAAGGGAATATCAGAAGTTACGATCTAAATTTAAAAAAAGAGCTCACAGGTGGTGATCTCAGGGTTACTACCCAAGCCACATGCTAATTTATATAGCAGCAGATCAGGAAGGTGAATGCATGGCTGAAAATCCAGTGTGGAAAAGAAGGCTTCTACTTAGAACATAGGACAGTACAGCACAGAACAGGCCCTTCAGCCCTCAATGTTGTGCCGAGCCATGATCACCCTACTCAAACCCACGTATCCACCCTATACCCGTAACCCAACAACCCCCCCCCCCAACCTTACTTTTATTAGGACACTACGGGCAATTTAGCATGGCCAATCCACCTAACCCGCACATCTTTGGACTGTGGGAGGAAACCGGAGCACCCGGAGGAAACCCACGCAAACAGGGGGAGGACGTGCAGACTCCACACAGACAGTGACCCAGCCGGGAATCGAACCTGGGACCCTGGAGCTGTGAAGCATTTATGCTAACCACCATGCTACCCTGCTACCCCTACTTCATAGGACTTTGGCACCAGTACCAAGGCAGGAAGAAGCTGCACCACTGGAAAGACTTTACTTGAATAGGGCCAGTGCCCAAATTGAAATGATAAATAGAGGTATAGATAGAACTTTAAAGTAGTGAGACTCAAGGGGAGGAATTTGGTGAAAACAGAAGAGTAAGAAAAACGATGAGACTCGAGGTCAATGAAGGTAAGGAATAAGGGTGACAAATGAGAGGGTAGAAGTAGTCATAGAAAATAAGCATAAAATTACTGTTTAAAATATAGTGAGAGCAACAATCAATAAAATCAAAACAATCAACCAAATTAAATTGCCTGTACAGCCATTCACACAACACTCAAAACCAAATGGGGGAACTGGAGTCATGAATGCATAGTGAGGTGATAGATGTGATAGTGATAACTGAAACATGGTACATTAACACAAGTTAAATATTGCAGGATGAAATGTACTTAGGAAGGAAAGGTGAGGGGTGACATGGTGGCGCAGTGGTTAGCACTGCTACCTACGATGCTGAGGAACCCGGGTTCAATCCTGACCCCGGGTCACTGTCTGTGTGGAGTTTGCACATTTTCCACCACACCCTAAAGATGTGCAGTTTAGGTGGATTGGCCACGCTAAATTGCCCCTTAATTGGATAAAGATAATTGGGTACTCTAAATTTATATAGCATTTAACATAATAAAACAGCTCGATAAGGTAGGCCTGGATAAAATGTTTCCACTTGTGAGGGAGTTCAAAACCAGGGAGCATAAATGTGGAACATGCTACCACAAGGAGTATTTAAGCAAACAGCACAGATGTAAGGGGAAGCTAGTTAAACACAAGGGAGAGAGGAATGGAAGGGTATGTGAATAGGGTTAGAAGAGAAGGAAGGATATTTCTGTAGAGTATAAACCGGTTGGCTGTATTGCCTGTTTGTGCTGTAGACCTAATGTAACTCAATTTGACACCGACAAACATTATATTTCAAAAGATTGTGCCAGAAATCCTTAAACAGTGAATATTCAGCAATAGAACAGCTTCTAAAGAATACTTTGACAGCCTCTTTATAACAAAACAGCGCAGGAGGCTGCATTTGGCCTTTTATGGCTGCACCAGCTCTCCAAATGAGCAAGTGGACTAGCGTCATTACCCTGCCTTCTCCCCAAAATCCTGCACATTCTTCCTTTCCAGATAACAGTCCAATTCCTTTTTGAATGCCTTGATTGAAACTACTTCCACCACACTATCGGACAGTGCATTTCAGATCTTAGCGACTTGCTGCATGATAAGGTTTTTCTTCATGTTGCTTTCTGAATTCTCCCTCTGTGTCCTCAAACAGGCGCCAAAATGGGCGACTGGGGATTTTCACAGTATCTTCATTGCAGTGTTAATGAAAGCCTACTTGTGACACTAATAACAATTATTATTACATTAAAGTCCTATTTATACTTGTATGAAGCCTATGCTGATGCTCTATTGAAATAAAAACTAAAGGCTGAGGGACAAAATCATCACAGGGTTAAATCAATATAAAAAGTTGCTGCACGATGTGAAATTAGCTATGATGCCTCAGCCACTAGAAGCTTACAAAATGTCCCTTAATTCAGCATTTATAAAGACCCATGGATGATTAGTGAAGAGGAATAAAGCAACACAGGTGGCCTTTATTGGAGGGCTTCAGTAGAAGGGGCTTTTCTCTGCATGTAGGCATGGTGGCCGGGAATCTCTGGCCCCGCGCCGGGTTGGAGAATGCCGGGGGGCTGCGTGAATCGCGCCACGCCACCCCGATGTCGGGACGCGATTGTCCGCAGAGCCCCCCGGCGATTCTCCGGTCCAGATGGGCCGAGCGGTTGTTAAAAAAAAACCCAAGTCCCACCAGCGCCGTTCTAACATGCTCAGAGCCGGCAGGACCTCGGCGTTGAAGGGTCCGGGGCAGCCTGTGGGGGGCGGTGGGGCGGTCCAACCCCGGGGGGGGGGGCTTCTGATGTGGCCTGGCCCGCGATCGGGACTCACTGATTGACAAGCCGGCATCTCTGTCTCCTGGCTTCCTTTCTTCCGCGACGATGCCTGTACTCCTGCGCCACATTGGGCGGGGCCAGCGCGGACAAGGGAAACACCCCGCATGGACCGAAATCACGCCGGTGGGACTGCGCATGTGCGGGTTTGCGCCGGACCCACTGCGCATGCACACATCCCCCGGCGCCCATTCCACGGCGGGATCAGCAGCTGGACCGGCGTGAACCGCTCCAGCGCCTTGCTGGCTCCCTGTAGGGGCCAGAATTGCTGATCCTGGGGCCGTGTTGACACCGTCGAGAAACACGACGGCGTTTCCGACTGCGTCAATACTTAGCCTCAGGATCAGAGAATCCTGCCCGGTATACCTGACGTGCTTGTGCTTGACGATGATACTGGGTGCCTCATATAGTAAACGTTCAATTTACCAGAACTAATTAAAAAAAACATTAAAATTTAAAAAATTACAATTGCTCAAGTTACGCAACTCTCGTCTGCCTTTTACAAAACCATAACTGTCCGAGGAATGTAGGAACAGGACTAAACCATTTTCATTCAACACCTTGTCCCTACTCCACCATTCAATCACATCATGGTTAATCTGTAGCCCAGCTCCATTTACCCACCTTTGATCCATATCCATTTAGACCCCCAACTCAAATCTATCTATAGAGGCCTTGAACAATTCAAGTATACGTTATCTATATGCTTTTGGGGAAGTACAATTCTTGAATTCCACTACCATTTGTGTGGAAAAGTTCTGAGAACGAACTCCAATGTTATGAGTTCCTGGGTCCTTGGCACTCAATGCTTTCAAATCCTAAAACATGCTCCATTAATCCTGGAGCATATCTCTCCAGGGTTCCCAGAACCTTGTGGTGACCCCTAACAGTGTTAGATCCCAAGATCCTTCACTGGTACTGCCATTGCTGTGGATCTGGCATCACATGTAGGCTGGACCAGGTGGCAAGGATGGCAGATTTCCTTCCCTAAAGGCCATTAGTGAAGTAGGTGGGTTTTTACAGGGATGAACAATGGTTTCATGGTCATTGGACTTTTAATTCCACCATCTGCCATGATGGGATTCGAACTTGGGTTCCCAGAGCAATATCCTGGGGGATTCAGTGGACTCAAGTTAATGTCTGTTGAACGTTGCGTTTAGCGGGGTGTTTCTTAGCACCGGGAAAGACCCTGCTATTCCTCACTGAGGAACCTCCCGTCAAGGCCACTCTTTAAGTTACTACTCGCAGATCAGGGCGCCATTTGTAAAGGCAGCCCAAATCTTTTAACCCTTTGCGCCGTAGCCTCAGGACAGCCCCTCTTCACTCAACTCACATCTTCTGGGGTCCTCGAGGGCCCCACCCGTACGTACCCACCTCTTATGGTCATGGCCGGATCCCTGGCATGGGAAATCTGGCACCTGGGTACTGGCGGTGCCCCCACCAATGCCACTGGCAATGCCAAGGCTCCAGGCTGGCAGTGCCAGTGCGTAAGTGGTAGGGGAGTGCCAGGGTGCCACCCTACCCAGTATCTGACAAACTGAGGACCTTAACTCCCCAGCGAGACACCCACTGCCATCACAACTGGTGCATGACTTTGTGAACCAGTACCAAATGGCACTTGGCTGAAGCCCATTTATGGCTCATTTAAATATGCACGGTTGGATTTCGCCCAGTGAGAGACATCCAGATTGCGACGCGCCACGAGATTGCATTGAATGTTGCGAGATGTTTCGAGCTTAGCAAATCTCCATGCAAGCTTCTCATGAGATTCAACGGCCTCGTCCCGACATCACGTCGGACGCGACGAGGCGGCTGAATCACGCCCTGGGTATCTGGATTACTTGTCCAGTGACAATACCACACTATCCGCCAACCAACCCACAAATTCGTTTTAAATATATTTTTTTAAATTGCAGGTTAATTTTGTCAATTGTTTTTGTGCGGCTTCTTTAGATCATGGCTGCATTTTCAGGTTACCTTACCTTGTGAGCAAGAACTGGGAATTCTGGGAGGTCTGGTGACTGTTTTCTGTGGTGATTGTGTTGTTAGCCACTGTAGTCTGTGTGACCGTGGTGCTGAGGCTGCCCGTGTTAGTGCGTCTTGTTGCATTGCGTGCAGACTCCAGCTGTTGTCGTGCTGCCTGTGCCTGTTGTCTCTCTAGCTGCAGCTGCATTTGCAACTGCTGTAACTGGGAGGCAGAAGGGCCAGAGGAATTTAGCTGTCCTCCAGCAGAACGTCTCACACCTGATAACTGTGATAACAGCTCTGTAAACAAATGAAAAGAACAGTTATTTAAGAGTTGCACAATAAATTATCAAAAATAAAAGCAAGAAATGGTGAAAATACATCTCAAGTCCATCAGTATCTGCAGACAGAGAAGGCAGGTTAATGTTTCAGTTGTGTACCTTTCCTCAGGACAAAGTAAGTTGGACCTATATATTTCCAGCATGTACTGTTTTTCACAGAATCCCTGCAGTGCACCGGCGGCATAGTGGTTAGCATTGCTGGCTCACAGCTCCAGGGTCCCGAGTTCATTTCTGGCCTCGGGTGACTGTGTGGAGTTTGCACTTTCTCCCCATGTCTGCGTTTGTTTCCTCTGAGTGCTCTGGTTTCCCTCCCACTGTCCAAAGACGTGCAGGTTAGGTGGATTGGCCAAAAAGGTTAGGTGGGGTTACTGGGTTATGGGGATAGGGTGGAGGCGTGGGCTTAAGTAGGGTGCTCTTGCCAAGGACTGGTGCAGACTCGATGGGCCGAATGACCTAATTCTGCACTGTAAATTCCATGATTTGGCCCATTGAGTCAGCACCTAGGCCCACACCCCACCCTATAACCCAATAACCGCAACTAAACTTTTGGACACTAAGGAACAATTTATCATGGCCAATCCACCTAACCTGTACATCTTTGGACTGTGGGAGAAACTGGAGCACCCGGAGGAAATCCACGCAGACACGGGGAGAATATACAAACTCCACACTGACAGTAACCCAAAGCCGGAATTGAACCCGGGTCCCTGGTGCAGTGAGGCAGCAGTGCTAACCACTGTGCCGTCTTTGAAGCCATGATCTTATTGAATGGCAGAACAGAGTCAATGGGCTGAATGGTCTATTCCTGCTCCTATTTCTTTAAGAAAATATTTATTCCAGCTTTTGCAATTTCTTTCTTGTAATGATAGGCAGCTATTTCATCACTTGTACATGAATACAAAAGCATACTGATTATTTCCAGAGTAATTCTGAAGAAAACAGCAGCAGTACAGACTTTCCTTTTCTCATTGAATTACTTGAGCGCATTAAATTAAGTTCTTGAAAACTTAATCCGATTCTCAAAGCAATGGGTTTTTGGATCAGCTTTATAATTGAAACATATCGAATGGAAATTAAATATTTCTGCACAAATTTGCTAAGTTCCTTTAATCAGTATAATTTTTATGTATAATCCTCTGAGATCAATTGGGACTAGAGTGCTTATGAGTGGCTTGTGAAGGAAAACGAGGGGGCAGGGATAGCAGGTGGGCTTGTCACATTATTTCAATCTTCCCAAGATGCAGGGAGGTGCCAGAAGAATGGAAGGTGCAAATCCAAAAGCCTTGTTTAAGAAAAGCTGGAAGGACATTCTTGGTAATTACAAATTGATTGATTTAACATCAGTGATGGACAATGTTTTAGAAACAATAATCAGGGGTTTGAATTAATCATGGAGGAACAGCACAGATTGCAAAAGGACACATCATGTTTGACTAATCCAATTCATGTTTTTGATGCAGTAATGCAGTGTTACCTCTATGTTTTTAAAAAGTGTTTGACAAAGTACCACGTAAAAGGCTGGTTAACAAAATTGAGGCTCATGGAACAGGAGTGCCAGTGGCAGCTTTGATATTGGCTTAAAGACAGAAAAGTGAGTCACAGTAAATGTTGTTTTTTCAGATTGCAGCATGGTAGACAGCAGTGTTCCCAAAGGGGAAAGTATATGAGATTTTATGTTGCATAAATAGAGGCTGAGGGTACCAAAGCAGGGAAGTTTGACTGAACTTGTATAAAACTCCGGTGAGGACACAACTACAGCATTTTGTCCAGTTCCAGTCACCACATCTTTAGCAAGGATGTGAATGAAGGTCCAGGTGAAGGTGCAGAGGTGATTTATCAAAATGGTTCAGGGATGAGGGAATTTAGTTACAAAGATAGGTTGGAGAAACTGTGGTTGGTCTCCTGGCTGAAGGCACAAAGACTTGGGGACACAGATGTAAAGTTTTAGGTTAAAGATACAGGGGGATTTGAGGAAGAACTTAATGCAGTGAATGATAATGATCTGGAACTTGCTGCCTTTGACAGGAGGAGGAGCAGAGATTATTAATGATTTCGAAAGGAAGTTGGATAGGCACTTGAGGAAAATAAACTTACGGGGCTACGGGGATAGAGCCTGACAATGGGACTGACTGAATTGCTCTACGGAGCTGGCATGGACTTAATGAGCCAAATGACCTCTTTCTCTGCCATAATTACCCAATGAGGATATTAGTCTTTCACGAAGTTTGCAAATCATGCTATCATTTTATGCACCATTGGGAATGAGTTCAGCAAGCACGTGAAGTTCAAGGTTCCATTTAAGTGACTTTTTTTCTCGTTTTACCAGGTCTAGGACTGACCGCATAAGTATGACACATGACAGAATCACGATGATGACAGGTACCATAGACAATTGTGGTTTCTAATGGTGATCCCAATAACACCAGTTATGAGCATGAGCAATAAATGGGAAGGAGGAGGCTTTTCCTTTCCAGCTACCCTACTTAGCTCAAAGGTGAATTGGGCCTTATTTGGAAAAAGACCTGGGCAAACAGGATGTCTGCCTAGATGATCTTTTGAACAAAGTAATTAGAATTACTTGCAATATGCAGTTTTTGTGCATTTATAATAATAATAATCTTTAGTGTCACAAGTAGGCTTACATTAACACTGCAATGAAGTTACTGTGAAAAGCCCCTAGTCGCCACATTCTGGCGCCTGTTTGGGTACAAGGAGGGAGAATTCAGAATGTCCAAATTACCTAACACCATGTCTTTCGGGACTTGCGAGACGAAACCGGAACATCTGGAGGAAATCCACACAGACACGGGGAGAATGTGCAGACTCCACACACAGCGATCCAAGCCAGGAATCGAACCTGGGACTCTGGCGTGTGAAGCAACAGTGCTAACCACTGTACTACCGTGTATCCTTACAAAGTTGATTAAAAATAAAGTACCATTAGCCTTTTGTACACATTCAATGGGAAACTTGAGATTTTCAACCAAACAAAATAGTATAATGCCATCGTCAATAACTTGTCCTGGATCTAGATACGCAAAGCCCAATTACAGTGGTAGTTTGCAGAATTATCCATATTAGTTTGTAACAATATTCACTGCTGTGGCAGAAAGCAAGTCAGATTGAGCTGGGAGACCGCAATAATGGACGCAATTTTCACTTCAGTATAGAGTGCTGGCTGAGGCCAAAAAGCCTGCACACAGATCTCCAGCTGCATAGCCACATTTTCTCAACAGATTTTAGTGCATCGTGTTTCCTACAGAGATTGGGGCACCATCCTTAAAGGCTCGCCACAAAGGTTGGAGGAGTGCAAGGGTACTTCCCAGGCAAGTCCTCTCCCCCCAGAGGCTATACTTACCATGGAGAACCCCAGTGGGTTCCCTCTCTGCTTCGTTTTTAAAAACCTGTTGTGAACCTTGCCGATAATAGTCAGTGAGGGCGGGGAACATATTGCGGGAAAGCCCTATAATAAAATGCAAATGTTAAGATTTATTGAAATGAGGCTCCTGTCCGGAGGTCATGGGCAACGGGCACTGAAAATCAGGAAACAAAATTTTGCTGTCTTCTGTAATCGCTGCAGTCCATGTAGGTACAGTGTTATTAAAGAGGGGGTTCTATAATTTTGACTCAGCAGTAGCGAAAGAACAAAGATATAGTTCATTTTCAGTGCCAAGGGCGTTGGTTGGCAGTAATTAACACTTACCACATTGTTAAAAGGGTACATATACTTGAAATTACACGACTAAATTTCGATGGCAAATTTATTTCATACTAACCATACAAATACAGCAACTTCATGCCCATTCAATGGTGAAACATAAAGCAAGATACTGGGCTCGATTCTCTGGAAACATTTCTAAGTGTGGTGATGAGCGGGAACCGCCGCAAGCTTCCTGGTGCTCGGAGGGCGGGGCTGGCAACGCAATTCTACATTAATTGGTCCACTTAACGAGGTCCCACAGGCTTCTTGCAACAAATGAATGCTTGCCAGCCAATTTGTTGGCACCACGCTCGCCAGCCTCCCGCAAACAAGGTCAAACAGCACTTGCTCAGTCAACCCCAGTCAGCTCGCAACAATCACACCGAGGAGACCGGGCCCAAGATTTGGGGATGCAGACCTGGGGAGGCTCAGAGATGCAGTGGAGGCCAGGGGAGATGTCCTGTTCCCCAGAGGGTCAGCCACAGGGCAGCCAGTGCTGCCTGGGATGAGGTGGTGGCGGCTGTAAGCTCTGGGAGCACTGGCCTCCATGCTGGAAAAAGGTCAACGACCTACGCCGGGCAGCGCAAGTGAGTGTACATAAACGACACCCCAACTCCCCCCCCCCCCCACACGAGCATCCACCTTATAGCCCTATGTGGCCAACCTCCCTTCACTACTATGAACCACACATGTGGCTAATGATGTCCTCTCTGTCTCCCCTCAGGAAATGCTCTCACACAATTGTCAAGAGAAGGCCAAGACCGGCGGAGGCATGCCGGACATAAAAATCCTCACCTCCTTCCATCCAGGTGGGCCCCTCTCCAGCCTCTCAGGAGACCACCTCTCACCACAGAGGGGAGCTCCGAGAAAGACACAATCGAGGCGTCACGTCTGTCATCCCCACCCTCCACCAGTGCTGATATGCGCACCTCGGTGGGAAAGGTTAGTGGTCAGGCTTCTGGGACACAATCTGGTGAGCACCACAAAGCTGAAGATGCACATCAGGTGGAGGCAGGAATCCCCAGGCGTGACAGCATTCGGAGGTCTGCTGGATCCCAGGACCCAGCTGGGTCCCAACCTGTTGCTGAGCTTCTGGTACAGGGTTACCCGGAGCTGATGGAGATGTTAAAGCGTGGCCATGATATTCAGAGGGAAAAGGCAGTCACACTCCAGCAGTCCACAGACGATTGGAGGAGTCCCAGAGGCTACGACGCTGGAGGTGTCGCCGGCAATGCGTGGCACCGAGGCCAACACTGCTAAAGTGGCGACTGCAGTGGAGAGTCTGGTACACAACGTCAGCATCATTAGTGAAGTTGTCCAAGGCATTGCGCAGTCGGTGACGGCCATGGCTGAGGGTCTCAGCAGAATGTCCGCCTCATTGGGGGATGTGACGCAGTACCAGGCTGACCTTGATGAGATGCTGTGGGACACATCCTGCTCTCCGATGGGAATGACTGAGGCACTGTGGAGCTTGTCCTAGTTGCAGATGAGCATTGCCGAGGTGCTGCAGAGCATGGCCCAATCACTGAGGAGCATCGCTAGGACATTGACAAGATGGCGCAGGCATCGGAAAGCCACCAGGGTTGGCAGAGCCAGATGATGCAGGAGCAGCCGGGGCTCGAAACAGCTTCCCCTCCGCCCCAAGGTGAATCCCAGGGCCCAATGGGCACCGACCAGGAGGAGGAGTGCTGAGTGCCATCCCCGACCCATCCCATGGCATAGTGACGGTGGCCACCAGCTCCCCCAAGTTCCACCGCTCTGATGGGGCCGCGTCTCACAGTCAGCTCACGGAACAGAGCAGCATGGCCATGCATGTGCCATCGACAAGTGCACCGGGGCCGGAGTACGGGCTGACCTCATAATCCCCTGACCCATCTCACCAGGCATGCCCCCTGCCCCATGGGCACACCGTGATGGGTGTGAGCAAGCACTCAGCAGACAAGCAGGGGTCAGACTCTCGCATAAATTGAGGAGCACCAGCACTCAGCTCTCTGTGGGTTATCAGCAGCCCCTGTCCTCGACAGTGCCAACACAGTCCCATCACCCTGGAGTGATGTGATACAGACCATGGGTGTTGGCTGCTGCGCGTGTGGTGTTGGTGTTGCTCCGTGCAGGGTTCAAGCACAATGTCCAGGCATCCCGGTTTGATTGGGATGCTCGGCAATGACTCCCACATGTTACATGGTCTACTTACCCATAGGAATCCACTTGGGATGTGTGATGTGTTCACTTAACCACGATTGCCAATTCCCTATTAGCAATAGCTTTCAGTCGCACGGCTAGAGGCCTCGGCAGTCGGTGGGGGTTATGGATGGTCAGGGCAGGGACAAGAGTTGCCCCTGAAACAGGTACACATGATTCATGGGTTGGCATGGTGGTGCCACACGCGGTTCGCCCGCCCGCTGAGCACTGGGGTGGCAAGCACAACGCCCCCGGGGTCTTTGCCTGTGAGCAAAATGGCTATTCACCTCCTCGGCTCCCCACAGTACCCTTCTGCCAGGTTCACGTTTTTCAAAAGGAGTACTAATCGGCGCCAACGTGACCACTTGTTTGGGAGGCCGATGAATCACAGGATGCCGTTGGATAAGGGGTGGGTCCCATTAATTGTATAATAGAGCTTAAGTGTGATAATTGGTCTCTCGTCCAATTTTGCCTACGGGAGCGGACCTTTTGCTTTGCAAACTGTTTGGCATCTGCCCCGATTCTCGTTTTCACTTGCTCGAGCGAGGGCGCAAGAGGCCGGAGAATCGCGCCCACTGTTTCGCCAAACACAGCAACACACTTGGACAGCAACTTTTGGATCACCAAGTATAACTAATCTGCTGCTTGTGCTATTTGTGCGTAAATAATGGTAGCATCATTAGCCTCACCATTATTTTTACATCAATTTTAGTGTCAAAGCCTCAATAACATCTAATAAAAGCAAGTGCAGCTACTCTGCAGGAGCTCAGGAGTTTTTCCATTCACAGGAGCTATCAAAATGTCATTTATTTCAATTTTAAAGCCAACTGGCACGCCATCATTTTCTTCAGACAGGTTGGCGAAGACCATTAATGCCCTGGGCTCAGACGGTGTTACTATTATTAACCTATTCCACTCGCATGAGCTTTTGAGATGGAGATTGATGAGTGGTACAACAACCAGTGGAGGAGGATCAGAAACATGGCAGGTAGATTTTATAATTGGTACTGAAGAATTGGTACATCCAGACAGCCTCAATATTTTCTTCCAGAAAATGCAGAAAACTTTGTCTAAGCTGGACATGCAAGCACCGGACAGCAGATTCAAGAAACCTCAGTCCCCAGACATCTTTTTTATTTTCTTTCAACCGGGACATTTCATCTTGCCTTGGATCGAGGTTGTAATGAAAACGTGGAAGGTCGCTGGCTGATTGGCCTGTCTGCCAGCTGTATAATTGGATGGGACATATAAAATTGCTTTTAATTATCTCCTTAATGGACTTAATTGCCTGCTTAATTGTTGGCAGGCATGCTTCGGCTGCTGCATGTTCCCGCTGAGCGAAATATTGCACCAGTTTGTGATGATGTCAGGACACGACCTGACACCTTTCGGCACAATTTCAAATGCTTTTTGTTTGGGTGCACACCCACTCAATTGTAAAATTCTGGTCATGGGTTTGTTCAAGATAGAGTTTAACTAACTTGATTTGAGTTTTTTATGATGAAGTAACATGCAGGGTTGATGAAGGTAATGCAATTGATGTAGTGTATATGGGCTTTCAAAAGGAGTTTGATAATGTGCCTCATTATTGGCTTGTTAGTAAAGTTGAAGCCCATGGAATAAAAGGGGCAATGGCAGCATTAATATGAAATTTGTTAAAGGACAGGAAAAAGAGAGTAGTGGTGAATGGTTTTTCAAAAATCAGACTGAAAAAAATACATGCAGTGGTCAGTAGCAAGACCACTCCTTTTGTGATATACATTTATGACTTGGATATATATGGCACTATTTCAAAATATACAGATGACACAAAACTGGCAAGTGTAATGAAAATCGAGAAGGATGGTGATAAACTCAAACGGTCTGATGGGAGAACTTGCGCCAGATGGAATTTAATACAGGGAAGTGAGAAGTGATATATTTTGGCAATATAACTCTAATTGTAAAAGGGTGCAGGAACAGACAGCCTCAGGATACGTGCTTACAAATAGTTGACGGCAGCAGAGGAGGTTCACAAATAGCTTTAAAAAAGCATTTGGAATCCTGGTCTTTATAAAGTGAAGCAGAAAATCTAAAATCAAGGATGTTATGATGAATCTTTATAAAATACTGGTTTAGCCACAACTGGAATATTGTATCCAATTCTGGGCACTGCACTTTAGGAAGGATTTGAAGGACTTATAGAGGGTGCAGAAGGGATTTACTGAAATTGTTCTGGACTGAAGGACTTCAGTTATGTTGATTGATTGGAGAAGCTGTTTTTTCCCCTTAGAATAGAGAAGGTTAAGAGGAGATCTGATAGAGGTATTTAAATCAGAAGTGTTTAGAAAGTGTAGATATGGAGAAACTGTTCCCATTGTCCAAGAATCAAGGATTCACATTCACAGTTACTATACAATCAGCATAATACAAGTACACATAAATTAGAATAAACGTGGATACATTTTATAATTAGATAAACTTGACATGATGAAACAAAGTATTACAACAGGAAGTCAAATGGCGCAGAAGGAAGAACACACAAGTGCAAGATTTTAATTATATAAATTCATAACATCTCACCATATAATTCAATTTATATTAAAGTTGTGAGCAGAAGGTTGTATAAATTGCATCAGATTTTTATCACATCACTTGATCTAACTAGTTGCTTGTTTCCTTTTAGATACATAAACAGAAAATAAAAAAATTAAGAGGAACAATCAAAAATAGATTGAAAATGGTTTCAAATGAAAGCTAGTGAATTACTAGCATTTAAAGGACTACCACAGTATATAACTTGCATAATTATTTCTGTGGTTTCTACAATCCTTACACATTTCAAACACAATTAATCCTGAGCTTTTTCCTGATTGAGAACTACTTTAAACTGAATTGATTACCATGAAGCATTATATATTTGCATTGGTACTTTACATTCAAACAGCTCATTAAAATCCTATTGAGGTTGCATTACTCAATTACATTTTTAGACCAACATATTGTTTTTATAAATATGCTATAATTGGACGTTTCAACTCACCAGCTATTGGATCCATAGCTTCCCTATTGCTTGGAGAATATGAACTTTGCGAGGATGAAAGCCCACCAGTGGAACTGCTAGTAAAGTGCATGTTTGATCTTCGAGCACGCGGTCCTCCAAGGCCTCGGCCAGGATGAAACATCCTACGTACGTGTCGAACACCGCTGGATTCATCATAAACAATCATTAAAGAAATATAAGCAAAGAATGGCAAGCAAAAATTCCAATTTAAAATATATTAAAATTCTCGAGAATTATCTGCTTAAATACAGCGACAATAGGGACAAGGTAATGAACAACAATGGCTCCACTTCCTGCTCACGCATCACTGTCTGCTGTTCCTCAAGGATTTATCCTTAATGTCCCTCTATTTCTCACCTAAATGCAGTTCTTTGGCAACATCATCTGAAAACAAAGCTTTAGTTTTCACACCTACGCTGACAACATCCAGGTGTACCTCACCATCACACCTTTTTGACTTTGCCACTGTTGCTAAATTATTAGACTGCTTGTCCAACATCCAGTAGTGGATGAGCAGAAAATTCCTTCAATTAAATATCAAAAAGACAAAAACCATTGGTTGGAATTTTTTGGCCCTGTCGCCAGCATGCGAGTCGCTTAAATCCATTGACTTTGGTGGGACCAGAAGATCCCACCAGCAGGAGGGGCTGTAAAATCCCATCCATTGTCTTTGGTCCTTGCTACAAACTCCCTTTCCTGGATACCAACTCCATTTTTCTTCCTGGCATCTGAGAACTAACCCAGGCTGCTTGCAACCTTGGTGTCATATTTGCTCCGAGGTGAGCTTGCAACGACACATTCACAACATCACTACAGCTGCCTGTTTTCATCCCTGTAACACTGACCAACGATACCACTCTTCACCTCATCTGCTACTGGAACTATCATCCATATCTTTAAACATTACATTTCCATTAAAATCCCAGCCAGCTTCCTGCAGTCCAACCCATGAATACCTGTAGTCATTCAAAAACCTGCTCTCTTGTCATTTATTCCTACCAAGTTCTATTCATCCCTGTTCTCACTGAGCCACATTTGCTCCTGGTCAAGTAAAACCTCAATTTTAAAATTCTCACCCTTGTTTTCAAGTACTTCCATGACCATGCCCCTACCTGTCTCTCTATAAGAGCAATATTGCAAGAGATAACCTAAATACTTCAACCAAGAGACTAATCTGTTATGTATGAACTTAAATTTAAAGTGGTTGAATAAGAAGGTCTGGCACACTTTTCTGGATAAGGAATAAATGCCAATCTTGGCATTGACACCCACACCCCAGTAATGAATATTTTAAAAATCTTAGGTGGCAAAATGACTAGTGGATGGGATGCCTACCAAGCTGACTGCTTTGTCTTGTACAGTGTCAAGCATCTTGATTGTTTCTGGAACTGCACCCACTCAGGCAACAGAGAGTAAATGCCATTGCACCCTGATTTATGTCTGGTTTGTGGTGGAAAGGCCCAGAAGAGGGGCAGAGAATGGTGCTCGCCATTTTGGTCTATTATAATAAACGGTTAAAAGAGATACTAAATCCTCCAACTCACTGCAAGTCAGCCATAACAAATTTATAGGTATTTGTAAGGCTAAAAACCTCTAGGAGTTTTTCTCATTATAAAAATAAATAAAATCAGATTCACCCAAGATTATAGGGCACTTGGCGCTGCAACGACCTGACTGTAAAAATGCTAACACACAGCCAGTGCATTGTCATGTTCTGGTTTGACAAAGAGTCATTGGACTCGAAACGTTAGCTCTTTTCTCTGCCTACAGATGCTGCCAGACCGGCTGAGATTTTCCAGCATTTTGTCTTTCGTTACTTATTCTGCAGTTTGGCTCAGTCGGTAGCACTGTTGTCAGATGATTGCAGGTTGAAGGCTGACAGCAGAGTATGAAAGTTCAATCTAAGCTAATATACAGTATAGCATAGTAATCAGGAAGCCCTGCATACGTGCATTATCTATATGCAAAAAAACAAAATCAAGATTTTGACCGTTGGAACAAAAAACTCAATGTCAAATAATAAAGTTACAGTCGGTAGCACTGTTGTCAGATGATTGCAGGTTGAAGGCTGACAGCAGAGTATGAAAGTTCAATCTAAGCTAATATACAGTATAGCATAGTAATCAGGAAGCCCTGCATACGTGCATTATCTATATGCAAAAAAACAAAATCAAGATTTTGACCGTTGGAACAAAAAACTCAATGTCAAATAATAAAGTTACAAAGATGCCCCCCCCCCTCCCACCCCACTCTACATGCAGAAATTTAGATATCCCTGATATGTACCTGCCAAGGTAAAGGGTACTTTTCAGGGATCAACCTGACTGTACTGTCTCTGCATGGATCTCTTCTAACCTCATTTCCACAGGTGAAACCCTTGCAAAAGCACAATATAATTCAAGAACAATGTTGCAGGAGATAATCCAAATGCCTCAACCAAGAGATTAATGTGTTATGTATGATCTTGGATTTAAAGTGCCAGTGGACCATTTGACCTTGGGGAACATCACAGGTCGATCAGACTTTGCTTTTAAATAACAGTTGCAAAAGCAATTCAAAAAGGAACAAAATACCTGAACTATTTCTTCTCTCTGCACAAGTGACACTGGGGCTAATTGTAGCCATGACTATAACTATGACTTAACTGGCACCAACAAAGATTTAACCTGGGATTATGGCATGGAAGCACATCATGTAATGTACTAACCCAATGAAGTAGTTTAATTTTTTGACTGATTAACAACAAAGCTCGAGTACAGCTCCCATTTTCTCTCTGGGTAGTGCTGGTACTGGGAGGTGGGTGTTCCAGTGTTTCCAGGAATGGAGATAAACTGTGGGTTGCTGTTTTTTCTTCAACCAGTCTGCCACTGAAGCCTGCTCTGCTTTGCCATGTTCTCATGTTTCCATTTCCACAAGCCAGTTATTAAGCTTTCCACATTTTCATTTTTCTTTTTAATTCTTACTCTCATTATGCCTGCTTCTGTCTCATGGTTTGTCATACAACCTTCTCATGTTCCTCGTTTAAGTAATTAACAATACATCCCCTTGTTTAGATCCTTTTGAATGATGTTTGGCTGTAAATAGTCCAGTTCTGACACGAGTTTCATTTCCAAAACATTCATTTGTCTGTTCTATCAACCAATACCAGCCGACTTCCCGAGTTTGTCTGGTTTTGCACCAAGTAATGCCCAACTTCACTAACAAACCTCGGTGAAACCAATGCTACATCAAGAGCAGTCTCTAAAAATTAGAAATGTCATTTCACAAGGAAAGAAAAGACTTACATTTATATGGCACCTGTCATAATATCAGGATACCCCAAAACACTTTACAGCCAATGAAGTACTTCTGATGTGTAATCACTGGAAAGGCAGCAGTAAGTTCCTGCAAATAGCAATGTGATAATGACCAGAGAATCAGTTTTGGCAATGCTGGTTGAGATATAAATGTTGACCAGGGCACGCTGAACCCCACCCTCCAGCTCTTTTTTGAAATAATATCATGGGATCTTTTATGTCCACCTGAGACAGTAGGTGGGGTCTCGGTTTAACTTCTAATTTAAAAGGTAACAACTCCAACACCATGGCATTCCTCACTACTGCACAAAGAGGCTTGAATCCAAAGCTTAGAGGAGCCACAGCTGGCATAACTGAGAATGAAAGGAGATAAGTCCGATTGAACATCGAAGCCTATTTCATAAACTATGCAATAAAAGATGATCCACAAGAGAAAGTTTCCTGCAAAAAAATGATAGGGCTCACCACAGAAAGAAGCATTCATTTGGTCAGATGTCCTCTTTCAACAGTCAAGATGTCAAAGGGTAGTCTCTTCAACCTGAAGAAGCATTCAAGGACTACATTTGTAGTGTATATGAATGATCTGGAGGAAAATGTGGATGGTCTGATTAGTAAGTTTGCGGATGACATGAAGATTGGCGGAGTTGCTGATAGTGCCGAGGATTGCCAGAGGATACAACAGGATATGGATAGATTGGAGACTTGGGCACAGAAATGGCAGATGGTGTTTAATCCAGACAAATGCGAGGTGATGCATTTTGGAGGAAATAAATCTAGGTATGAATTATACTGTAAATGGCAGCACCCTTAGGAACATTAACATATAGAGGGATCTGGGCGTGCAGGTCCACAGTTCCCTAAAAGTGGCAACACAGGTGGCCAAGATGATTAAGAAGGTATATGGCATGCTTGCCTTCATCAGCTGAGACATAGAGTACAGGAGTTGGGAAATCATCTTGGTTAAAACCTTGGTTAGGCCGCATCTGGACTATTGTGTGCAGTTCTGGTCACATTATCAGAAGGAGGTGGAACCTGTGGAGAGACTGTAAAGAAGGTTCACCAGGATGTTGCCTGGTTCAAGGGTGTTGGCTATGAGGAGAGGTTGAATAAACTCTGATTATTTTCACTGGAAAGATGGAAGCTAAGGGGAGACCTGACAGAGGTCTACAACAGTGTGAGAGGCATAGACAGGATGGATAGTTAGAGGCTTTTTCCAAGGCAGGAAGTGTCAATTACAAGGGGGCACAGGTTCAAGGTGAGAGGGAGAAAGTTTAAGGGAGATGTGCAGGCTAAGTTTTTCACACAGAAAGTGGTGGGTGCCTGGAGCGCGCTGTCAAAGAGTGTGTGGAGGAAGCAGGCACAATTGCAACATTTGAGATATCGGGATGTTCACATGAATAGGGAGGAAATAGAGAGATACGGACAGAATAAGGGCAGAAGGGTTTTTTTTTTGTCAGGGCATCATGATCGGGACAGGCTGGGAGGGCAGAAGGGCCTGTATCTGTGCTGTACTTTTCCTTGTTCTTTGTTTTATTAGTTAGACGCCTCACCATTCCTCATGTGTGAGCCTTCAGAGTGACTGCCAACTTCAGGGAACATCATTGAGTCGGATTCCTTGTTCACTCTAAATTCACATGCCCCAGATGTGCCAGATAGCAATCAGGAGCAACGGGCAGAGAGGCCAACTTAAGGACCTTTTAACACTGTTTCCAGTGAAATCAACAGAATCCGCACAGATGTTACCTTCTTGGTGTTTATGGTTCAGCTAAAAGGTGGAAAATGGCAGTGCCCTCAAGTGAACTTTATTTCTCATTTGTTCAATACCAGGATGGCAAAGGACCTCAAGTTTTCATTGGTATCAAAAGGTTAGCAGAACTATTGCCTTCTCCAGCTTTGGTTGCACTCCAGAATTCAGATAACAATAATAAATGAAATGAAATGAAATGAAAGAAAATCACTTATTGTCACGAGTAGGCTTCAATGAAGTTACTGTGAGAAGCCCCTAGTCGCCACATTCCAGCGCCTGTTCGGGGAGGCTGTTACGGGAATCGAACCGTGCTGCTGGCCTGCTTGGTCTGCTTTCAAAGCCAGCGATTTAGCCCTATGCTAAACAGCCCCTGTAATAATCACTTATTGTCACAAGTAGGCTTCAATGAAAAGCCCCTAGTCGCCATATTCCGGCGCCTGTACGGGGAGGCCGGTACGGGAATTGAACCCACTCTGCTGGTCTTGTTCTGCATTACAAGTCAGCTATCACAAGTATGCTTCAATGAACTTACTGTGAAAAGCCCCTACTCGCCACATTCCGGCACCTGTTCGGGGTGGTCCATACGGGAATTGAATCCGCGCTGCTGGTCTTGTTCTGCATTACAAGCCAGCTGTATAGCCCACTATGCTAAATCAGCCCCTAGATGATACAAGTGGGAGAGAAAGATGATCCTGGAACCTAAACTGCAGTTCTACAGGATTGGAACTATAGGCGATATTTTCTCTCTCTTACTTTGGTTGAAGTCTGTCCTTGTCTGTTGTCTCATGCATGGGTTAGCTCTGACGTTATATTTATGCACTTTATACCATAAAGCTCTTTCGTAGAACACATGCGTTGTTATTTAACAGTGCTTTGGGAATTAATCTAAATGTCGTCAGGTAGATTTGAATTAAACACTCACAGTAACAGAAAACTAGGGCATCTTGGGTAGTATAACTAGATTCAACATCATATATGTACATTACAGCACCAAGCATGGAGCCACTCAATTAGCTGGGTAATAAACATCTATCCATGCAACGGAGTTTGTGAATGAACCGGAACATCCTCTGGCTGGTCATGGGCAAAGACAAAGCCACATTGGCTTGGCTCCATATATATATATATAATATATAGGTTAGTAAGTTTGCAGATGACACCAAAATTGGTGGCATAGTGGATAGTGAAAAAGGTTATATAAGATTGCAACAGGATCTTGACCAATTGGGCTAGTGGGCCGATGAATGGCAGATGGGAATTTAATTTGGATAAATGTGAGGTGATGCATTTTGGTCGATCAAATCAGGACAAAACCTACTCAGTTAATGGTAGGGAGTTGGGGAGAGTTACAGAACAAAGAGATCTAGGAGTACAGGTTCATAGCTCCTTGACGGTGGTGTTGCAGGTGGACAGGGTGGTGAAGAAGGCATTTAGCATGCTTGGTTTTATTGGTCAGAATATTGAATACAGGAGTTGGAACGTCTTGTTGACGTTGTACAAGACATTGGTAAGACCACACGGGAATACTGTGTTCAGTTCTGGTCTCCCTATTATAGGAAGGATATTGTTAAACTAGAAAGAGTGCAGAAGAGATTTATGAGCATGCTACCAGGAACTGATAGGCTGGGACTTTTTTCCCTGGAGCGCAAGAGGCTTAGGGGTGATCTTATAGAGGTCTAAAAAATAATGAGGAGCATAGATAAGGTAGATAGTCAACATCTTTTCCCAAAGGCAGAGGAGTCTAGAACTACAGGGCATAGGTTTAAGGTGGGAGGGGAGAGATATACAAGAGATCAGAACGGAAATTTCTTCACATTGCTGGAGGTGCCATTTTTCAGGTGAGACTTCAAACAGAGACCCCTCTGCCTGCTCTAGTGAATGTAAAAGATCCCATGGTACTTTTTGGAAGAAGAGTTAGGGGAGTTATCCAGGCCCTCTATCAACATCACCAAAACACAGATTACTCAGTTATTAAACACTGCCGTTGCAAAAGATTGCTAGCAGTTGCATTGCCCACAGAAGTGAGTATAGTTCAAATAAAATGTACTTCGATTTATTGTCACGTGTACCGAGGTATAGTGAAAAGTATTGTTTTGCGTGCTGGGGCAACATCCTGGAACTCCTACCCTAGCAGCACATTGGGCGCACCTACACCCCAAAGACTGCAACGGTTCAAGAAGGCAACCCACCACCATCTTCTGAAAGGCAACTAGAATGAGCACTAAATGCTGGCTGAACCAGCGACATCTAAAAAAGTTCAGGAAGATCACTGCATACACGAAAAACATGGGACATAGAATAGATATACAATGTAAATACATAGACATAGAGTGAAGCATACAGAATATGGTGCTACAACTGTAGAGAAGATGCGTAGAAAGATTAGTTCAGTTAATAAGAGGGCCATTCAGGAGTCTGGTAACAGCAGGGAAGAAGCAGTTTTTGAATCTGTCAGTGGGTGTTCTCAGATTTTTGTACCATCTGCCTGATGGAAGACGTTGAAAGAGAGAATTGCCCAGGTGGCAGGGGTCTTTGATTATGCTGCCCACTTTCCCTAGGCAACAGAAGGTGTAGATGAAGCCAATGTTGGGTTCGCATGATGGACTGGCTGTGTTCGTGACTGTAGTTTCTCACGGTCTTGGCCGAGCAGTTGCCATACCAATGCAGCCATATAGTATGCTTTCTATGGTGCATCTGCAAAAATCGATTAAGTGTCAATGTGGACATGCAAAATTTCCTTAATTTTCTGAGGAAATGCAGGCGCTGCTGTGTTTCCATGGTCGTAGCGTTGACGTGGGTGGACTATTGTTGGTGATGTTTACACCTAGGAATTTGAAGCTGTCAACCATCTCCACCACAGCACCATTGATGCAGAGAGAGTCATGTACGACACTTTGCTTCCTGAAGTCGATGACCAGCTCCTTAGTTTTGCTGAGACTGAGGGAGAGATTGCTGTCATTCCACCATGCCACTAGGTTCTCTATCTCTCTCTCCTGTACTCTGACTCATCTTTGTTTCAGATCCGACCCACTAAGGTTGTGTCATCAGCAAACTTGTAGATGGAGTTGGTGCCTGATTTTGCCACACAGTCATGTGTTTATAAGGAGTACAGTAGGGGGTTAGGCCCGCAGCCTTGCGGGGCCCGGTATTAAGGGTTATCATGGAGGAGGTGTCGTTGTTCATCCTTATTGATTGTGGTCTGTGTGTCAGAAAGTTGATAATCCAGTTGAAGAGGGAGGAGCCAAGTCCTAGGTTTTGGAGTTTGTTTCGGAGCGTGGCTGGGATTATGCAGCTGTAGTCAATGAATCGGAGTCTGACGTGTGAGTCCTTGTTGAGATGCTCCATGTTGGGCCAGGGAGATGGTGTCTGCTGTGGAACGGCTATGGCGGTAGCGAATTGCAGTGGATCAAGGTAATCTGAAAGTTTGGAGCTGATGTGTCTCATGACTAACCTCTCAAAGCACTTCATAATGAGGCCACCAATCGGTAGTCATTGAGGCACATTGACTGGTTCTTCTGTGGCATCAGTATGATAGTAGTCTTCTTGAAGCAGGTGGGAACCTCGGAATGAAGTAGAGAGAGGTTGAAGATGTCTGCGAACGCACCCGCCAGTTGGTTCGCACATGATCTAAGTGCAGTACCAGGGACTCCGTCAGGGCACGTTACTTTCCATAGGTTCACTTTCCATAAGGCCGATCTAACTTCTGAGGTTGTGGCGGTAGGTATTGGTGTGTCCGAGGCTGTTGAGACGACGGTTCGTTGGCTTCCTGCTCGAAACGAGCATAGAATGCACGGAGTACATCGGGGCGCGTGCTCTGCTGCCGGAGATTCTACTCGGTTTTGCTTTGTAGCCCGTCATGTTGTTTAAGTCTTGTCACAACTGACGAGAGTCTCTGTTGTTAGTCTGTGACTCTAGCTTGGTCTAGTATTGTCTCTTGGCTTCCCTGATGGCTTTGACTTAGATTTCTTGTATAGGTCAGGGTCACCCATCTTGACCTGGACTTAAGTAGGGAGTGGATCGCCCGGTAAAACCATGGTGTCCAGTTGGGGAACACACGTACTACCTTCTTTGGCACATAGTCTTCGAAACACTTACTGATGGTCTGTGACAGTAGTGACCTACTCATCTAGGTTGGCCGCTGAGACTTTGAATATGGACCAGTCCACTGACTCCAAGCAGTCATGCAGGAGCTCTAACCCCTTCCTTCCTCCCAGAGCTATGATAGGATCCTCTTTTCCTCACTTTTCACCCCAACAGCCTCTGTATTGAAAGAATCATCCTCGGTCACAACAGAACACATCTTTCCCTCACCTGTCCTGTTAGCATTCCGCAGGCACCGCTCCCTCAGTGACACCCTGGTCCACTCCTCCATCGCATCCAACTCCTCATACCCTTCCGACGGCACCTTCCCTTGCAATCACGGAAGTTGCAACATCTGTCCCTTTACTTGTCCACCATTTAAGGTCCCAAGCACTCCTTTTAGGTAAAGCAACATTTCACTTGTGGCTGTGACAGTCGGTATTGGTATGTCCAAGGCTGTTGAGGCCGCTGACAATGCTTCGTTGGCTTCCTGCTTGAAACGAGCATAGAATGCATTGATTACATCGGGGACAGGTGCTCTGCTGCCGGACATTCTACTTGGTTTTGCTTTGTAGCCCGTTATGTTCTTTAAGTCTTGCCACAACTGACGAGAGTTCAGTTGGGTTCAATATTTGCTCTACTGTATTTGCTGCTCCCAATGCTGTCTCCTCTACACTGGGGAGACTAAACACAGACTGGGTGATCGCTTTGCAGAACACCTTCGCTCAGCCTGCAAGCAGGACCCTAACCTTTCTGCTGCATGCCATTTCAACGCACCATCTTGCTCTAATGCCCACATGATCCTTGGCCTGCTGCAATGCTCCAGTGAAGCCGGCACTGCTGGAGAAGCAGCATCTCATCTTTGATTCGGCCGTTACAGCCCTCAGGACTCCAACTTCAGATTGTGACCTATCTCCTCCATCCATATTGACTTCTTCAAAAAAAACATTCCAAACATTTTTTTGTTCCGATGCAAAAACCTTCCCTCCCCCACTGGGTTGTCACTTGTCCCCAAGTTTTACAACGTATTTGCTGCAATCTCTCCCAGCTCCCACTAATCCCTGTTCCACCCCTCTTTTATATATATGACATTTTCCCTCTCTTTAGCTCTGAAGAATGCTCATGTGGACTCAAAACATTAACTGGGTTTTCTCTCCTTACAGATGCTGCCAGACCTGCTGAATTTTTCCAGCATTCTTTGTTTTTGTTTCAGGTTCCAGCATCCTCAGTATTTTGCTATTTATTCAGACAGTCCTTGACTGAAGATTGACGACATAATTAAATTTTGGACAAAGGCAATTTAGATTTAATAACATTTGGAGAAATATGATTTGCATGAATTGAATGGTGGGAATTAAAATAGCTGATACCTGGGGTGGGATTCTTTAAATGAGTGAAAGAGGCATATGAGAGAAACCCTTCTATCACAAATTCAAAATTTCATAAAGGGGGTATGCTCCTCACAATATCAGTTGACAGCTTGTGTTCATCTAATCAATTGTGAAAATGTTAAAATAAACTGTGTCTCAAACAAAGTAATGGAGATGGTGTATACAATTTCCTTAAATAAATAAAAATTCAATGCAATATTACAAAAGCAATACCATAAAGTGGCACAAGCAGTTTACGCTTAACATAAAGTTACTGAGTTTGTTCCTTCATCTGTTTCATCACTTTGTCAAAAAACTAACAATTCCCATTTTAAATCATTGCCATTAATCATTGTGGCACAGGATACACAACCATGAATTTTCCTTTTGGCACTTTCAGGTAGCTGAATTTTGGACTTTAAAAAGGATATTAAATCTCTAGGAGCCCTGTGTTCAAGTGTAAGATGAGCTGCAAAGTCGTCCGTGACATGATTAGGATCTCCTCCAGGTAATGCTGCACAAATTGGACAAACCTGTAATATATTAAAAGCAAGTTTAATGATCACTTCGAATGATGACAATAATCTAAAATTCAGGTAAATGAGCAGAACTAACAATTGGGATGGGGATATAAATAAAAGTCAACTCTGAACATTCACAGAAAGGAGCTAAACTCTGCCGTAGAAGTACAAAAAAGGTTTGGGAATGTATTTTAGCATATCTACTATGGTTCAACATTTTTTGTTTTCATTTTAGTTGTCTTGAATCTGTAGATCTGCCTAGTTCCTTGTGTGGACTATCCCTATTTCCTTGCACTGTTTTAGCCCTTTCATATTTTGTTCTTTTTGTCTTTCTATTGGCTCACTGAGATGATCTTGTGTGTCATCTATTATTGACTGGATGTCCTTCATCTCATTAATGGCTCCCATGGTTGCATTATCTGTTTTTTGCCTTCCCTGCTTTCCTGTCCCAACTTTCCCAACTCTGAGGAGGTGGCTTTATCTTTTGATTCTCAAGAAGGTTTATATTTTCAATATTAACCTGTCTTTTCTCTTTACAGGTGCTGATGGATATGATGCATTTTGTTTCTACCTTCAGAATAACAAAGAGCAGACATGATATTTGATATTCTCAATGACATTAAATACACAAAAATGACCAATTATCTGCAGACAAACTGAGAAGACAGTTGTCTTCTGGATTACAGAACTCGTTAACGGCAAATATTATCACTAATTATTGGTAGATATCATAGAATTCCTAGAGTGCAGAAGGAATCCATTTGGCCCATCGAGTCTGCACCGGCCCTGGGAAAGCGCCCCTGTTAAGCCCATGCCTCCACCCAATCCCCTTAACCCACCTAAACCTTTTGGACAGTAAGGAACAATTTAGCATGGATAATCCACCTGAACTGCACATCTTTGGACTGTGGAGGAAACCTACGCAGACACGGAGAGAAAGTACAAAACTCCACACAGTCACCCGAGGCCGGAATTGAACATGGGTCCCTGGAGCTGTGAAGCAGCAGTGCTGACCATTGCTAACCATTGTTATTTTATTTTAATATTTTATCTATTTTATTTTATTCTATTTTAATATAAGTAACCAACCAAGAATTACTGCATTGAACCTCTCTGCAGCTTACAAACATACTAAAACGTCTGCTGCATAACTAAAAATGTTTGTGAAATTCAGTGATCAAAGGATTAAATGCTTACAAGTAAAGCAATTCTGTCACTAGAGGTCAAGCCAGTAAAATGTAGTGAGGTCAAATTCTACCTCAAATGTTATTAATATTGCAATTCATTCGACCAAGGTGATTGCCTGTTGTTGCTCACTGAAAATGCACCACAAGTGTGATCGAGGTGAAGCACAGGATATAGTGCTGAGAATGGCAAGTACAATTGTGAAGAAGAGTACTTACCAAAACTAATTTTATTTTTCTCTTTCAGATAGTGACTCCCGTTTACAGGGACTGGGAACGCAAAATACCACGGGAGTCCCTAAGCGCTGTGTATGTGTGTGAGGCTGGTAGGTGGGTGGGGGGGGGGGGGGGGGGGGGGGGACAATCCGAACGGGAATCCCGATGTTCGACGCCGTGATCACCATTTGAATACATTTAAATATAACTATCAGGCCTTTACGCCTAACAGCCCCTGCATCGTCTGTTCACATTGGCGTGTTTGATTCACGATAAGTCTCCCGCAGCATGCACCTGGCGAGCAGAACCCGCCATCTGGCCAGTTACGGAGGACAGTGATGTCACTTTAAAAATGGCACCCTGATCCTTTACAACCAGAGTTGTTGGTGGGGTGGGCCCGTGGGACTCACCTCTTTATTGTTTTTCAGCCGTGTGCCGAACAATACGGTGGAAAATGCCAACTTTGGGGCTGGCGGATTACTCACTATTTGTCCCCATCCTCTGCGCCACTGACTATTTTTGACAAAATTCACACTTCATCTCCATATTGCATGACAGTACACAACAATAGGTTTTGCAATTGTCGCAAACACTTTGTTTACTGTTCCTGGAATTCTTCTGAATCAACTTTGCCCTTTGTTCTTTAACTTCAGTCGTGTTGAGACATTCTTTTTGTCTCAATTCCCTGGTTATTTGGACTGTAACTGGTTCTTTAGGAAGCCTGCTTCTGTGCAGCTTCCGTCCTGTCCAGTTTCTCCTAGCAGAGCTTAGAGACATTCACTCTCCGGTATTCTGTCTGTAACTGTCCACAAACTCAGCTAAACTAAGAACACAAAGCCTTCCCACCTTAAAATGGACGGCAGGTATAATTTCTACAGTGCAGAAGGAGGCCATTCAGCCCATCGTGTCTGCACCAGCCCCTGGAAAGAGCACCCCACTTAAGCCCACGTCTCCACCTATCCCCATAACCCAGTAACCCTACTTAACCTTTTGGACACTGAGGGGCAATTTGGCATGGCCAACCCACCTAACCTGCACATATTTGGACAGTGGGAGGAAACCGGAGCACCCAGAGGAAATCCACGCAGATAGGGGGAAAACGTGCAAACTCCACACAGACGGTCACCCAAAGCCAGAATTGAGACCGGCCCCAAGATTCGGGGATGCTGACCTGGGGAGGCTCCTAGATGCAATGCAGGCCAGGAGGGATGTCTTGTTCACCGAGGGTCCAGGAGAGTCAACCACAGGGCATCCAGTGCTGCCTGGGATGAGGTGACGGCAACTGTCAGCTCGGGGAACGTGACCAGGACGACTGTCCTCCTGTGCCATAAAAAGGTCAATAACCTACACCGGGCAGCACGAGTGAGTAGACACCAAAGCCCCCCACCCCAAGGGAGCATCCAGCCCCCAACTCCCCATGCGACCCACAACCCTCCCTCCACAGCCTGCCCTTCAACCCTTCCTTAACACATCCCCTCCCACCACTGTGAACCACACGTGTGGCCAACGATGCCCCATCTGTGTTTTTTTTTCCAACATTTTTTATTTACAGTGCAGAAGGAGGCCATTTGGCCCATTGGCTCTGCACCGGCCCTCGGAAAGGGCACCCTACTTAAACCCACGTCTCTACGCCATCCCCGTAAACCAGTAACCCCACCTAACCAGTTTTGGACACTGAGGGGCAATTTGGCAGAGCTAATCCACCTAACCTGCACATCTTTGGACTGTGGGGGAAATCAGAGCACCCGGAGGAAACCCACGCAGACACAGTGAGAAAGTGCAAATTCCACACAGTCACCTGAAACCGGAATTGAAACCGGGCCCTGGAGTAGTGCCACCGTGCTGCCCTGCCTACTCAGGAACAGGAGACTAACCAGGGATACCCGACTTAAGAATCCTAACCTCCTTTGAGGAGAATGCTCTGTAGTTGGCCCGAGGTGGCCGAACACAGATCAGTCACCCATATGAAGGTTGGCGGACGCCGCAGAGGTGAGGAACCACCGCGCCCCACCCGGAGGACCTGTCAAACGTGAGTTGTTATTGCCTTACTGACTGACCCATCCCTCTCACTGACCAGATGTCCATTCTCTCCTCCAGCCGACAATGCCTGCCAACCTGGGTGGCACCCTCTCCGAGCACTTCGGAGGAGAGCTCCGAGGATACAATGATTAATAGTCACGGTACAGCTGTCATCCCAACCCTCCACCAGTGCAGATATACACACCTTGGTGGGAAATGCTAGTGGTCAGGCTTCAGGGGCACAATCTGGTGAGTCCCATGCTGCTGATGATGCACATCAAGTGGAGGCAGGAATCCCCAGGCGAGACAGCAGTCGGAAGGATGCTGGATCCCAGGACCCAAGTGGGTCCCAGCCTGATGCTGAGCCTGTGGTAGAGTTACCCGGAGCTGATAGAGACGATAGGGAGCAGCCGGGACATTTAGGGGGAGATGTCAGTGTCACTCCCAGAGGCTATGGTCGTAGGATGGCGTGGTACCAAGGCCAACACTGATAGGGTGGCAACTGCAGAGGAAAGCCTGGTGCACAATGTTGGCACCATTACTGAAGGTGTCCAAGGTGTTGCATAGTCAGTGACAGCAATGGCCGAGGGTCTCAGCAGGATGTCCGAGGAGCATTGCCGAGGGCGTCGACACTATGGTGCAGACATTGGGGAACTGCAAGGGCTAGCAGAGCCAGATGATGCAGAGGCAGCCGGGCTCAAACCAGCTGCCCCTCCGTCCCAAGGTGAACCCCAGAGCCTTATGATAAAACCAAATTACTGCGGATGCTTTGACAAAGAGTCATCGGACTCGAAACGTTAGCTCTTTTCTCTCCCTACAGATGCTGCCAGACTTGCTGAGATTTTCCAGCATTTTCCCTTTCATCCCAGAGCCTTATGAGTGCCGACCGGGAGGAGGGGAGGCCGAGTGTCACCCCGGACCCGTCCTGTGGAGTGGTGATTGTGGCTACCAGCTCCCGAGTTCCACCCATCTGATAAGGCTGCGTTTCGAAGTCAGCACACTGGTCAGGGCGGCACGGCTATGCATGTGCTACCGACAAGTGCACCGGGGCCTTCTGGCCTCAGAACCGCCAGAGGATGCCTTCGAAGGGCATTAAAGGTCAAGGGACGAAGCAAGCAGCTGGCTGCCTCCACATCTGATGTGCATCCTGGGGAAACACCTAGACATAGCGGTAGAGTTAGAGGGCCAAGCAGGTTTAGGATCACCGAGGGGATGGGGGGGGGGGGGGGGGGGGGGGGGGGAGTTGGTGGGGGGGGAGGGGGGGGGGAAGACGCGCACCATCGGGAGGTTGTGAAATTCAATGTACCTTTTAGTCACTTTCTTCCGGTGACCTCCGAATCCTTGGCCCATCTCTCCAAGCATCTCCCCCTCCTCGTGGCACCACCCACCCTCCAGCCATGGAAATGTCCCCGGAGCTGTGTCCCATTCCCTTGGTGTTTGAATGTTGGCTGTTGCGTGCGTGGTATTGCCTCCCGCAGTGTTCAGGCACAATGTCCAGACATCAGGGTGTGATTGGATGCTAGGCAATGACTCCCACAGGCTACATGGCCCGCCTACCCACGGGAATCCACTTGGGATGTGCGAAGTGCTCACTTTAAAAAAAAATAAGTTTAAGAGTACCCAATTCATTTTTTCCAATTAAGGGGAAATTTAACGTGGCTAATTCACCTACCCTGCACATCTTTGGGTTGTGGGGCAAATCCCACACAAACATGGGGCGAATGTGCAAACTCCACACGAATAGTGACTTAGGGCCCAGATTGAACCTAGGGCCTCAGCGCCGTGAGGCAGCGGTACCAACTACTGCGCCACCGTGCTGCCCTCTGAAGTGCTCACTTAACCACGATGGCAAATTCCCAATCGGCAATAGCTTGCAGCCATGCGGCCAAAGGTCTCGGCAGGGGTTGTGGGTGGTAGTTGGAGCAGACAGGCAGAGAAAAGTGCTGCCCCGGATGGGGTACGCACGATCCAGGGATCGGCATCATGCCACGAGCAGTTGGCCGCCAGTGCCCCCCCCCCCCCCCCCCCCCCCCCCCCATCCTCCTATGACGACCCACCCCTGCGGAGGGTCCCCCACCACCAACTGAGGATCCCTCACCCCTGATCGAGTACCGGGGTGGCAATCCCAGCAGCCCCGGGCCCTTTGCCTGTGAGCAAAGATGGGTACTCACCTGCTCAGCTCCCCACAGAAGCCCTTCCGCCAGGTTCAAGTTTTTTCAAAAGGAGAACTAATCGACGCCAGTGTGAGCACTTGCTGGGGAGTCCGCTGAATCACAGGAGGCTGTTGGATTCGAGGTGGCTCCTGTTAATTGTATGAATATTGGGCTTAAGTTGTGATAACTGGTTTCTTGCCTTGCTGGGGCAAGATCCTGATTTTGCCTTCCGGAGCGGGATAGTTGCATTGCAAACAGTTAGCCGCCTGGCGTGGTTCTCGATTTTGGCCTCTCCCGTTATTCACTGGCCTCGTTTCACTTGTGCGAGTGTGTAACGAGGCTGGAGAATCACACCCTTTAAAATCTTTAATATGGATCACAAATTAACACTTCCAATTCAATCTGGACTAACACAAGACCCAGACCATAAAAATCTTTCTCTCCAAAGATCCCCATTTTAAGATACAGCATTGCTTCTGGTTTAAATAGAAAATAAGAGGAGAAAGTGAACACGTTTCCTTACTCTATAGGGCCAACTGCAGACAACATAATTGCAAGATAGAATATTAATTCGTCATCTGAAGAGGGTTTAATAACATTGAACATTTATTTCAACTTGCAAACCAACAAAATATTTGGAGAAAGCTACATTCAAATAAGAGAATGTACAACTGCCTGGGGAACCTGTTAATTCCTTCATAAATGCTGTACAGGATGGCAGAGAAATGTAATCTTGGAGGTTTAAAGTCTCAACTCATCAGAGACAGAATAGTAGTGGGTGTCACGTGCAGTTCACTCACTGATCTCCTACTAGTTAACAGTGATCTATTTCCAAGCAACGGCAATCCAGATAGTTGGACTGTCTGAACTATGCGAGCAATACAGGACTATTTAAGGGGACAGACAAAAACATGGAACAGAAGCCAAACTTAAATCCAGCTTACCATGTCACAAAAGGGACAATCTAAGTCAGGGAAAGCAATTCCTGAACTGCTCAGCAGAACAACCTTACCAGTGCTGCAATGCAAAGAGCCCTCGTGGGAGAGATCAATGTCCTACAAGTACAGCTCAGTGCTTCCACTGCCCCTGAACTGGATGCTTTGTCATACTATGCCAGTCAAAGCCACAGAAATGCGCACAAGGCGCATAAGTAATCCACGGGGTTGAGACCAATAACCTGGAAGAGATACAGCGATGCTTCTTAGCGAAGTCATGGATTTTGATTCCTCATTTTGGAATGCTGACATCCTTGTAAATGGTCATATAATAAATTTTAAATTGTGATTCGGGTACCAGTGCAACAGTCCATCACACGAGGGACCATGGCTCAAAAACTTTTGACTTTGATAAATGGACACTCCACTTCACGGGGCAGCAGAAATCCGACTTTTCAGTCATTGGCATGACCCTAGAAGCACGGTCATGAGTCAACAGGAATTGCACAGCCCCGAGTCCTCTTCAGCTTTGAAGTCTCTTCTCTCTTTGTGGAGCAGGTTGGCCCATTCTCACTGCAGGCCCAAGAAAAGCCCCAGTGGTCAGACCAGCCTACCACTCATGAGATAACCATGACACCTCCAGTGGAAGTAGTACAAGAGAGTGATCAGCAATGAGAATCTGCTACTTCCAATTACGACAATGGTACAGCTGGTCAACACAGTAAAAACCGGGCACACTGCAGCTTCCAGCCAGCGTGCTATGACCACAAGGGATACTGGAACATGGTAGCAGTCTTCCACTATTAATAACAAAGAGGTGACCGCACTACTAAAAGTCTTCCCACCACAGGAAGGCTCTTCCCCAGTCACAGAGGGCATCAAGAGACCTACATGCATGAAGAAAAAAAGAGGAGAAAGAAGGGACAGGACGACAAATACAATGTTTGTCCATCCCGCAAGAAACAATTCTGAGTAGGGGAAACCACTAATCAATATACCCACCGAACTGACCAACTGCAGTCAAATATGAAGCAATGGAAGAAATGAATGAAAGCTTGCCCAAATGCCAGTCCAATCTCCAAGCCAACAGCAAGAACTAGAACTAACAGAGTCCAACACTCCTCTGACAGAACAGCAAATAAAATATGGAAGGGTTGTAAGGTTTCCAGAACATCTGAACCTGTAAATTCAAGGACTTGAAGGGAGGAGATGGCGTACAAATATTATACTAGTGATAATGTAGTACATAGAACAACATGGAACATGCAGTGCAGAAGGAGGCTATTCAGCCCATCATGCCTGCACCGACCAAAATTAAGCCCTAACTTTCACCCTATCCACGTAACCCACTAACCCCTAATCTTTTTGGACACTAAGGGCAATTTAGCATGGCCAATCCACCTAACCAGCACATCTTTGGACTGTGGGAGGAAACCGGAGCACCCGGAGGAAACCCATGCAGACACGGGGAGAACGTGCAGACTCCGCACAGACAGTGACCCAGCGGGGAATCGAACCTGGGACCCTGGCGTTGTGAAGCCACAGTGCTATCCACTTGTGCTACTGTGCTGCCGTAATAATAATAATGTGGTAAAAACAATGTGAACATATGAGACTGATAATGTACAACATGAAGTCAACTCGTCCATCATCATATATATTGGAAGGTGTAGTATAAGCCTCTGCCACATAGAGGGGGTTAATGTGGGACTGACGATAGTACTGTGATGTAAGAAGGCACGTGATCCAGACCTAGGGTCAGTGTGGTGTTGAGTAGAGATGGGCAAAGATCTAGACATAGAGATAGATTGCCTGCACCCTTTACTGTATAAAATATAAATAAAGTTACAAATGGTTAGTGAAGACTTGCTGTTCTGATGACCACAAAGTTTTCTTTAAGAGACATTGTTCCGTGACTAACACCTTCCCAACACAGACTACAGTTGATCTCAGTGCCCTCATGTTAAGAGGAGGACGTTGAGCAGGATTTCTAATTGTGGGGAGCACGAGCAACCTCTGTCGGAAGTGGATTTCAGCAGGAGAAGATACGGTTGGGCTGTGATAGGTTCTCCTCAGCTTTCATCCTGGTATGTCCTGCTGATTTAAGACCTCGCGTGAAAGGCTAATTAAATAAGGAATTGGAGAGTATGTGGCGTTGTGCCCCAAACAGTGAGTAAGAAGCTCCAAGAATATGGAGTATATAACTAAGAAAAATGCAGAAGTATTATTTTGCTTTTCTTTTAAAGATACATGGCAGATTTTTAAGCGAAAAATATCAGAATAAATGTGTACAACAGCATCCTGCATAATACTTCTCCAAGCAAAATGATAGCTTTGACATGAACCTTTAAAGGATGAACTCGGTGAAAGTACTGGCAATTATGAACAACATCCTGCCACACAACCATCAATTCCCTTCATTGATCTACATTGTAAGCATAGTGCTGCATGTTTAAAAGTTAGGTTAATCACATTGCCAAATCATGTGTACATTTGTCAAACATCAAGTCCTCTCAACAGTGAAAACTCATATATAGAACATAGAACAGTACAGCACAGAACAGGCCCTTCGGCCCTCAATGGTGTGCCGAGCCATGATCACCCTACTCAAACCCACGTATCCACCCTATACCCGTAACCCAACAACCCCCCACCCCTTAACCTTACTTTTTTTTAGGACACTACGGGCAATTTTTAGCATGGCCAATCCACCTAACCCGCACATCTTTGGACTGTGGGAGGAAACCGGAGCACCCGGAGGAAACCCACGCACACACGGGGAGGACGTGCAGACTCCGCACAGACAGTGACCCAGCCGGGAATCGAACCTGGGACCCTGGAGCTGTGAAGCATTTATGCTAACCACCATGCTACCGTGCTGCCCAAACTATTACTTTAGTATTTTCTCTATGAAAATTTTACATCTAATTCTTTAAGAAAAATCAAGTTTAACTTTTTAAACACAACTTATTAAATGAACCAGCATTAGAGAACTAATTTGAACATTTAAAAAATAAAGAGTTGAATTATCTTTCTATTTTCATAAAGAAATCTTGGTACTCAGAGGATTCTAATAGGGAATAAAAAGCAGCTTTGCTCAAGCTGAACTCATGCCACCAGGGGGCAGCAAATTTGCCTGCTAACTGTTTTGCCTCTTGCTCAATCTGTTATGATAGAGAATCAAAAAGTGCACAGTCTCTGTGAATTACTGGATCCCCATTTGTTGTGAATCACCCTGAAGGGAATAATTCTTCCAATGGGAGTTGCCCAATCTGCAGTACCTGCTCTTATTTTCCCCAAATAAGCACCAATACTTAGATATATATAGTCTGATGCTTTAAAAGAAATTTAGAGTACCCAATTATTTTTCCCCAATTAAGGGGCAATTTAGCGTGGCCAATCCACCTACCCTGCACACCTTTTTAGGTTATGGGGGTGGGAACCATACAGACGCGGCTACTTTGTAGGCTACTGATAATCAGCATGACAAAATCACTGGACAGTGGGAAGGTACAACTAGATTGGAAACAGGCTAAGGTGATGCTTTTATTCAAAATCTGGGGCAAAGAGACAAGCAAAACCAGATCTGTTAGCTGTACTTCCTTTCTGTATAAAATAACTGCAAAATATCCAATATAAAAAGTAAACAAAATCAACATGCATCCAGCACGGGCAGCACGATCGCATAGTGGTTAGCACAGTTGCTTCACAGCTCCAGGGTCCCAGGTTCGATTCCCGGCTGGGTCACTGTCTGTGCGGAGTCTGCACGTTCTATCCCGTGTCTGCGTGGGTTTCCTCCCACAGTCCAAAGATGTGCGGGTTAGGTGGATTGGCCACGCTAAATTGCCCTTAGTGTCCAAAAATGTTAAGTGGGGGTTACAGGGTTACAGGGATAGAGTAGATATGTGGGCTTGAGTAGGGTGCTCTTTGTAAGGGCCGATGCAGACTCCATGGGCTGAATGGTCTCCTTCTGCACTGTTACTTCTATGAAAGAAGGGGACGATACTGCCAGATCAACCGTACAAATTAAAGAAATTACAATCAAAGCGAACTATTCTCCACCCCCAGAGAGGCTGTATGTACTGACTTACAAAGGGCATGTAACAGTTTTGAAATTATAGGCGAAAATAAAAGCAAAATACCAGATGCTGGAAATCTGCTGAGTTGGAACAAAGAGTAACATTGAACTTGAAACATTAACTCTTTTCTCTCTCAACAGACGTCATTTTTCCAGCATTTTTTGTTTTTATTGCAAAATTACAGGTTACCGGTCAAACACAGACAAGGAATTCAAAGTGAACTGCTAGATAGGAATGGATAAGAAAGTAAACAATTGTTAGTGGAGTTACACTGGTGCAGGGGTATGGAGCGGGTGAAAGTATTGAATTTGGTATCTCTGGGTTTGGCATTGGGATGATTACAGTTTCTAGTTTACAAAAAGAACCTTAATTTAGAAACAAATGTACATGGTCAAATTTGAAGATGATATCAAACTAAATCAGGCAGTGGAACTATTGGAAACAGTTCAAAGCTTATAAATTTAATAAAAGAAAAATGATGACTCAAGTTTAATGCAGATGGACTTAAGTTGCAGTGCATTGAAATGAAAATCAATATGCGCGCTCTATGAATGGTGATAATATGTCCAAGAATGATATTTAAATAGATCTCGGGGTCTTAGCAGACAAGAACATTGGGCAGAATTCTCAGTTTGAGACCAAATGCAGTGGAGGGCAGCTCCAGCAGCACCTTTGCCACTGGCCAGAACGGCAGGATCCCTCACCAGATTCTGTGCTTGGAACCTCATTAATGATATACAGGTACGATTCCCCTCCAAATTACTGTCTGGCTGCAGCTGATTTGTTCCTCTGTTATCGGCTGGTGGTTTGAAGGTCCTGACACCATTTAGTCCAGCACACTCGTATCACTCTCTCCAGCCCATCTGCCTTCACCAGACCATGCAGGATGTCAGCAACGCAGAGGCATAAGGCGTGGAGGCTCAAGAAGGAGAGCACACCAGCTTTCACCATCAGGGCCCCTTGGGTCCTTATTCAGGGTGCCCAGATTCACCAGCATGTGCTCTTACCTGAGGGACGGCTCAAAGCAGCACACCAACATCACCTCTCTGACCCAAGAGGCCTTTGCCATGAGATCAGTGCAGCTGCCAGATGCCCAGTAAATGCCAGAGAGTGCAGGAAGCGGATGAATGATCTCGTCCGCTCTGGCAGGGGAAGTCCTCTCGCGGCTACCTTCATTATCAAACACTCAGCATGGCATCATGTACTCAAATGGCTATTCTTTTCATAGATTGCACGCATTCAGCCTCGGGGGACACATATCAACAATTACTCTGAACAAGACTTTCATAACACTGCTATCGCATCTGTATTTGTAAAAAATATTTTTATTCAAGGCATTTTCAAATTACTTACAAAGCACAGAACACACGTAACCATCATCCATAAACCGTAGTCCTAATACAAAACCCCTTTATGTCGCAACAGAATCTTCTTCCCAGTTATAAAATAAAAACAGAATGCAATAACCCCCCACCCCCGATGTTTACCATTCTTTAAAGACGATAAACAGCCTCTATCTCGAAAAGAAAACCGCTCCTCTGATCCCCTAAGGGCAAATGTTATTTTCTCCAAATGAAGGAATTCCGCCAAATCACTCACCTAACCCACTGCCTTAGGCGGCTCCAGATACCGCCACCCGAACAAGATCCGCCTTCAGGCTGTCAGGGAGGCAAAGGCTTCTCTGCCCACCTGTACTCACTGATCCTCCAACATCCCAAATATCACTACCCAAGGGCTCAGAGCCACCCTTACCCCCCAAATCTCTAAAATAGTCTCCACAAAGGACTTCCAGACTTGGAGCAGGCCCAGAACGTGTGGGTGTGATTGGCCAGACCTCTTGCGCACCGTCCGCACTCTCCTTTTCCATTCATTCCCCATATATGTCCGAGATCTTACCGAGATTCCCCATTCTCGTCCTCAGACAGAATTTTTTCATGCAACAGTGGTGGTGGTAACCTTGGAATAGTTGCCAACTCCTTTCTCACAGAGTCCCTGATTTAGAAGTAGCAGTACCCTCTCGGGCAACAACGCACAGGTCTCTTTGCCATCTATTACTCTGCTGCGCCACGTGAGTCATCCTGGTCTGAATGTTGCCCCTTTAATTGTCGCACTCCCTGTTTGGTAACTCTTTGGCATTCCCCACTGAAGGAAAATACCTTTGCCTTAATATTATCACTTTTTCCACCTGCCAGAGCCCGTAAAACGAGCAAAAAGGGCCAAAGAATCCGACCTCAGGCAGGAGCCACCTTATGTGCGCCCACTGACTCCATGGTCATCACCGGAAGTCCCTATCTGTCTTGTTGCTCACATTCCAGGAGTCTCTGTTCACAGTCCAAGGATGTGCAACCACTCAGGACACACCAAGGGTGTGCAACCGCTCAGCGACCCCTTTGCCTGTACCTGCACCAACACTAGCAGTGCAGACCGTTGGGGGGTGCTTCTTCCCCTCAGCAGGAAATCCTTATTCAGCTGGGTCCCTCCAGTGCTTGTACAGCGAGACGGCATCCACATGGTCAACATTGGCATCAAGATGTAGTGGTCAGCAGGCTGCCTCCGCCCCTGCTGCAGATGTTGAGGTTGCACCAAGATATAGTGGTAGGGTTAGGAAAGCTTTGATGTGACCTCAGAGACACAGGTTCTCCATCACTGTAAATAAATTGCAATTTCTTTTTTTATTTTTATTTCGAGTATCCAATTCATTTTTTCAATTAAGGGGCAATTTAGCGTGGCCAATCCACCTTCCCTGAAAAAATTGCAATTTCTGACAACCATTCTATGGGTACACGAATGTAATGGTCAGATTAAAGCATTTTGATTTAGATCTTTACAATCCTCTTATTCCTCACACTCGAGTGCCCCCTTTTTAGATTAACATTCATGTGATATCAACTTCAATGCAACTTATTGCCGGATCCTTGTGTTATCAGGAAATGTGTAATTCTTTATTGGGAGTATGTGATGGGTGAGTTTTCAATCTTAATAATAATAATAATAATCTTTAATATTGTCACAAGTAGGCTCACATTAACACTGCAATGAAGTTACTGTGAAACCCCCGAGTCGTCACATTCCGGCACCTGTTCTGGTACACGGAGGGAGAATTCAGAATGTCCAATTCACCTACAAGCATGTCTTTTGGAACTTGTGGGAGGAAACCGGAGCACCCAGAGAAAACCCACGCAGACACAGGGAGAAAGTGTAGACTCCACACAGACAGTGACCCAGGCCAGGAATCAAACATGTGACCCTGGAACTATGAAACAACAGTGCCAATCACTCTGGTACAGTGCTGCCTAAGGGATTAGTCCTCAAGGGATATCAATGGCTGAGGAATGCTTCTCAGCAATGTGACTCTGCGCACCTGGGGTTCCTAATCGATAAGTGTCCAAAACCAAGACGTGCACTTTAGGATGAGAGTCCTACACTGGTCCGCATTTCCTCAAGGCAAAGTCTGCATTCTTACATGGCATAGGAAGGTCTAGCCTCAACTCACATCCTTGCTGAAGTAAAGCTGACAGAGTGAGTGCATTAGCAGGACACCAATGACCACAGCTAAGATCTGATTTGAGTGAATTATGAACTCAAGGCCCAAGTGTGAATGCAGGACCCATCCTCTCAGCGATTGTTTGGCTATTCCCTCAGAAGTCACAAAATGGCTTGGAGGGCTAGAGGACGTGTTTCCTGATGATTGGACTTAGTTTTACCTCTCTTGGAACCTTTCAGTTATTTGAGTATTATGGGCACACCTCTCGTGTTTCCCTTCCTCCATGGCATCAGCACGCTCATGTTATCCCTCAGCTTCCAGCCTTCCTCATGTTAATTATTTGAAGAAGTCTTCCCTCCTCCAGTTCAGCCACTGCTAAAGCCTCACCTTTCTGCACAGCCAAATTGTGAAGAGCATGCAAACTGCAATCATTTGGTAAACCCTCTCTGGTGCATTTTGCAGAGAGCCACCTGAGCAGCTCAGGCAACTGAATTGCACCTTCAGAAGTCCTTATGTTCTGCTTTATAAGGGAAGATGGTGGTGGCATGCGCAATGTTGCACGTTTCCCCAGCAGATTGGTGCACAGCGGATCACTATGGCAGGTTGGCTTTGTTGCACTCATCTCAAAGTTGCTTGCAATCTGCGGACCGCCTTGTGCATGCCACTCTTTATTAGTTGGGTTTTAGACCGACATAATTTCACACTGGTGTGATATTTGATTGTACAGCCTGACGGGATGCTGGCGGAAGCTGCTTTAATGAGCATTCATGAGATGCAAATGACATTCACATCACCAGCCAGCAGAAAGATCCATCTGCAAACGGGAGAGTTATAAGGTGATTTTTCGCAGGTGGGTTTCTGACATTTTCACTCCCGCTAGATTCGCCATTCCTGCCTGCCAGCAAACTCACTGCGGATGGGATAGGAGAATTCTGTTCATTGTGTCTAACTTTTCAGAACAGCAATAAGGCCAAAAGGAGGTTGAAAGACGAAGCTGTAAGCAGAATGCATGGAAATCTGATCAGACCACAAGTTGAAAATGCATTTTGTTCTGGTTGCTGAAACATAGGGAAGCATTCAGTGTAGAAAAGAGCAACGTGGGTGAACCCCTCTGTCAAGATCTGATTTTATGAGGAGCGACTGGGAAAACTTCCTCGAAAGGAGATATCTGAGGTGATTGGATAAAAGCATACCAGAGAGGGAATAGAAAAGGTGAATCTGAAGTATTACTTTAAGATGATTAGCAAGAGCAGGATAAGGGAACATAGTAGAAGAAAATTTAGTTCTGATGCCAGGAAATGTTTCCAGAAAAAAAATTATGAAAGTATAGAATAAACTTTCAGGAATAGTAGTACAGGCCAGAACTGGATATTAAAGGAATCAACTAAAATGGGCTAAATAGCTTTATTTGCAATAATCTTGTGATCACTTGGTCCCTTCTTCGACACACTTCCAATGAATACATCCTGGTCTTACATACATGCGTTAATTAACATTGTCACTAAATGATCACTTACTTCATCAATGCAGTGATGCATGTGCAACAATTTCAGCCGTCAACATTTTGCACAATGTGTCACAGTATGGAGGTCAAAGTTGAGCTGGTTGTGCTGTGCGCAACCTAATTGCTGCACTCCTGAAGTAGTTGTGCCAGTGGACCCTCGGTACCAATTTTTCAGAAGAGCTAGTGCAATTAATGCTTCGTACTGTGTTCAATTAAACTAAAAACACTCAAGAGGTTGAACTACAAATATCAACTGTGGATGCTTTTTTGAGGGCTGGTCAATTTATAAGAATTTGCTGGCCAAGAATTGCCTACACCAGGCCCTCTCTTCTCAGTGCTACTATGGTTATAATTTAAATATTTTTTTTAATTCCCAAATGTGAATAGAAAAGATTAACCATTTCAACCCAACAGGTTTGTGCTATGATAGAGCAGATGGATCCACGATAGGGTATTCAGTGCATAGGACGTTAAAGACAGCACCTCCGGCTGATAATACCATTAAAAATGCTAATAGAATTCTTATCACAGGATATAGAACATAAATTCTATATAAATGATGCGTAACTATAACCTTAAGAGCTCCAGATTACACTGAAGATTTACAGGACAGAATATATACACGAGGAAATATAAATATGAAGACCGTTATTCATTGGAACAAAGTAAATTACAAGATGTATGAGAGATGTGTTTAAAATTATGAAATATACGACAAGGAAGATAGAAGCAGACTCTTTCCAATCATTGAGGGAAGAAGACACGAGATTAAATGTTAAAGACATTTAGAACCGAGAATAGGAGAAACATTGATACACAGAAATTTAAGTTCATGGAATTTCCTGTCAGGATTAGTTATTGAGATGGAAACTATGCTCAGATTTAGGAATTGACTAATTAAAAAGAATGAAAGAAATGGGGTTGAAGAGTTACAGAAATAGGTGGGTAAAAGTAATATGAAAATAATTATTCGCGTGGAGAGTAATGGCAGCACAGACTGATTGGAGCAAAAGGTCAATTTATGTGTTGTAATTTTTCATACATTAAAAATGCAAGAACTAGGGTGCGTCTGAGCAGCGCAGCTCCGGCTCTGGTCATTTTTAATCCATCTTTTCAGCCTGTTGCACATTTTGTATTTGTCCTATCTGGGGTGTAAGGCCTGTGATATGTCCCAAGAACTGTTTGGTCAGGTTCTTGCAAGGAAGGGCAGAGATAATATGCTAAAATCCTCATTTGTCCATGGTGTCTGGAGTGGGCTAGTGTGGGGGCCTTGCTTTCAGTGGCACAGTTGCTATTGAGTGGGCTCCCGGGTTGGCGATGCTGTGTGCATCAGATGATGACTGCCGAGAGATGTCATCCTGGCGGAAAGTCTCGGCTCTGAGGTGCAGGCCGACGGGGCTCCCTTCCAAGAATTGCGGGGTACTTTTATGGAGGTGGTGGAGGCGCACGAGGAGGTTCTTGTACTTGAGAGAGCACTTTCCTTGGTGGAAGCCCAACTCCGTTCCATTGAGTTCCTGCTGCATGGCTTGTCATCCATCTTGATGGGTTCAGAAGGAGGAGAGAGGGTCAGAGAGGGTTACACTACTGAGCCTGGTCTTTGGCGAGAGGTGGAAGTGTTCCCGAGTGAGTTCAAAGATTGGCTGCCAAGTTTCGGTAATCTTGATTTGGACTGGGCATTTCAGATTTGATGGGGCACATTGCACATCCTGTCTTCAAGGCTAGGGGTCGGTTGGCCTACCAATCACTGGCCCTGTATTGTCCTATTCCTGATGCTCGTTGTGAGGAGTTGGAAGTGGCTGTACCAGTCAAGTCACCCCCGGCTGAGGCCTAGCCTGTGGACGACCTGGATACTGGCGAGATGGCATGGTGGAGGTAATAGTGCTTTATGCTTCAATCGTTGGGAGTTCTTGAAAGATCCTGAAGGGTGCTCATTGACCATGTTTTATCCTTGGCTTTAACTTTCTTTGGGTGTCTGTGAAGATGTCTTTATCCTGTGGACTGCCCTGCAATTCAGTTGTTATCGTGGACATTGTTGATCATGTTGTTTGCTTAATGCTGTCTTTTTTTCCTACAAGTGGGTGTGTATTATGGGTGTCATGGCCTGTACAGTTGGTTATCCTGATTTAGCAAGTTCATGTCGAGTCGAATACGGAAAATGGAACTTCTGCATCATTTTAATCCTAAAAATAATCATGCTTTAGTGTCTTATGAGCCTTGTGGTTGAGGGAAATGGTTGTTCCTGGTCTTCACGCCCATCTCTTTAAGTGGGGAGATTAGAGGAGTCGGCAGGGAGAGGGGTGGAAGGATGGATTTGGTAGCGTCTCTCACTTTGTCACTGCTTTTATTTTTTCCCTGCTCTATTTGGAGACACAGCTCATTCCTGGCCATGTTGAGGCCAGCCGTGTTTCAATGCCCTGAGCTCTTATTATCCGGAACGTCAGGTCTAGTAGATAAGGAGCTGGATTCTCCGTTGACGCCAATGGAAATTCTGTGGACTTCCACAACAGGAAAATCGGCGCCTCACCCACACCAATTCCACTACCGGTGCCACGTGGAACACCATCGATTCGAATGAAAAACAGTGCAGGATTTGCCAGGTCCATGATCGACACTCGCCGGGCTGACAAGCTGTAGCCGCGCATAAACACACACTCCCCACACACACTTATCAAAGCCAAAAAGATGGGACACGTTGTGCTGGAGTGAACATACAGCTGATGGGTCGGCTGGGGCCATCCAGAGGACACTCTGGGATGCCCTGGGGGGGTCACCAATACGACCCAGGGCATCAGGTTTAAAGCGGGCTGCACGTTGAGCCTTTGCGCCCCCCCCCCCCCCCCCGGTCTCTCCTCATGCATGGTATTATTTTGTAACTTCGTTGCGTCGGTTTCTAAAATATTTATTTTTTAATATATAAATTTAGAGTACCCATTTATTTCCAATTAAGGGGCAATTTAGCATGGCCAATCCACCTAACCTAGACATCTTTGGGTTGTGGGGGTGAAACCCACGCAGACACGGGGAGAATGTGTAAACTCCACACGGACAGTGACCCAGAGCCGGGATTTGAACCCAGGTCCTCAGCGCTGTAGTCTCAGTGCTACCCTCTAAAATATAAAATTCTAATAAACATCATAAGAACCGGAAGCAGGAATTGACCATACACCCCTTCGAATCTGCTCCACCATTCAATACGAACAAGGCTGATCTGCTGCCTCAATTCCACTTTCCTGCCTGCTACCCATATCCTTCGCTTCTTCGATACACCAAAAATATGTTCACTTCAGCCTTAAAATATATTAAATGATGAAGAATTCGCAATCTTCTGGGATAGAGAATTTCTTTGAGTGAAGAAATCTCTCCTCATCTCAGCCCTAACTGATCGATCTCTTAATCTGTAACCCTGCTCCCATCTTCTAGATTCCCAGGGAAAGCAATGTCTCGCTGACAAGCCCTTTCGGAATCTTGAATATTCCATTGAGATCACTGCTCATTCTTCTCAAAGCCAGAGAGCACAGGTCCAGTTTACCCAGTCCCTCATATAGGATAACCTCATCATCCCAGGGACCAATCGACTGAACCTTAGCTATACTGTCTCCAATGCAAGTATAACATTCCCTAAATATGAAGACCAAAACTGCGCAAAGTATTCAAGGTGTGGTCTCACCAAAGCCCTGCATAAATGAGCAAACGGTCTTTATTTTTACACTCAATTCTCTTGCAATGAAATCCATGCCATGTACCTTCCGATTTGTTTGTTGTTCCTGCAGGTTGACATTTATTCCTTTTGATGAGCACACCCAAGTCCCTCTGATCATCAACTTTTACAAATTTCACATCTTCCAAAAAATATTCTGCTTTTCTATCGTTACTACCAAGGAAAATGACCTCACAATTCCCTGCATTATACTCCTTCTGCCACTTTCTTGTCCACTTATTTAACTTCTTTATATTTGCAGCCTCTTTGTGCCCTCCTCACATAAATATTTCTAACTTGGCCTTGAGTAAATTCAATGACCCAGCCTCCACAGCTTTCTGGGAAGAGAATTCCACACACTAATGACCTTAAAAACAAACTCCTCATCTCATTCTGTGACCCCTGGTTCTAGTCCCGCCCACAAGTGGAGCAGAAACATCCTCCAGGTAGCTACTTATCAAACCCCCGGGAAGATAATGGTGTAGTGGTATTGTCACTGGACTAGTAATCTAGAAACCCAAGGTAATGCTCGGGAGACCCCAGTTCAAATTCCACCATGGCAGATGGTGAGCTTTGAATTCAATACAAATCTGGAATTAAAGGTCTATCGATGATTGTGAAACCACCGTTGATTATCGGAAAAACCTATCTGGTTCACTAATGCCTTTTAGGGAAGGAAATCTGCCATTTTACTACCTGGTCTGGCCTACGTGACTCCAGATCCACAACAATTTGGTTGACTCTTCAATGCCTTCTGAAATGGCCTAGCAAGCCACTCAGTTCAAGGTCAATTAGGGGTAGGTTGGTCCCAGTCAGCAACATCCAGATCTCATGAATGAATAAAAAAGATCTTTAAGTTTCAATAAGATTAGCTCTCATTCTTCTAAACTCCGATGGGTATAAGCATAGCCCGAGTAACCTTTCTTCATAAGATACCCCTCTCATCCCAGGAGTGAGATGAGTTCTCTGAGCAACTTCTCTGAGTTGCTTCAACTATATCTTTTTTCAAATAAGGAGTGATTTTTAAAGCCTGAGCATTCTAGTACATAGCTCACTAAAGGTTTGTGAGAAAGATAAATAGGGTGCTGGGGTGTACCTACAGGAGAACGGATTTCTGACAATGAACACTATTTTGTTCTTGTAAACGCCTTGACTTGGTCTTAGTTACAACAAGTAATTGAGGAGTTAAGAAATAAATTATTAATCAGGACCAGGTGGGTTTTTCCGACAATCGACAGTTTTTTCACAATCATCGATAGACTTTTAATTCCAGATTTTTATTAAATTCAAATTTCACCATCTGCCATGGTGGAATTTGAACTAGGATCCCCCGAGCTTTATCCAAGGTCAAGTTTTGGCCACCACACATAGTAGTGGAATTTACACCTGGAAAAATTTCAGAAGAGGGCTACAAGATTAATTTCCAAACTAATACATCAAACGATGGTCAGAGCCTCTACAATCTCATCTCTTGCTTCTTTAAGCAATCTGCGTTACATTTCATAGAATCCCGACAGTGCAGGAGGCCACCACCACCAGACAAGTAGTGCATGAGTTCCCTGATTGAATCTTGCTCTTTAACCGGCATTCAGTTCTGATGCTGTTATGGGCAATATATTTCTGCGGAGTAAAACTGAAGCCACCTAACGTGCGCATCTTTGGACTTTTTCCGGGCATGGTCATTTATTTACTTCCAAAAACTCTGAACCCCACAATATTTCCTCTCTATACTTATCTGAGTCAATACTTCACATTCCGCCTCCTGAACACTGCCTTCCACTTTTTTGACCAGCTTGTACAGGTCTCACCTGCCACCAAACTGGTTTCAAGCCCCCAGGAATCTAAAGCCTTCCAACCTGTGCCATTTCACACACTTATCTACACTATCTTCATATTTCTGCACTCATTTGTGCATGACACAGGAGTAATCTTTGAGGTTCTGATTAATAATTTATTTCTTAACTCCTTAATTTCTGTCTGAGGACTCACAACCCTTCCTGTGCCCATGTTACTGTTGCTGATATGGACCAAGACCTCTGGCTGTTTGCCCGCACCCAGATCCCCTGAGAACGTTCTGCAGCGCCTGTGAGATATTCTTGACCCTGGAATTAGGGAGACAACATACCTTCCTGGGAACCTTCCACGTCTGCGGCCGCAGAAAAGCCCGTCAGCGCCCCAAAAATCATGTCACCGTACACTACTACTTTTCTGACCTTTCCACTCCCCTTATCCCAACCTGTACTGGTGAGCGATCCATGTTGGTGTGGAGTTGGCTCCAGTTTTACTCCGCAGAAATACATTGCCCATAACAGCATCAGAACTGAATGCCGGTTAAAGAGCAAGATTCATTCAGGGTACTCTTGCATTACATGCCCAGTTTTCTTTGTCTGGTGGTGGTAAGTGGTCACTGCCTGCACCCTCTGAATTTACAAAACTACTGAAACTTCTCCCATTCCCACTAATGTCACTCACCTCCCTTTTCTCCCCGTCTTTCCCTTGTGTCCCCTCTTTTTCTCTCTTCCCTTTGTCGTTTTTTATTTTAATTCAGTGTTGCCCCAGACATACTTAGCATGCTAGTGTGTTAGTGCCAACACCTAATAGCAATAATCCTACACACACCAATACATTTTAATGCAATGCAACGTGTGGCGTACTTTTAAAACATCTATTAAAACTGGTGTCACCACTAATACCAGACTTGTAGTCAAAGCATTTCAACTTTGTGTTATAGATCAAAATGTCTTTTCTAGACTCAGCACAAATTTAGAGCAAATCTGCAATGGTGATGCTAAGTGTACGAACATTTCACAAGATGACTATTAAGTTTCACTGTATCCCAGGGACATTTCTGGCTCACTGTATTTAGTCTGGTACAATAGCCCTGTGTAATCCTAGTGAATCAGAACCATAGTAATTTTACCTGAAAACATCTGATCTACTCTATTTGTGAACAATGGAATTTACTGCATTATATAGAGCATTGGCGAGGCCAATTTTGTGCAGTTTTGGTGTCCTTATCTGAGGAAGGATGTTTTTCTATGAAGGGAGCGCAGCAAAGGTTTACCAGGCTGATTCCTGGGATGGCGGGACTGTCATATGAGGAGAGAGACTAAGTGGATTAGGATTATATTAATTGGAGTTTAGAAGAATGAGACGGGATCTCATAGAAATTTAATACGATCAGAAAGACTGGTCCTGATGGTGGGGGAGTCCAGAACTAGGGGGTCATAGTTTGAGTATAAGCGGTAAACATTTTAGGAATGTGCTGAGGAGTCATTTTTTCACTCAGAGAGTGGCAAATCTGTGGAATTCACAAGCACAAAAAGTAGTTGAGGGCAAAACATTGGGTAATTTCAAGAAGGAATTAGATATAGCTCTTGGGGCTAAAGGAATCAAGGGATATGGAGGGAAGGCGGGATCAGGGTATTGAACTTTGTGATCAACCATGATCATAATGAATGGCAGAGCAGGCTGCTTCTATTTTCTATTTATGTCTCATAGTCTATCACAGAATTCCGACAGTACAGAAGGAGGCCATTTGGCCCATCGAGTCTGCACCGACCCTTTGAAAAACCACCCCACTGAGGACCAATCCACCGCTCTATTCCTACAACCGGACCCTAAGGGGCACTTTATCATGACCAATCCACATAACCTGCACACCTTTGGACTGTGTGAGGAAACCGGAACACCTGGAGGAAACCCACGCAGATAAGGGGAGAACGTGCAGACTACGCACAGTCACTCGATGTCGGATTCAAACCCGTTTCTATCTATGCTCACAACATCTCAGGTTAAATTTGTGTTTTCTGCTATTTAATCCTCCTTTCTCTTTTTGTTTGTTAGCAGTTTATTGTTTGCTTACTCTTTTCATCGTTGTTGTTGGGTTTGATAATTGAACACTAGTGTGGCATTATAAATTAAATAATGTTTTACTTTCTAGTTGGGAGTCTCCCAGCTAGCAAAGGGGTTAGCTAACGGAAGTGGAGATAAGAAGGTTTTCTGTAGCTCTTCACAATTAGTCTGTGAGAATGAGTTTAGAGTGTATAGTTAGTTGTGTTTTGTTAACTGTAGGTTTCGGGATAGTAACCTGCACAGGACTCATCCAGCTGGGGATGATTTTAAAAGGTAAACCGGGCCCTGTGAATGTATGATGCTGTTGCTGAAATAAAGGACTTGTAAGAAGCTCGTTGGACTCCCCTGGCTTTATCACATTGGCGACGATGATGAATTGGAGCTGTCGGCGCGCTGCTTGTTCGGCTGAGCTACCTCCTCGGAATTTTTTTTTTTTTTAAAGGAGTGGACTACGGTACAGAGTTTGTTTCTGTGGTGTTTTTTTTTCTGGAGCCTGTAATGTTATGGAAGACGAGCACTGGGTCGAGTTTCTTTTTTTGCTGCTGGCTTGTGAAGCGTGTCCATTGGGAGTGATCTGGAGTCTGACGTGTCCGGCAGTACCGGATGCGATATCTTCTGAGCGACTTCTGGTGTGGGTTAGGTAGCGTTTCGTCCGTCTCCCTCTGCTGTTGTTTCCTGATGCTGGCAGAGTGGTCCGTTCTCAAGTTGCCGCCGTCGTTTTGGAACGTCATTCTAGTCGGGAGTGCGGAGTTGAGTACGGAAGACTGTTCCGCGGCTGTTTGGACTGTGGGATTTGCAACAGTGATATTTTGTCTGCGAGCTGACAGTTATAGTACGACTGCAGGCTTTGTGCCTAGAGACTCTGGTGTTGAGTTGACTGGGCATTCCATATGTGACTTCTGGTCCTGTGGCAGCTTGCACGGAGCCTTGCTGTTTTTTTTTTTATTTGGGCTGTGTTTATTTGCCTGTGTAGAAGTACTGTTGTCAGGGCGACAGCTCCCTGGGCATTTTGGTAGGTGCTTTATTTTTAGGTAGAATTTAGAGTGCCCAATTTTTTTAAAAATTAAGGGTCATTTGGGAGTTACGGTACGTTGAGGTGGACGTTGTCCAAGGTTCCCCCAAACCTGTTCCCTCTGTAGCTGGAAGGCTTGCCACGCTGATTTGGGCCTTCGGTTGATGGGTCCGATGCCGTGGTGCACACCATCCCCGGGTTTGGCTGTTGGTAGCTTCGCCCCCTGTGTAACTGGTGAGGGTGTCGGGCCGGACGTAATGCTTGGTGGAGTACACGCCTGCCCGTCCTGCTTCTCCTTTCAGTGGCGCCTTATCTAAACCAATTTTTTTTTTTTTTAAGGTTTGTTAACACAGTGGGGTTTGCACCCGTTTGGTCCTCTCCGATCATCTCCTCCTCAATGGTCGTCCTTGCGAGGGGTGCGGGGAGGGTATAATAACCGGTAGCACTACCATAAAATGCAGGCAGCTGTAGAGCCAGCTAAAAAAGAAACAAGGACCCAGTGAGAGGTAAACCGGGCCCTGTGAATGTATGATGCTGTTGCTGAAAATTTTTTAATTAAAAAAATAAATAAATTTAGAGTATCCAATTCATTTTCTTTTTTCCAATTAAGGAGAAATTTATTGTGGCCAATCAACCTACCCTGCACATCTTTTTGGGTTGTGGGGGTGAAACCCACGCAGACACGGGGAGAATGTGCAAACTCCACACGGACAGTGACACAGAGCCGGGATCGAACCTGGGACCTCGGCGCTGTGAGGCAGCAGGGCTAACCCACTGCGCCACCGTGCTGCCCCTGCTGTTGCTGAAATAAAGGACTTTTAAGAAGCTCGTTGGACTCCCCTGGCTTTATCACAGTATTGTATTTTACTGTTTCAATATGCCATAATTGAGGTGCTGGGGTTTTCATTTTAGATGGCTGACCATGCTTGTGGGATCTTCTTTGTCAAGTCATGAAATTGGCTCGGTGGCCACCTTGGGTGAATTTCTCAAAGGGCTGAATGGCCTCCACCTCCTTCTATTTTCTATGTTTCCATATAACCATTCTAGAATTACCTTCCAATAACCATGGCAGCTTCGAGACTTTCAACTGATGTCGATAAAGCAACGGATTTTGATTCAGAATGCCCTAAAAATGCTGAAAGGGTGTCAGTTAGCTTAATTGGCTGGATGGCTGGTTCGCGATGCAGTGACACCAGCAGCGCGGGTTCAATTCCCATACCGGCTGAGGTTATTCACGAACAACCTTGCCTCCCGCCTGAGATGTGGTGACCCTTGGGTGATATTGCCACCAGTCAGCTCTCTCTCAAAGGGGAGAGCAGCCTATAGTCCTCTGGGACTGTGGCAACATTTACATTTGGTGGTGATTGGTTAGATGCGGGCCAACAGCAGCATCGCATGTTCAATTCCTGTACCAGCTGGGATTATTCAAGAAGGCCCTTCTCAACCTTGCTTCCCACCTGGTAACCCTCAGGTTAAACCACCACCAGTCAGCTCTCAAAGGGAGAGGAGCCTATGGTCCTCTGGGACTGTGGAGACATTTATACATTTACAATGCTGAAAAATACCAGGAACACTTCAAACAGATAACAAACAAGAATATACATGACAAAAATACGGTGACCAGTTTACAGAGCTTGAAGATGGTAAATAGGATGGTAACATATGCCATTATATAAAATACAACAAAAAACATGAATATGGATGGTACATTGATTTCCGAATAGTGATACTGGAGCTGATGTTTCTATCTATTGGTGGCATGAATTGATCGTCATTCCAGCATTGTGTGGAGAAGGTGAAATGTTCAAAGCCATAATTCAATCATCTGATACTGGGTGTACTGATCACCAAATTAATACTTTAAATAACTTTCTTGTTGTCACTTCATGAAAAAGTTGAGCTCCTTCTGCACAGTTGAAACTATCTTACTCAATTATTCAATTTCAAGACATTATATTTTATGTACATTACAGAAACACATTAGAAAAACATTTTTTTAAACTTAATTCTACAATTCTCAGGAATTAATTGAGCCCTCAATCCTTGATTGAAGATAAATTAGGTCAGGATTATTGATAACCAGTTCATCAAGAATAAAGACCACTTTAACATACTTTAAAATCGTTGTTGTAAACTCTTAAGAGTATCCAAATTTAACAGAATTTTAAGGAGCTCATCGTTTTTAGCACTATCAATGAGATATCTTGTGGAGGTATAATAGCACCTTGGATTTGCCAGTAAGTTAACTCACTGACTAGTAGCATTTTATACGTCTGACATTTGTAAATTCATTAGACATTGGCCTAGCTAGGTCTACGATACACTAATGAGTTTTTATAATATTGACTGGCAATTGGCTGGTAGACAGATTATCAAACTAAATTTCAATCACCTTGAGGCTAAATGTTAACAGTTTGAATCCTACCTTCAGAATAGACACTAAGGCCATGTACATGTGGAAAACCATTGCACAGAGTTTTAAACATCTAAAACATTCAGTATATTTTTAAAAAAGCAAGGTAAAGAAAAAAGTTGAAACAAGAGTAAGCCAATCTGGGAAACAAAGACAAGAAAGCTTGGGCGCGATTCTCCGCTGCAGAATAGCGGAGAATAGCGGGAGGGCCTTCCCGACAATTTTCACGGCCTCCCGCTATTCTCCCCCCTCCAGGCCGCCCCCCGACACAAATCGCGGCTCATGGTTTTTTACGGCGAACAGCGATTCTCTGCAGGCCGATGGGCCGAATACCGCGGAGTTTACGGCCGTTTTCACGGCCGCGATCACACCTGCTTTCAGCGTTCGTGAAAACGGCCGCAAAGTGCCGTCCCGGACAACCATGGCACCGATTGGCACGGCCGCACAACGGCCGTGCCAAGGGTGGCATGGGCCTGCGATCGGTGGGCACCGATCGCGGGCAGCGGGTCCGATACCCGCGCACTATTTGTTCTTCCGCCGTCCCGCAGGATCAGTCCGCGGGGCGGCTGAGGGGAATGACGGCCCGCGCATGCGCGGATTTGACGCGTCTGCGTGATGACGTCATCCGCGCATGCGCGGCTAACGTCATCGTGCGCGTCAGCCATCGTGACGCTTGGCGCACAGACTTAGCGACGGTCGCTAAGGCCGCAATGCCGTGCTTCACGGGGCCCGCTGCTAGCCCCGCCCGGGGGGGGGGAGAATCGGGTCCCGGAAGGGGGCGCGGAGGCTGCCGTGAAACACGGCCAGTTTCACGGCAGCCTTTACGACTCGCCGCATTTGGGGAGAATCGCGCCCCTTTTCTTCCAAAAATAAAAAAAAAGACGATGCCAGGCAAGATGCATTCTCTGGATCTGGTAGACGCCCGAGTGCATAGTTTAGAGCTCAAAGCTGAAGTTTAGGGGTTCACGTTTTTATGTGAGGCAAAAAATAGTATACTGATTGGCAAGAACACTTGCTCTATTAGAAAACGGTATCTCCACCATCATTAAGGAACTTTCAGTGCTGGATCATGCATCTTATAGCTTTTACTCTGTAGTTCCTTAAGGATTGGAGTAGGTGGGCACCTTGTGGCTTGCCAGCCCAAATTGCTCAGCTAGAAAAGCAATGTATCTCATTGTTGGCTTAACAATTACCAACAATTCTTATGGGGGTGCTTGAGTTTTGTTGGGTAGAAGGGTAGCTTGTGGTTCAGAATAACTTCAACAGAGTGAGCTTGATCCCTGTTCCGGCTGAAATAGACTTAGGGTCTCTGCCTCCGCACCCCTAGTAAAATCACAGAACAAGTCATGGTTCGATCACCCTCTAATAGTCAAGAAGTAGTAGTACATTGGCCAATAGTGCATCTTATAAGTATAATTAGACTAAAACTGTATTTAAGGCACCAAAGGAAACATTAACAAAGACAATGAAAATCTTGGTCAAATAGGTAGTTTTAAGGAGGAGAGCTGTGGAAAGGCAGAGACCTTTAGGAAGGGAATTTTAAAGCAGAGGGCCTCGAAGGCTGAAGACAAAATGGGTCTATGTCCCCAACGCCGGCATAAACACCAGCTATTCACTTACCTGCAGGGGGCTTGCACCAGTCCCGCCTTATCGCAGCCCTGGCTGCCCATAAGCCCCCCCTCCCCCCGGGTGCTGGATCCCCCACGGACTGAGTCCGCAGCCGGCGCGAGAGTCCCAATCAGCCATACGTGGTTAGAACCACGGCATAGGGAAATCGGCCGGTTGGGATCGGAGTATCGCTGGGAGGGTCTCTGGCAATGGCCCCCCAGCTGTACGACGTGATTGACGGACGAGCGATTCTCCGGGGGCCGGAGAATCGCCGGAGCGGCGCTGGTCACGATCCAGTCGGGAACATCGATTCTCCGCCCCCACAGAGAATCCAGCCCAAGATATGTAGAGGAGTTAGAAAAGGGGCCACGGATAGAGCCTTGAGCGACTCCAAATGTGACAGCGTAGCAGCAAGAGTAGCCATTGCTGGAGATGCTCTGGGTACAATTGGATATGTTAAGTGTGGAACAAAACAAAGCACTCCACTCAATGGGACAATGGAGGGGAGGTGTTGGAGAATGGTGTATTGCATCTTGTCAAAAGCTGCAGAGAGGTCAAGGTGGAAGAGAGCATCAGAGTCAGTCACTGAGGACGTTATTTGTGAATTTGTGTAGGGCTTTTTCAGTGACGTTCCAGGGACAGAAACCCGAGATTCAAACATTGGGTTGCAGGAAAGATGGGTATAGATTTGGATGCAACAAGAACTTCATTGAAAAAATAAATTAGGGATGGGCTGCTAATTTGCAAGGATAGCTGGGTCATGAAGGGAGGTAGAATGTTCAGCTGTTTAGTGAGAAACGGATGAAAAGAGGTGCCAAATCTTGTAGGTAAATTGTTTCAAAAAAGAAGCTAAAGATTATACAGTATTGGCAGTCCTTGATGATCCTGGAGTAGTAAGTAATTTAAGCAACGGGAAGAAAGCTCAACATGTCCAGCAAGACCTGGTGATAGAAGACTAAACCAGTCGTAGACAAGACATACCAGTTATGTGCCTTAGACCTAGAACAAATATGTGGAGTGTGGAATTTTACACGGACAGGACAAAAGCAGAGATGAAGGCATAACTGAGCATACTGACAGTATTGCAGCAAATGGGCCAAAGAATTAGAAAAAAAGGAAGTAGCAAGTGATGAGGGAAACAAGAGGAGATCAAGGATGGCCTTGACTTTGATCAAGATGATGGGAGTAGAGAAGTCACCTGAGATGGCATATTTAAGAATGGTCATGAAGAAAGTTTAGACAGTAGTGACAACAATACAGTAAAGTAGTGACAGCAGATCACAGGAAAGAGCACATTGAGGTTGAGATTGAAACCACTGAAGAGAAGCTGTTAATCTGCACAGAGGCTCAAGTAGGAGAGGGGCAAAGAGACTTGCTTTGTGCGGATGGTAGAGAAAGTAAGATTTTAATAAGAGTTCAGAGAGGGTGAACAAGTTGAAATGCTTGGGTAAAGAGCAGGTGCAAGAGGAGTAAGGGAAAAGACTATCATTTTGTGCTATGGTCACACTGCCACTACAGCAGTTTGGACGACACAGTGGGCGAAAGATATAGTCATGCAAGAAGAGCTTGATAGGTGGCACGCTGTCACCAATTATGAGCCAAGTCAAAGTCATGATGTCAAAGCAATTATCCACAATTATGTCATATGGGACCTTGATCACAAGTGAATGCACATTCTGGAGAGAGATTCTCAGAGAGGTGGTGACTATTCACCATTTGCCAGAGTCTAAGGAGACAGAAAGGACATTAGCAAGATTAGCCCCAAAACAGGTGCACTGCACAAGCTCATTGATAGAGGGGAACTGGCAGTTGTGTTTGCTGCCAGTAAAGAGGTAACGACAGGTGCCTTGATGGGTCCTTGGGAGGATGCAGAAAGGTACAAATGTTAGCTCAGGGTCTATTCTAGTTCTATTCTATTCAGAATTCAAGCCAAGCACAGTGGCAAAAAAGAGTAGGAAGGCAGAGGAGCAGTTATAGATTGGGGTAAATGAATATTTAGCAGGGAAGAAGTTAAAGTTGGCACACTTCGTTACAGGAAGGGGAAAAACAGGAAAGAAAGGTCTAAGAGAGGCCGAGAGAAGGGGAAAAGAAGGAAGATACAATTAATGGATTTGGAGTCAAAATACAAAACTCAAAGGGCACAAAGGAAATTCAGGTTTCATGGGTAGGGCAAAGATTAAGATAGATATGTTCTGGCTACAAACAGAAGATGGAGGAGGGGATATGAGAGAATGCAAAGTTAAAGACAGTCCTTCAGTTGGATGATGTTGATTAGCAAATAGGGTGCAGTCATCTTAGATTACAGTAGCCTCCTCATTATATGACTAGATTAGCAACCCAGAGATCATGAGTTTAAAGCTTGCCATGACATGCAAAATCAAGTACATCTCACGAACAACAAAGAATACCATTTTGTCATCTGGAGCCAATTGGTTCATTAATGATCTTTTAGGAACGGCCTACCATCCCAACCTAGTTGAGCCTATGTGAAATTCCAGGCCCGTACTTTGTGGCAAACTTAATGCTGTAAAGGGACACTAGGTGATGGGCTGCAAAAATTTGCCTCGTCAGTGTCACCCACATCACAATAACAAATTTTTGAAAGTCCCAGGATGACTCTTACCACTTCTGTTGATATTTCTGCATGCTCTGAAGTAACATGTTCCTGGAGAGTTGTTTCAGTGAACCCCATTTTCCCACAGTAAGGACAAGTAAAAGACTGTGGCTGCTCAACTGACAAGGCTTCTCCACCGTAATACAAATCTGCAAAACAATAATGCACACGTCAATACATGCAATAGCCTGAATATTCTAAGTGGAACAAGTACCAAAAGGGTGTTCTTAGCCCTCTAGCGATGTTAAGATAGAGCAGTACTGCACATATGCATCACAAATTAAGCTCGGCTGAAAAATGAAGAGAGATTATTGAACAGTAGCCTGAATTTTGCAGCAGTAATAATTGTGAAACTGTCAGCATTTGTCATTACTCTTTGGAAACTGACTGCAACTTCTCAAGTTCACACGATGGAAGTTCAGAAGTTGCCTTCATTGATTCTAGGCTTCTCCAGAGGGTATGCTAATGAGAACCTCTCAAATTGCAATCAACTGCAAATCATTCAACTGATAAGATCTTCCACACTGCAGTTAGGTCTTGCTGAAAGCCCTCGAAAAGTTACACCTTGTTGAGTGCGAAGTAACTGGGGTTTTAAATGCCGTGTTTGCAGCCTCACTGGCCTTGCTAAAGTATTACATTTGTTAAATCAAATTTTTCCTTTAGGATCAAATATTCTACATGCTTTTAAAATATATGATATTTTAGCTTCTACCGTAATCTCACAAGTACACTCAAATCATGCATTCAGTCATCTGCAAATTTTAGCAGTAGAGGAATGAAATAGTTTATGCTTCCTGTTTCATTTCGGAGAATACTTCAATGATTGACCGTCTAACCATGTTTGATGACATTACTACTGCTGGACACCTGAAGATCCCCTTAACCTAGCACCAAGCATAAACTGACATTGACACTGACTGCAAAATCCAGTCCGTTGTAAAAGCTTTCATTCTTCAAACTATTCAATTCTATTAATCTTGTAACAATCTTCTGCTTTTGAAAACCAGAATTATCAACAGTGGGCAGCACGGTAGCATTGTGGATAGCCCAATTGCTTCACAGCTCCAGGGTCCCAGGTTCGATTCCGGCTTGGGTCACTGTCTGCACATCCTCCCCGTGTGTGCGTGGGTTTCCTCCGGGTGCTCCGGTTTCCTCCCACAGTCCAACGATGTGCAGGTTAGGTGGATTGGCCATGCTAAATTGCCTTTAGTGTCCAAAATTGCCCGTAGCGTTGGGTGAGGGTACTGGGTTATGGGGATAGGGTGGAGGTGAGGACCTTGGGTGGGGTGCTCTTTCCAAGAGCCGGTGCAGACTCGATGGGTTGAATGGCCTCCTTCTGCACTGTAAATTCTATGTCTATGTTAGTCCAGAAAACAAATGAGAGCGAGAATACAGTGTAGATTTACTAAGATACTATCTTGTATGAAGAAATAAAAGTTCTAACGAAGAGTTGATAAATTGGAAATATTTTTCTTAGACCAGAGATGAAAGAGTGATTTGATTAACGTAATTAAATTATGTAAAAGTTAGGTTGAAACAGACTGCTTCTAATGATTAAGCAGGTCTAAGATAAGAGATGTAATGCAGAGTCCAAGAGAAACTTTTTATAAAGAAGGTAGCATGAATATTGAAGATAACAGTTGGATTATAGGGAACACTCAAAGAACAACACAAATAGCCACCATCCTAAAACCAGAGGTAACTATTTAGTGGGTTATTTTAGCCCAGTCAATTCATTAGCTATTTTTGGAATATCTTCAATAAATGGGATGCTATTTCAGTTAGATGCTGATTTACTAAAAGTAACATTTTGAAATATCTTTGTTGAGGACTGTTTCTATAAAATCTAACAAAGTGCTATCTAAAAAGTACAGTAAATCTTACTGTTTAATGTCTAACTCACTTTACATGATGAATTTTACGAAAAATTATATCTGTGCAATACACTCCTCTCTCCCTGTTGTGTTTTGGAAGCTGTTAAAATACTTGGTTGGCTACCTGCCCTTGCAAAAAGATTCATATACTGGAGTATGTTGAATTGTAAGGCAAAAGAACACAAGTGGGAATCAAGATGCAAAATCAGAACTGGGCAAACCCTCCACTAGTGATTCGATAATCTAATAGCTAGCCGGAAGCATACATGGTGCAACAAGCCCTGTTGGTTAGCTAGCCTCTCATTTGTGGTGGTGCCATGACAAATGCATTTCACTCAGCTCTAAATATTTCCATAAGCCACCGCCCAACAGGTATAATGCTCAGGCTGGACAAGCAGGAGCTACCCATTGGATTGGATTGGATTTGTTTATTGTCACGTGTACCGAGGTACAGTGAAAAGTATTTTTCTGCAAGCAGCTCAACAGATCATTCAGTACTAGGAAGGAAAGGGAATTAAACAAAATTCAAGAAAATACATAATAGGGCAACACAAGATATACAATGTAAGTACATAAGCATTGGCATTGGATGACGCATGCAGGGTGTAGTGTTAATGAGGTCAGTCAATAAGAGGATCATTTAGGAGTCTGGTGACAGTGGGGAAGAAGCTGTTTTTGAGTCTGTTCGTGCGTGTTCTCAGACTTCTGTATCTCCTGCCCGATGGAAGAAGTTGGAAAAATGAGTAAGCCGGGTGGGAGGGATCCTTGATTATGCTGCCCGCTTTCCCCAGGCAGCGGGAGGTGTAGATGGAGCCCATGGATGGGAGGCAGGTTCGTGTGATGAACTGGGCGGTATTCGCGACTCTCTGAAGTTCCTTGCGGTCCTGGGCCGAGCAGTTGCCATACCAGGCTGTGAGGCAGCCCGATAGAACATAAGAACATAAGAACTAGGAGCAGGAGTAGGCCATCTGGCCACTCGAGCCTGCTCCGCCATTCAATTAGATCATGGCTGATCTTCTGTGGACTCAGCTCCACTTTCCGGCCCGAACACCATAACCCTTAATCCCTTTATTCTTCAAAAAACTATCTATCTTTACCTTAAAAACATGTAATGAAGGAGCCTCAACTGCTTCACTGGGCAAGGAATTCCATAGATTCACAACCCTTTGGGTGAAGAAGTTCCTCCTAAACTCAGTCCTAAATCTACTTCCCCTTATTTTGAGGCTATGTCCCCTAGTTCTGCTGTCACCCGCCAGTGGAAACAACCTGCCCGCATCTATCCTATCTATTCCCTTCATAATTTTAATGTTTCTATAAGATCCCCCCTCGTCCTTCTAAATTCCAACGAGTACAGTCCCAGTCTACTCAACCTCTCCTCGTAATCCAACCTCTTCAGCTCTGGGATTAACCTAGTGAATCTCCTCTGCACACCCTCCAGCGCCAGTACGTCCTTTCTCAAGTAAGGAGACCAAAACTGAACACAATACTCCAGGTGTGGCCGCACTAACACCTTATACAATTGCAACATAACCTCCCTAGTCTTAAACTCCATCCCTCTAGCAATGAAGGACAAAATTCCATTTGCCTTCTTAATCACTTGTTGCACCTATAAACCAACCTTCTGTGACTCATGCACTAGCACACCCAAGTCTCTCTGAACAGCGGCATGCTTTAATATTGTATCGTCTAAATAATAATCCCGTTTGCTGTTATTCCTACCAAAATGGATAACCTCACATTTGTCAACATTGTATTCCATCTGCCAGACCCGAGCCCATTCACTTAACCTATCCAAATCCCTCTGCAGACTTCCAGTATCCTCTGCACTTTTCGCTTTACCACTCATCTTAGTGTCATCTGCAAACTTGGACACATTGCCCTTGGTCCCCAACTCCAAATCATCTATGTAAATTGTGAACAATTGTGGGCCCAACACAGATCCCTGAGGGACACCACTAGCTACTGATTGCCAACCAGAGAAACACCCATTTATCCCAACTCTTTGCTTTCTATTAATTAACCAATCCTCTATCCATGCTACTACTTTACCCTTAATGCCATGCATCTTTATCTTATGCAGCAACCTTTTGTGTGGCACCTTGTCAAAGGCTTTCTGGAAATCCAGATATACCACATCCATCGGCTCCCCGTTATCTACTGCACTGGTAATGTCCTCAAAAAATTCCACTAAATTAGTTAGGCATGACCTGCCTTTTACGAACCCATGCTGCGTCTGCCCAATGGGACAATTTCTATCCAGATGCCTCGCAATTTCTTCCTTGATGATAGATTCCAGCATCTTCCCTACTACCGAAGTTAAGCTCACTGGCCTATAATTTCCTGCTTTCTGCCTACCTCCTTTTTTAAACAGTGGCGTCACGTTTGCTAATTTCCAATCCACCAGGACCACCCCAGAGTCTAGTGAATTTCGGTAAATTATCACTAGTGCATCTGCAATTTCCCTAGCCATCTCTTTTAGCACTCTGGGATGCATTCCATCAGGGCCAGGAGACTTGTCTGCCTTTAGCCCCATTAGCTTGCCCATCACTCCCTCCTTAGTGATAACAATCCTCTCAAGGTCCTCACCTGTCATAGCCTCATTTCTATCAGTCGCTGGCATGTTATTTGTGTCTTCCACTGTGAAGACCGACCCAAAAAACCTGTTCAGTTCCTCAGCCATTTCCTCATCTCCCATTATTAAAACTCCCTTCTCATCCTCTAAAGGACCAATATTTACCTTAGCCACTCTTTTTTGTCTTATATATTTGTAAAAACTTTTACTGTCTGTTTTTATATTCTGAGCAAGTTTACTCTCATACTCTATCTTACTCTTCTTTATAGCTTTTTTAGTAGCTTTCTGTTGCCCCCTAAAGATTTCCCAGTCCTCTAATCCCCCAGCAATCTTTGCCACTTTATATGCTTTTTCCTTCAATTTGATACTCTCCCTTATTTCCTTAGATATCCACGGTCGATTTTCCCTCTTTCTTCCGTCCTTCCTTTTTGTTGGTATAAACCTTTTCTGTGGTGCATCTAATGCCCTGTGCACCTACGTTTTAGATATGCTTGTTAAAACTCCCAGCAGTATTTGGTGAAAGACTTTCTGCGTTATGCTAATGATTGAAGTGTTCCACCTCCCATTTAACTGGCATCAATCACATGGGATTACTGGAAGAAAGGGTTTTGGAATTAAAAGTGCCGTGCTCTAAAATGTGAATGTCTATTGGTTTAAAAAGTCTCTTTGCGATGAAGGGGAGTGTGTTGTGGTAGTCAGTTATCCTTACTGCTCTCCACAATTACTTGGGCACATAAATAATTATTTATTTTGTCTTGGACTGTGTAACCAACTATCCACACATCTTAGAGCAGGCATTGTCAAACTCAGGGCGTGACCCGCGGGTGAGTCGCGGGCGGGTTTCAAGAGGGCCGCGTAGCTGCCCGTCGCGGCGCCCCAATCGCGCAAACCTGAGCCAACAGCCGGCTGTTAAAAACGCTGGCTGCAAGTGGCCTTCAAAACGGCCACGAACATGTAAAAAAAATGCGGCACGCATGCGCAAATTTTTATTTTTTTTTACAATTTCGGGGGGAGGGGTTATTTGATAAAATTTTACCTGAAAAAAATGCAGAACTTTGGACAGATGGAGACTCCATGTTTTCCGACACCGGAAGGCTTCACCTTCATCCAACAGCTTCCATTGGAGGAGCGTGTACGAGGGCCAAAGGGACCCAAAACCATTTCCTCCATTTTTGTCAGCAGCAAACAAGGCAAGAGAAAATGGTGGGTCGCGCAGGTCGGCTGCGCTGGGTCCCGAAGGTTGGCTGGTTGGTAAAAATGGGTCCCCAGAAAAAAAGTTTGAGAACACTGTATTATAGTATCAATGATACTTAGCATACAAGCCCAGCATGAGGTATCTGCCAAGAATACACTTTTTGGAGAGAGATTAATTGTTTTGGTTTGCATATCTGCATATATTCATGAATGGGGAAAGAACCACGGTCTTGTCCGCTCACTTTCAGGGAAAGCAAACATAATTGAACACACACACGGGCAATCAGTCAAGTATTATATTAAGTGATGGAGAATGAGATGCAAGTTTGAGTTTTGTGTTGGAAATTAAAGTGGAAGAATATTTGAAATGAGTTGCCAGAAAAAGATAATGCCGAAGTCGGACAGCTGACAAAATGGTCAAGTTGCATGGTGCAATCATTTTCTCTTATTTTTTTGGAGAAGTAGAAGCCAAGTGAAGCGAGGTTTGTTCACAACTATTACCTTTTACATTCACTTGTTGACTATAAAATTAAACAGGTAAGCAAGTCACACCTAGTCTCATCTCAAGTGCTTTTTTAGTTTTCCACTATTGAAGAATTGGACAGGCTGATGATGCTGGGACAGGCACAAAAAATATCACATCCAGTTCAAATTGCAACGAGTTACTAAGTTACACACCTTGGGTTACACTATTGTATCCTTAAATTATTAGGAGTATAAGCACACATGAACAAAAGATAGGAACTATTGGGGATGATTCTACATTGCACGGAAAATAATATTCTACCATAGAGTAAATATTTGTATTACTACTCCACACTTTTTAAAGTTTCTATATTTTGGGTACTTGATCATTTAATCATAATGGGCGGTAAATAGATTGTTCTGAAATCCAAATTCAACATCACTTGCTCTAGTGTCACACAAGCCACTTACTAAATTTAATTCAACAACCACATATGTATTTTCCAAAGTAACTAATGTGAGATAAAATGGGGAAGCACCATTCAGTTCAAAATACCTGCTCTTAATTCCACATGTACCATGTATAGAAGGTTGGCACCACTTACTTCCATAATTAAAGCTTGGAGATTAGGTGGTGCAAATTAGTGCATTGCCCTTTCATCTCTGGCACCTAGCTTTGGATCCAGCCTATAATGAGATTGGATAAAAGAGCACTCACTGTCTGCTGTAAACATGTCTCAGGAAATATTCTCAGTCCAATTAGAGGTTTCAATGCATAACATGCCACACAAATTGCCACAACTGTTGCAGTCTCCCTCCAAGAGTCTATAACATTAGTTAATGTGGGAAACACACAAATTCACAGAATTTAGTTTTCCACTAAAGTTGGCATTATGGCATGTTGGTTAAACAGATTAGAAGGAACAATACCGCATACTTTGTGTAATCCCAATGTTTACACTGGCTAACAAATATGGGGGGGGGGTCTCATTACTCAAAATGACTAAAAGATTTTTGCAGCACACCCCATTGTATATCCCTCACTCTTAAAATGCTATTTCATCTTTACACATAAAAAGGGGTGATGCGGAGAAAAGGAACAGATTTCTACAACCTCGATCACTTTACTAACCCTTGCTGTGACAATGTCTCATTGAAAGTTCAATACTGAAAGTGTTTTCCATGGAGACAGTACAGTCAGATAGAAACTGGTATTTATATTGCTCATTTAACATAAGAAAACGGGCCCAATTTTCTTTGCTCCACTTTTGATCCCATGGACTCTTACTTTTCAGGCCAGCCTGCCTTGCGAAAATCCACAAAGACTGCCTGCAACACCCTCCATTCCCACCTCAAATAATTCAGTTGCGTTGGAATTGACCGTCTCTGAACATATCCATGCCATCAGATCGTGATTAATGTTTTGTTTTCTTTTGTTAACTGATTGTATTAGATTTTTAACATTTCATACAAAAGAATATAAAAGATGTGGAGTGAGAATGAAAGATAAGTCGTAGCCACAGAAACTCAAGAGAAACCGGGTGCGAATAGCATGCTCCTGCCCCACCGAACGTATTTCCTCTCATCTTGAAAATGAAAATGAAAATTGCTTATCGTCACAAGTAGGCTTCAAATGAAGTTACTGTGAAAAGCCCCTAGTCGCCACATTCTGGCGCCTGTTCGGGGAGGCTGGTACATCTTGACTCCATCCTCACTCCTCTGGTCCATTCCCGCACCACCTACATCTGGGATTTCTCTGATGTACTGCGCCATATTGACAGCTTCCAGTTCGCGGGCCCTAACCGCATTCTATTCACCATGGATGTGCAATCTCTCTACACCTCCATCCCACACCAGGATGGCCTGAGAGCCCTTTGCTTCTTTCTTGAAAACAGGCCCGGACAATTCACATCCACCACCACTCCTGAATGCCTGTCGTTCTATCTCTCAACAACTTCTCATTTAACTCATCCCATTTTCTCCAAATCAAAGGTGCAGCAACGGGTACCTGCATGGGTCCTAGCTACGCTTGCCTTTTTATGGGGTATGTGGAACATTCCTTGTTCCAGGCCTAACTGGGTCCCCTCCCACAACTCCTTTACCGATACACTGATGACTATTTTGGTGCTGCTTCATGCTCTCGTCCGGACCTGGAAAGATTCATCAATTTCACTTCCAGTTTCCACCCCTCCATCACTTTCACCTGATCCATCTCAGACACTTCCCTCCCCTTCCTTGATCTTTCTGTCTCCATTTCCGGCAATAGACTATGTACTAATATCCACTACAAACCCACTGACTCCCACAGCTATCTGGACTACAGCTCTTTGCACTCTGTAAGGACTCCACCCTTTTCTCTCAACTCCTTCATCTCCGTCACATTTGTTCCGATGATGCCACTTTCCAAAATGGTGCTTCGAAAATGCGTTCCTTCTTCGTCAACCGTGATTTCCCACCTACAGTTGTTGACAGGGCCCTCAACAGTGTGCGGTCCATCTCCCGCGCCACTACCCTTGCCCCCTCCCCTCCCTCCAGGAACAAGGATAGAGTGCCCCTCGCTCTCACATTTCATCCCGCCAGCCTCCGTATGCAAAGCATAATCCTCTGCCATTTTCACCAACTGCAGCGTGATGCCACCATCAAACACATCCTCCCTTCACTCTCTCTGTCAGCATTCCGCAGAGACCGTTCCCTCCGAGATAGTCTAGTCCACTCCTCCAACATACCCAGTACCTCTCCCATCACCCATGGCACCTTCCCATGCAATCGCAGAAGGTGTAACACCAGCCCCATTACCTCTTCCATGCTTAACATCCCAGGCCCAAAACACTCATTCCAGGTTAAGCAGCGTTTCACTTGTATATCTTCCAATTTGGTCTATTGCATTCGCTGCTCCCAATGTGGTCTCCTCTATATCGGAGAGACCAAACCCAAACTGGGTGATCGCTTTGCTGAGCATCTTCGGTCTGTGCGCATTCAGGTCCCTGACCCTCCCATTGCTTGCCATTTTAACAAAAGACCCTGCTCCCATGCCCACAAGTCTGTCCTTGGCCTGCTGCAATGTTCCAGTGAAGCTCAACGCAAACTGGAGAAACAACATCTCATCTTCCGATTAGGCACGCTACATACAGCCTTCCGGTCTCAACATCGAATTCAAAAACAGGCAATTAGCTCCACCCCACCATGACCAATTTGTTTTCATCCCATTTCATTTTAACTGTCTTTTACCATTTCTTTCTATCTTGTCTTTCTTAATATATATTTAACCACCCACCCTCTTATACACCTTTCCTTACCCTTTCTCCTCTTTGCTGCCCCCTTCCCGTCCCCCCACATCTACAGTTCATCCTCTGATGTTAGTTTCTCTGCTGTTTGGCCTTTCAAATCTTTTGTTCTCTCTGGTGACTGCCATTAGCACTCTTTCCCTTCGTTTCTGTGGCCATTGGTTCCTGTGGGCAGCACAGTAGCACAAGTGGCTAGCACTGTGTCTTCACAGCGCCAGGGTCCCAGGTTCGATTCCCCACCGGGTCACTGTCTGTGTGGAGTCTGCATGTTCTCCCCGTGTCTGCATGGATTTCCTCGGGTGCTCCGGTTTCCTCTCTCAGTCCAACGGTGTGCAGGTTAGGTGGATTGGCCATGCTAAATTGCCCTTAGTGTCCAGAAAGGTTAGGAGGGGTTATTGGGTTACCGGGATAGAGTGGAAGCGAGGGCTTAAGTGGGTCGGTGCAGACTCGATGGGCTGAATGGCCTCCTTATGCACTGTATGGTCTATGAATTCCATGAGTTAGCACCCGGTTTCCCTGGGTTTCTGTGGCCATGACTCATCTTTCATTCTCACTCCACAGTATAAATATTTCCCACTTTCTCTGTCTGTTAGCTTTGACATAGAGTCATCGGACTCGAAACGTTAGCTCTTTTGTCTCCCTACAGATGCTGCCAGACCTGCTGAGATTTTCCAGAATTTTCTCTTTCGTTTCAGATTCCAGCATTCATAGTAATTTGCTTTCTATTAATATAAAAGATGTGGGACTTCCGGTTGCGGCTATGCGGAGCTAAGCCGCACGTTCGGCAGCTCCCGCTACTTAAGGACTTTTGGGCCGATTTGAGGGTCCCAAACGGCGCTGTTTCAACGAATCCCGGTGGGGGAAGGTGACTAGAGGAGCATTCCCCATAATTTATGGTGCTCACCCGGAGTGGGGCAAAGGAAAAAGCTGCCGCAGCTCCCCAAGAAAAGCGGGGGAAGAAGGACAAAATGGCGGCCAGCGGAACACCCGAGGACTGGTGGAAGTGGGCGCAGGAGCAGCAGGCCGCTCTTCTGCGCTGTTTTGCGGAGCTGAAGACTGAGCTGCTGGACTCCCCGAATGCGACTACCAACAAGCTGCTTGGGACCCAGGTGGCCCAGGAGGCGTCCATTCGGGAGTTGCAGCAGCAGGCCGCTGAGCGGGAGGAGGCGGCCGTGGTCCTCGTGGGGAAAGTGGAGTTACACGAGGCACTTCACAAAAAGTGGCAAGACCGCTTGGAGGAGCTGGACGTTCGCACGAGGCAAAATAATTTGAGGATCCTGGGCCTGGCGGAGGGGCTGCAGGGGTCGGATCTCCCGTCGTATGTGACCACGATGTTGAGCTCGTTGATGGGGGCGGGGTCCTTCCATTGGCCCCTGGAGCTTGAGGGAGCTCACAGAGTGCTGGCCAGGAGGCCTAAGGCAAATGAACCCCTGAGAGCGGTGCTGGTGCGGTTCCATCGATTCAGCGACCGGGAGGGTGTGCTGCGCTGGGCCAAGAAAGAGAGGAGCAGCAAGTGGGAGAATTCGGTAGTGCGAATCTACCAGGACTGGAGTGCGGAGGTGGCTAAGCGGCGGGCCGGGTTCAACCGGACGAAGGCGGTGCTGCATGCCAAGCAGGTCAGATTTGGAATGCTGCAGCCTGCGCGCCTGTGGGTGACATACAAGGACCGGCACCACTACTTCGAGTCCCCGGAGGAGGCGTGGGCCTTTGTACAGGCGGAGAAGCTGGACTCGAAATAGGGTCTGGGGACACACTGTGGCCGTTGCTGTTTTCGCTGTTGCTGTTCTTCAACTTTGACATGTGTGTTTTTTATGCTGGTTTTCTTTTTGCTCTGTTTCTGGGTGGGTCTGTCTGTTGGGTATGGGTGTGGGGTATGTGGGGAATGTTGGGGGTGTGTGTTTTATGTGTTCTCTTCTGTACGGGGCTGGGGGTTGGTGTGAAACTGGATTTTGGGGAGCTGCGTCAGAAGGGTGGGGTGTGGCAGTGTGAAAGCGCGGGCTTTCCTCTGGTTTCCCGCGCTGTGGGGCGGGGGGGCGGAGCTGGCGGGATAAGGCGTGGCCTCTACTGGTTTTCTTTCCCGCGCTGAAGCGGTGCTAAGGAGGTGTGGTAAGAGGAGGATGACCCCATGCTGGGAGGGGATGGGTTCTGGCGGGAGCTGCCGGGGTCAGAAGTCAGCTGACTCACGGAAGTACCATGGAGGGTGCGTCGCGGCTAGGAGGGGTCCTAGCCTTGGGGGGGGGGGGGGGGGGGGGGGGGGGGGGGGGGGGGGGGGGAATACCGGGTTGCTGCTGGAATGGCCAGGAAGGAGCTGGTGTGGGCCGGGGGGGGTGGAGGAGAGGCGTTATCGCCATGGGGAACGGGTCGGGCGGGGCAAGCTGGCCTGGGGCGAGCAGTCGATAAGCTATGGCTAGCCGGCGGGGGAGGGGGGCGGTTTGCCCTCTGATCCGGCTGATTACCTGGAACGTGAGGGGGCTGAATGGGCCGGATAAGAGAACTAGGGTATTTTCTCATCTGAAGGGGTTGAAGGCAGACGTGGCTATGCTCCAGGAGACCCACTTGAAGGTGGTGGACCAGGTTCGTCTGAGGAAGGGGTGGGTGGGGCAGGTTTTTCACTCAGGATTGGACGCGAAGAACCGGGGGGTGGCGATTCTGGTGGAGAAGAGGGTGGCGTTCGAGGCAGCAGAGGTGGTGTCGGACAAGGAGGGCAGATATATTATGGTGAAGGGTAGGCTGCAGGGAGAGAAGGTGGTGCTGGTTAATGTATATGCCCCGAAATGGGATGATGCTGGCTTCATGAGGCGCTTGTTGGGCCGCATTCCGGACCTGGAGGCAGGGGGCCTGATCATGGGGGGAGACTTTAACACAGTGCTGGATACCCCACTGGACCGGTCCAGTTCAAGGACGGGTAGGAGACCGGCGGCGGCCAAAGTGCTGAGGGGATTCATGGACCAGATGGGCGGGGTGGATCCCTGGAGGTTTGGGAGACCGAGAGCGCGGGTGTATTCCTTTTTCTCTCATGTCCATAGGGTCTATTCCCGAATAAATTTTTTTGTCCTGAGCAGGGGATTGATCCCGAGGGTGCAGGATGCCGAGTACTCGGCCATAGCGATTTCAGACCATGTTCCGCACTGGGTTGATCTGGAGATGGGGGAGGCGCGGGACCAGCGCCCGCTCTGGCGCCTGGATGTGGGGATGCTGGCTGATGAGGAGGTGTGTAGGAGGGTCCGGGGAAGTGTTGAGGGGTATCTTGATACCAATGACACGGGGGAGGTCCGGGTGGGGATGGTTTGGGAGGCTCTGAAAGCAGTGATCCGGGGGGAGCTGATCTCCATCCGGGCCCATAGGGAAAGGAGGGAGAGGAAGGAGAGGGAGAGACTGATGGGGGAGCTCCTGGATGTGGTCAGGAGATACGCGGAGGCACCGGAGGAGGGGTTGCTGGGGGAACGGCGTAGTTTGCAGGCCAAATTTGACTTGTTGACCACCAGAAAGGCGGAGACACAGTGGAGGAGGGCGTAGGGCGTATATGAGTATGGGGAGAAGGCGAGCAGGATGTTGGCGCTTCAGCTCCGTAGGCGAGATGCGGCTAGGGAAATTGGTGGAGTGACAGATAAGGGTGGGAATGTAGTGCAGAAGGGGACAGAAGTAAATGGGGTCTTTAGGGACTTCTACGAGGAACTGTACCGGTCGGAACCTCCGATGGGGAGAGGGGGGATGGAGAGCTTCATGAACAGGCTATGTTTCCCAAGGGTTCAAGAGGAGCTGGTAGAGGGGCTGGGGGCGCCGATAGAGTTGGAGGAGCTAGTCAGGGGGATTGGACAAATGCAGTCAGGTAAGGCCCCGGGGCCGGACAGGTTCCTGGTGGAATTTTATAAAAAGTATGCGGATCTGGTGGGCCCCCTGTTGGTGCGAGCCTTCAATGAGGCATGGGAGGGGGGGGCTTTGCCCCCGACGATGTCGCGGGCACTGATCTCTCTGATCCTAAAGCGGGATAAGGACCCCTTGCAGTGTGGATCATACAGGCCTATCTCGCTCCTCAATGTTGACGCTAAGTTGCTGGCGAAGATCCTGGCCACCAGGATAGAGGACTGTGTGCCAGGGGTGATACACAAAGACCAGACAGGATTTGTCAAGGGACGGCAGCTCAACACGAATGTGCGGAGACTGCTAAATGTTATCATGATGCCGGCAGTGGAGGGGGAGGCGGAGATAGTGGTGGCGCTGGATGCAGAGAAAGCGTTTGATAGAGTTGAGTGGGGGTACCTGTGGGAGATGCTGGAGCGGTTCGGATTTGGGGAGGGATTCATCAAATGGGTGAGGCTGCTCTACGCGGCTCCGATGGCGAGTGTAGTTACCAATGGAAGGAGATCGGAGTACTTTAGGCTCTACCGTGGGACCAGGCAGGGGTGCCCCCTGTCCCCCTTGCTCTTTGCACTGGCGATTGAACCTTTGGCTATGGTGTTGAGGGAGTCAGGGAGATGGAGGGGTCTGGTGCGGGGTGGGGAGGAACATCAGGTATCGCTGTATGCGGACGACCTGCTGTTGTATGTGGCGGACCCAGAAAGGGGAATGCCGGGGGTGATGGAGCTGTTAGCGGATTTTGGGGGCTTCTCGGGCTATAAGTTAAATCTAGGCAAGAGCGAGGTATTTGTAGTACACCCGGGTGATCAGGAGGAGGGAATTGGGAGGCTCCCGTTCAAGAGGGCAGTGAAGAGTTTCAGATACCTGGGGGTGCAGGTGGCCAGGAGTTGGGGGACTCTCCATAAGCTTAATTTTACCAGGCTGGTGGAGCAGATGGAGGAGGAATTTAAAAGGTGGGACATGGTGCCGCTATCGTTGGCGGGTAGAGTGTAGTCCGTCAAAATAACGGTTCTCCCGAGGTTCTTGTTCCTCTTCCAGTGTTTGCCCATCTTTATCCCTAGGGCCTTTTTTAGAAGGGTGACCAGCAGCATCATGAGCTTTGTTTGGGCGCATGGGACCCCGAGGGTGAAGAGGGTCTTCTTGGAGCAGGGTAGAGATGGGGGGGGGGCTGGCGTTACCCAATCTCTCGCGGTATTATTGGGCGGCCAATGTGTCGATGGTGCGCAAGTGGGAGATGGAGGGGGAGGGGGCAGCATGGAAACGGATGGAGTGGGCGTCCTGTGGAGATACAAGCCTGGGGGCCCTGGGAACTGCGCCGTGGCCATTCCCTCCTACGAGATATACCACAAGTCCGGTGGTGGCGGCTACCCTCAAGATTTGGGGGCAGTGGAGGCGACATAGGGGAGAAGTGGGGGGCTCGATGGAGGCTCCGTTAAGGGGGAACCATAGGTTCGTCCCGGGGAACATTGATGAGGGATTTCAGGGTTGGCACAGAGCGGGCATCAGACAGCTGAGGGACCTGTTTATTGATGGGAGGTTTGCGAGCCTGGGGGAGTTGGAGGAGAAATTTGGGCTCCCCCCGTGAAACATGTTCAGGTATCTGCAAGTAAAGGCATTTGCTAGACGGCAGGTGGAGGGATTCCCTTCGCTTCCCGCAAAGGGGGTGAGTGACAGGGTGCTTTCGGGGGTCTGGGTCGGAGAGGGGAAGATATCTGATATCTACAAGGTTATGCAGGAGGTGGAGGAGGCGTCAGTAGAGGAGCTGAAAGCTAAGTGGGAGGGAGAACTAGGGGAACAGATCGAAGACGGGACATGGGCTGATGCCCTGGAGAGGGTTAATTCTTCCTCCTCGTGTGTGCGGCTTAGCCTCATCCAATTCAAGGTGCTGCATAGGGCCCATATGACTGGGACGAGGATGAGTAGGTTCTTTGGGGGTGAAGATACGTGTGTCAGGTGCTCGGGGAGTCCAGCGGACCATGCCCATATGTTCTGGGCATGCCCGGAGGAGTTCTGGAAGGGGGTGGCGAGGACGGTGTCGAGGGTGGTGGGATCCAGGGTCTAGCCAGGATGGGGACTCGCGATTTTTGGGGTGGGAATGGAGCCGGGAGTGCAGGAGGCGAAAGAGGCCGGTGTGCTGGCCTTTGCGTCCCTAGTAGCCTGGAGAAGGATCTTGCTACAATGGAAGGATGCGAGGCCCCCAAGCGTGGAGACCTGGATCAATGACATGGAGGGTTTTATTAAGCTAGAGAAGGTCAAATTCAGCCCTGAGAGGATCGGTACAAGGGTTCTTTAGGCGGTGGCAACCTTTCCTCAACTTTCTGGCTCAACGATAGGGTACGGGGACAGTAGCAGCAGCAACCCAGGGGGGAGGGGGGGAAGGGGGAGGGAAAGGGGGGGGGGGGGGGGGAGGAGGGAAAGGGGGGGGGGGGAGGGAGACTATGACTATGTTTGTTTATTTAATTTTAATTTATTCTTAAGTTCTCTTGTTGTTTATTGGGGTTGGGGGGGGTGGGGGGTTGTGATACATGCGTTGATACTGTCTGGGGGGGTGTTACAGTTATTATGGGTTATTTTGTTGCATTTCATTGTTTGTCGTTATATTTTATATTTTCTGTAAAAAATTCCAATAAAATTATTTTCAAAAAAAATATATAAAAAATGTGAACCATACGAAACATTCTTTAACAAGATTGGAAAATAATGATCAAAACCTCCATTTGTTCCTTCTCATAGCAGCCTGGAATAGATATCATCTGGGCCTGGCAATTTATTTACTTTCAAGATACTAAACTAGTCAAAACATCTCCTCTCACTACTTTGATACTCTTTCTCGACTACAATGTCTGCATGTCTCCAGCCATATGCCTGCCAGCAGAACATAGCTCGATCAGTTCACGTCCAAGAGTTGCCAGAGATCAGGTCTCCCAGAAGAACTTTTTCAAAATAGCAACAGTGATTCTGTTGCTACACTAGTAATCCAAAAGTCTGGAGAAGTAATCTGGAGATTCAATTCCACCATGGCAGCTTGTGAATGCAAATATATATATATATTGGGAACAAAAAGCTAGCAGTGTATCAGTAATGATTATAATGACGCTATTGGATTGTCTTAAAAATCTAACTGATTCACTAATGTCCTAAAACCTACTCTCCTTACCTGAGCTAACCTATATGTAACTTCATAGCAATGAAGCCAACTCTCAGCTGACCCCTGAAATGACCTAGCAAGCCAACCATTTGTAACATATCGTGTGCATGACTGGACTTTAACATAGATAGCGGGTTCAGATATGACTAAAACACACGCAGCCCATCTAACCTTGCTAAATCCTCCTTGCTGACAGCTAGCGACTTGTGCCAATGTTGAGAGATATCTCACAAACTAATCAAGCAACAATCTAACTTAGTCACACTCAAGAATTATATTGGCCCAACATCACAAACTCCTCTATCACAATCCCTTGGTTATGTCCTGCCCCAGTGTCAGGTCATACCCACTAAAGGGGCAGCAGTGGTATAGTTGGGCAGGAGTGCCTTGGGAGAACTAAACATTAATTCCAGACCTCATTAAGTATCATGGCATCAGGCCAAACAAGAGGAAGGAAACCATCAGTTAACTACCACTTATTCCTCTCTTTCAGTGATAAATCAGTACTCCTTCATGTTAAATGTCATTTGGAAGGAGCAGAGGGGAGCTCAGGCACAAAATGTAACCAGGATTGGGAGAGTGTGGGGAGTGTGGCACTATGACTGCTCTACCTGGAATGGATTCAGAACAGATCCAACAGTTCAAAGCTGGGTACATGCAGAACAGAGGCAGCAGAATTATATTTAAGCACAATCTGTAAACTCATAGCCCTGCATATCCCTCTCAATTACCATCAAGCTAAGCAACCAATCCTCCTTCAATGAAATGTGTGGAAGAGCAAGCCAGAAGCAACATGAGGCATATAGAAAATAAAGTGAAGCTACAGCACTGGACCAAACGCATACAGAGAAGCAGAAGTAGCTCACTACAGACCTATCTATGCCATCCTACAAGCAGTGGAGCAAATTTAAAATCTGCAGTTTTGCCACATTCAGTTATGATATGTGGACAGTTAAACAATTAATAGCAAGAGACAGCTTCATGAATATCCAGATTCTCAACAATGGCAGGGGACAGTATGAGAGTACAATTGACAAGGTTGTATCATTTGCAACCATCTTCAAGCAAGAGTGTTGAGTGGATGACCCATGCTTCCTTCCTCTTTTCAGCCCCCATCATCACAGATACCAGCATTCAGCCAATTAGATTTAGCCCACGTGATATCAAGAAACAGCAAAGCGCACTGGTCACAGCTCTGCGTCTCAATACCATCCCATCTGTAATGTTGAAGATTTGTGCTCCAGAACTAGCCATGCCTCTAGCCAAGCCGACCCCAACAGCTGTGCTACCCAACAATATGACAATTGACCAGGTGTATCCTGCCCACAGAAAGCAGGACAACTCCAATCAGCCTACTCTCAAATCAGCAGCGAAGTGATGGAAGGTGTTGTCAACAGTGTTTTATCAAGCAGCATTAACTCTCAAATAACCTCTTCACCGATATTCCTTCCATCTACAGAATTCATTGCAACTTTGATCCAAAAATGGACAAAAGTTTGGAATTCCAGAGATAAGGCAACGCAACTGCCCTGGACACAGAGGGAGCATTTGATCTGGTATGGCACCAGGGAGGCATGATAAAATTGAAGTGAACATGGCTCAAGGGGAAAACTCTACACTGACTCATCGAGCACAAAGGAAAATAATTATGCCTGTTGAAAGTCAATCTCTTAGTCCCAGGGCATCACTGCAGGAACTCCTCAGGGAACTTTCTTAGTCTCAAGCAACTTAGTTGCTTTATTAATGACCATCATGAGGTCAGAAGTAGGTACGTTAATTGATGAATACATAATGTTCAGTAGCGTTTGCTGCTCCTCAGGTACTAAAGTAGTTTGTGCCAATATGCAACAAGACTTGGACGACATTGAGATTGGGCTAATAAGTGGAAAGTGGCATTCAAACCACACATGCCAACAATGACCATCTCCTACAGAAAAGTATCTAACCATCTTCCCATGACACTTAATGGCATTATGATCGCAAAACACCCCACCATCAACATTCTGGAAGTCACCATTGACCAGAAACTGAACAGGACCAGGCATTACTGTGATAGCAAGAGCAGTTAAGAAAATGAAAATCGCTTATTGTCACGAGTAGGCTTCAATGAAGTTACTGTGAAAAGCCCCTAGTCGCCACATTCCGGCGCCTGTCCGGGGAGGCTGGTACGGGAATCGAACCGTGCTGCTGGCCTGCTTTAAAAGCCAGCAATTTAGCCCAGTGAGCTAAACCAGCCTCACACCAGACCAGACCTAAACCAGAGTCTGGGGGCGAGATTCTCCGCAAATGCAGAGAATCTTAAAGGCTGCCGTGGGACAGGCCGTGACCCACGGCAGCCTTCACGCCCACTTCCGGGGCCGATTCTCCCCCCCGGGCGGGGCTAGGAGCGCGGCCCCGTGCGTCACGGCGGCGCAGCCTTGATGACGGCCGTCAAGGCCGCACGTCAAGCGTCACGCCGGCTGACGACATCAGCCGCGCATGCGCAGGTTGGACAACTCTAACCCGCGCATGCGCAGTTGGCGTCTTTTCCCTCAGCCACCCCGCAAGACGTGGCGGCTTGATCTTGCGGGGCAGCGAAGGGGAAAGAGTGCGTCCAAACGGGCATCTGGCGCCCGTTTCATGACGGCAGCGAGCAGGTGTGTTTGCTGCCGTGTTGAAACGGACGTGAAGGCCCGGCCGCTCGGCCCGTCGGCCTCGGAGAATCGCCGCTCGCCGTAAAAAACGGCGAGCGGCAATTCGTGGCGTGGGTCGGGAGGGCGGGGGGGGGGGGGGGGGAATAGCGGGAGGGCGTGAAAAATGTCGGGAGGCCCTCCCGCTATTCTCCCACCCGGCGTGGGGGGCGGAGAATCATGCCCTGGGTTTCTACAGCGAACAGTTAATCTCGCGACTCCCCCAAAGTCTTTCCATTACTTTCAACACACAAGTTAAGAATGTGACCCAAACCCTCCTATCCTACACTTGCCTGGATAACACAATCCGACAACACAATCCATTTGAACAGTTCCCATCTGGCATATTCACTCCCTCCATCTGCCATCTGTGTACCATCTGCATGATGCATTATAACAATCACCAGGCAGAGACGGTGGACTCGAACTGAGGGGCTGGGGACTGATGTACATAGTCCGGAGGCCTTGTCCTCCTGGGTATCCTTTCGTTTTTCTGGTTGTGTTTGTTGATGCCTTTTTGCTTTTTTGCTTTTTGGGGCTGTTATTTATTTATTTGGGTGCTTACCTGTTTTTCACTGGTGGAGGGCTGGGGAGCTGTTCGCGGGCCCGCTGGGTCACGCGCCCTTCTTTTTCCCGCGTGTTGGGTCGGGGGGGCGGGGTCTGGGATGGAACCGCGGGCTTTCTTCCCGTGCTGGAGGCGCAGTGGGCGGGACCGGCACTGGGTGGGGGGAGTGGTGCTTGTGTTACACCGGGGGGGGGGGGGGGGGGGGGTCATTGGGGTGGTGGGAGCAGCCGGGGTCAGCAGGAGTCGTCTGACTTACGGAAGTACGATGGAAGGGATTACACAGCGAGGGGGGGGGGGGGGGGGGGGGATAACTGGGTTGCTGCTGGAGGGGCTGAAGGGGAACTGCTGGTAATGGGGGGGGGGGGTCTGCCACCGTGGGGAACGGGCCTGGGGGGTTCTGCGGGCACGTGGTGAGCCGAGGGAGAGCTATGGCTGACCGGCGCAGAGGGAGGGGGAAGACCCCCCAGATTCGGCTGGTCACATGGAACGTGAGGGGGCTGAAAGGACCGGTGAAGCGGTCCTGGGTCTTGGGCGCATTTGAAAGGGCTGGGAGCAAACGTGGCTATGCTCCAGGAGACACACCTTAAGGTGGCGGATCAGGTGAGGCTGAGAAGAGGCTGGGTTGGACAGGTGTTTCACTCGGGGCTAGATGCGAAGAATCGAGGCGTGGAGATTTTAGTGGGCAAGAGCTTGTCGTTCGTGGCGTCAAGTGTGGTGGCGGATAGCTGTGGTAGATACGTAATGGTGAGTGGTAGGCTTCAAGGGGAGCGGGTGGTTCTGGTTAATGTGTACGCCCCCAACTGGGACGATGCAGGTTTCATGCGGCGAATGTTGAGCCGGATTCAGGACCTGGAGACGGGGGGCTTGATCCTGGGAAGGGGATTTTAATACTGTGTTGGACCCAGCTCTGGATCGTTCGCGGTCTAAGACGGGCAAGAGGCCGGCTGCGGCCTCAGTGCTTAGGGGGTTCATGGATCAGATGGGAGGGGTAGACACTTGGAGGTTTTTGAGGCCGGGAGGTAGGGAGTTTTCCTTTTTCTCCCATGTCCACAAGGCTTATTTCCAGATTGCTGTTTTTGTCTTCAGCAGGGCGCTAATCCCGAGAGTGGCGGGGGCGGAGTATTGGCAATAGTCATATCTGACCACGCTCCGCATTCGGTGGACCTGGAGCTGGGGGAGGGGAAGGATCAGCGCCCGCTGTGGAGGTTAGATGTGGGGCTTCTGTCAGAGGAAGAAGTATGTGGGCAGGTCCGTAGGTGCGTAGAGCGGTATTTGGAAGCTAATGACAATGGGGAGGTGCAAGTTGGGGTGGTCTGGGAAGCGCTGAAGGTGGTGGTTAGAGGGGAGCTGAGATCTATTCGTGCGCACAGGGAGAGGGGGGGGGGGTTGAGAGGGAGAGGTTGGTGGAAGAAATGGTAAGGGTGGACAGGAGGTATGCGGATGTCCCGGAAGAGGGGCTTTTGAGGAAGCGTCGCGGTCTCCAAGCGAAGTTCGATATACTGACCACCCGGAAGGCGGAGGCGCAGTGGAGGAGGGCGCAGGGGGCGGTATATGAGTACGGGGAGAAGGCAAGTTGGATGCTGGTCCACCAGCTCCGGAAGCAGGAGGCAGCGAGAGAGATAGGGGGAGTCACAGATGCAGGAGGGAACCTAGTGCGGAGTGCGAGGGACATTAATGGGGTGTTCAGGTCCTTCTACGAGGAGCTGTACCAGTCGGTGCCCCCTAGGGAGGTGGGCGGGATGGACCGCTTTCTGGATAAGCTGGAGTTCCCAAGAGTGGAGGAGGAGCGGGTGGAGGGTCTGGGGGCCCCAATCGAGTTGGAGGAGCTGATGGAGACGCTGGGGAGCATGCAGACAGGGAAAGCACCGGGACCTGATGGGTTCCCGGTGGAGTTTTATAAGAGGTTCTCAGACCTGCTGGGTCCATTGTTAGTGAGGACCCTGAATGAGGCGAGGGAGGGGGGGGCTTTGCCTCCGACGATGTCTAGAGCAATAATTTCACTGATTCTGAAGCGGGATAAGGACTCCCTCCAGTGTGGGTCTTACAGGCCGATCTCGTTCCTCAACGTGGACGCAAAGTTGTTGGCTAAGATACTGTCCAGGAGGGTGCAAGATGTGGTCCCGCTGGTTATCCATGAGGACCAAACGGGGTTTGTGAAGGGGAGGCAGCTGAATGTCATTGTGCGGCGGCTCCTTAATGTTATGATGATGTCGGCGGCGGATGGGGGGGGGGGAATAGTAGCATCGATTGATGCGGAGAAAGCCTTCGATGGGGTGGAGTGGAGCTACCTGTGGGAGGTGTTGAGGAGATTTGGGTTTGGTGAGGGATTCATTAGCTGGGTGATGCTGCTGTATAGTGCCCCGGTAGCGAGCGTGGTGACGAATGGGAGGAGGTCGGAGGACTTTCGGCTGTCCCGGGGGACGAGGCAGGGGTGCCTCTTGTCTCCCCTGCTCTTCGCATTAGCGATTGAACCCCTGACCATGGCGCTGAGGGATTAGAAGAACTGGAGGGGGATTGTGTGGGCGTGGGGGGCCACCGGTTGTCGCTGTACGCGGATGATTTACTGCTGTATGTCGCGGATCCGGCAGGGGGAATGCCAGAGGTGTTGAGGATACTTGGGGAGTTTGGGGACTTTTTCGGGCTATAAGCTCAACGTGGGGAAGAGTGAGCTGTTTGTGCTGCACTTGGGGGACCAGGAGAGGGAGAAAGGGGCGCTCCCGTTGAAGAGGGCAGAGAGGAGCTTTAGATATCTTGCCATCCAGATAGCTAGGAGCTGGAGGGCCCTACATAGGTTAAACTTTTCGAGGCTGGTGGAACAGATGGAGGAGGAGTTTAGGAGGTGGGATGCGCTGCCACTTTCCTTGGTGGGCAGGGTCCAATCGGTTAAGATGACGGTGCTCCCAAGGTATTTGTTTCTCTTCCAGTGTCTCCCCATCTTGATTCCGAAGACTTTCATTAGGAGGGTTAATAAGAGTATTCTGGGGTTCGTGTGGGCGCGGAAGACCCCGAGAGTGAGGAAGGTATTCCTGGAGCAAGGCATGGAGGTAGGTGGTTTGGCGTTGCCCAACCTCTGTGGGTACTACTGGGCTGTGAATGTGGCAATGATTCGCAGGTGGATGATGGAGGGGGAGGGTGCTGCATGGAAGAGTTTGGAGGTGGCGTCCTGTGTGGGCACGAGTCTGGAGGCACTGGTGACGGCCCCGCTCCCACTCCCCCCGGCAAGGTATTCGACGAGTCCGGTGGTGGTGGCTTCCCTCAAAATTTGGGGGCAGTGGAAGCGACATAGGGGGGAAGTGAAGGCCCCAGTTTGGACCCCGATACGGGGCAACTGCCGGTTTGCACCTGGGAGAATAGATGGTGGGTTTTTGAGCTGTCATAGGGCAGGCATCAGGTGGATGGGGGACCTTTTCTTCGACGGGAAGTTTGCGACTTTAGAGGAGATGGGGAAGTGGAGTCTCCCCTCGGGAATACTTTCAGTTATATGCAGATTAGGGCGTTTGTTAAGCGGCTGGTGGAGGAGTTCCCGCTATTGCCGCCAAGGGAGGTGCAGGATAGGGTGCTCTCGGGGACGTGGGTCGGATCTCGGCAATTTATCAGGTGATGCAGGAGGGGGAGGAGGCCTCGGTGGAGGAGCTGAAAGCAAAGTGGGAGGATGAGCTAGGGGCGGAGATCGATGAGGGGACCTGGGCGGACGCCCTGGGGAGGGTGAATTCGTCCTCTTCTTGCGCACGGCTCAGCTTAATTCAGCTGAAGGTGCTGCATAGTGTGCATATGACTGGGTTGAGAACCAGGCTGAGCCGGTTCTTTGGGGGTGAGGACAGGTGTGGGAGGTGTTCGGGAGGCCCGGCGAATCACGCCCACATGTTCTGGGCGGGTCCGGCGTTGGAGGGGTTCTGGAAGGGCGTGGCGGGGACCCTGTCCAAGGTGGTCGGTTCCAGGGTGGAACCGGGCTGGGTGCTCGCTATCTTTGGGGTAGCATCGGAGCCGGGAGTGCAGGAGGCGAGAGAGGCCGGTATTCTGGCCTTTGCGTCTCTAGTAGCCCGGCGCAGGATTCTTTTGCAGTGCAGGGACGTGAAGCCCCCAAGCCCGGAATCCTGGATTAACGACATGGCCGGGTTCATCAAACTGGAGAAGGTCAAGTTTGCCCTGAGGGGGTCGGTCGGTGCAAGGGTTCTTCCGGCGGTGGCAGCCTTTTCTTGATTTCCTGGCGGAGTGTTAGGGGGTGGTCATTCTCAGCAGCAACCGGGGGGGGGGGATTATGGGTCTGTTGAGGGGGTTTGTTTTTGCAACTATATGTTTGTTACTTTCTTTTTTGGTATTAATTTATCGCTTTGTATTGGGGGGAGGGGCTTTTCTTTCTGTTTTTCCTATGCCTTGTTTATTTTATTGTTGGGAGAAAAATTTTTGTTGAAAAATTTGAATAAAAATTATTTTAAATAAAGATATTGATGGTGGGGACCCAATTATAATAATTCCATTGAATATCATTGGGAGATGGTTAGATGTTCTCTTGTTGGAGATGGCCATTGCCTGGCACATGTGTGGCATGAATGTTACTTGCCCTGATCAGTCCAAGCCTGAATATTGTTCAGGACTTGTTGTATTTGGACATGGACTGTTTCAGTACCTGAGTCGGCGTAAATGGTGCTGAACATTGTACAGCCATCAGCGAACATCACCACCTTTGTCCTTATGATGGAGGGAAGGTCACTTATAAAGTAGCAGAAGATGGCTGGGCCTTGAACACTATCCTGAGGAACTCGTGGAGCGATGTCTCAGACTGAGATAATCGACCTCTAACAACCACAGCCATCTTCCTTTCTGATAGGTGCGACTCCAACTAGGGCTGTTTGATGTCACACCCTGTTAAATGCTGATTTGATGTCAAGGGCAGTCATTCTCACCTCACCTCTTTAGTTCAGCACATTTGTCCATATTTAGACTAAGGTGGTGAAGAGGTCAGGAGGCTAGTAGCCCTGACAAAACTCAAACTGAACATCAATGAGCAGGTTCAGTGCCACCTGATAACTTTGCTGATGATATTGGTGTTTTGATGTTCATATTCATGCTAAACATGCAGTGAGTAACACACAGTCCAATTACACAGTCCTTCTACAAAGCACTAAACCTGGGAAATTTGGTGAGTGAGGAAAGAGGTGATATTTTGGTCGCTAAAATTACAAGGTGCAGTCCGAAAGATGGAGCAAGAGGCAGAGCTAAGATCTAGATGCATTAATTAAAAGTAATTGTTCAAACAATGGAAGAACTATAGGAAGAGGGAGAGTTTTTTTTTTAAATCATGGGTAGGCAGCTGAGATTTGAGGCTTGCCATGTTGGAGCTTCAAGACACTTCATGTGTCCTTCGAGTCCATTTATGCACCAAGTATCTCCAGCTGCTACAGTGCAACCAGGGTTTCCAGGTTTGAGGGGCATTTAATTCACTTCAGAAAGCCAGGAAGGCCAAGATTCTCCTGGATTATTCAGTCCAGGAGGTGTCCACCCCACAGGCAGTGAGCACTCAGGTTAGCATCTGGGTGGCCTTTCAGGACAGGTAAGTAGTGCAGTACAGGAGTCTTCAGGACGTGTACTCTCTCAAACCAGTCCTCAGCATTGGAAATTGCTAAAAGAGTGACAATGCCTTTGAAGATGCGCAGTCAAAACCATGGCACCAAAACAGATAGGAACAACAAATAGTAGGAATGCTGTCATTATAGGAGAATCCATCGTTATGGGAACAGACAGACATTACTATGGCCATCATACAAGTCCTGCACGTTGTGGTGGTAAAAAACATGATGGACCTGTAAGGTGAATGAAGTGAGAAAAGAATGTAATTGAAGTCCTATGGTCAGATTTTCAGGAGCTAGAAGGATGTTAAAAATGGCATTTGATAAAAAAGCTGGTTAATACAATTAAGACATGTGGAATAAGAGGGTCAGTATTAGCTTGGATAACGGACTTAAGGACAGAAAACAGCACGTCGTGGCAAGTGGTTGTTTTTCCAGACAGGAGGATGGTAGCAAGCCTTCAAACCTGCCTTGCCATTTAATACAATCATGGTTGATCTATGCCAGCCTTTTCTGTCTTATTTTCCCACAGCACTCTATTCCTCGATCTAACAAATACTTACCCAGCTCCACTTTAAATACCTTTAATGATCCAGTCTCCGCCACCTTCCGGGGCAGAGAATTCCAGAGATTCACCACCCTCTGCGAGAAGAAATTTTAAATGGCCTGCCCTTTACCTTGTAGCTATGTCTACTTGTTTGAGACTCTTCCAGTCGTGAAAACATCTCACCATCTACTCTGGCGCGTCCCTCAGGATCTTTAATGTTTGAATAAGGGCTCCCCTCATTCTTCTAAACTCCAAAGATACAAACTATTTAGTCTCTGCTATGGAGACAAACTGGGCAAGTAGGGCCAGGTGAGCGGCTCATGCGGAGAGCCAGCATAGACACAATAGGCCAAATGGCTTCCGTCTGCACTGTAACCATTCTGTGATTCTAATGCGATCCAACTGTAAAAATGTTGAGAGTTGCAAATGAGATGTTAACATCCACATATGATTCCGGAGTGTCAGGTTGCTGTGCAGACGAATGGCAGATTAAAATTAATGCCGAGAAGCAGGAGGTGATGCCTTTTGGCAAAAGGGATAATGAGAGGCAATGTAGAATTAATTGGCACAGTTCCAAAGTGTGCCAGGACACACGGACCCGGAAATTTGTGTGCCAGATCTTTGAAGGTGGCAGGCCACATTGAGGATAGTTAGCAAAGCATATTATATTTTGGACTTCTTCAACAGATGTTTTGAGTACAAAAAGAGGGAAGTTATGTTGAACTCATAAAGCCACAAATAAAGTACTGCAATCAGTTCTGATCACCACACTTTCAGAAGGATATGAATGAAGTTCTTAAGAGGCTGCAGAGGAGATATGCTAGAATGGTTATAGGGATGAAAGAACTTAGCTACAAGGTTACGTTGTAGAAATAAGGGTTGTTTTCCAGGAGCAAAAAAGATTGAGGAGAGGTGATAAAGATATTGGCAGGTATAGATCATCCTAATACAACGCCTAAAATGCACAGATATAAGTTTTGGGCAAGACGTCGTCAATTTAACGCTAAGTGGTAATGTCCTGGAACCTTGCAGCCTGTAAGGATGGTGGAAGCGAAGACGATAAATGATTTCAAAAGAATTGGATTGCTGCATAAGAGAAGCAAACTTGCAGGATTACAGGGAAAAGTGGGGGAATGGGACTGACTGGATTGCTCGACAGCATGTGGGCATGGACTCAACGTGCTCAATGGCCTCCTTTGTGCCATATGACTACAACTAGAAATGATCCAGAAGTTAATTTTCTATTACAGTTCTCAGAGTAACTTTAACATGGTAATTGCATGAGGAGAAACATTTGAGATTTCCACAAAAGCGAAGAAATTTACATGAGATTTAAGTCGATGGATATGGTATGTTTCCAGATTCATTCTGATACAGTTATCTCGTATGCCACCAGTAATTGAAAAGAAAACCTTCAGGTTAGATCAAAATAAGCCCCTTTGTATGTAATTTTACCTCACATACATTCACAAGATTCAAAACTTTTGCCATATGGAAATTGGCTAAGCCGTCATTTCAGCCATGAGTTCAACCACATCCGATTGCTTGACTACCAGAGAAAATTAGCAGAAATTTCTGGAAGTTGAGTCCTCACACCAAACATACTTCACACTCATCCCTCAAATTGGTTTCAACCTTTTTTGACCCTTTGTGGAGATCAGCTAATATAAGCTAAGAATTAGCAGGGAATAAGTTTTGAATAAATAAATGATAACAAGTTGACCCAAGGAACTAATTCTGAACTATTTCTGTAAAGCAATGCCAATCATACAATGTGGCCTGATTTCGACTCATCTGCGGGTCTCAACACACTACACACAACTTCCCTCTGTGTTCACGGCCTGCCAACTGTCAGTCGGATGTTGCCGGTGTTGAGATTCAGTCCTGTTCCCTCTTGTGCTGAAAACACTGAAAAGTGAGGGAACAGCATTAGAAGACCTTCAGTTTTATTAAAGTTCTTCATTTAAATTACATGGATCCTGCAATAGACTTCCCAACAGAACTATTTTGCTTGTTCATCATAGACAGGTATCCAAACTTCCAACAGTTTGCATCTGTTAACTCTGCGAAAAGGAGAGGAAAATAGCTGTTTTGAGACAGCATTGGCATTAAAGTTGGAGTAAATTTTTTCCAGAGCTTGAATGTTGAGGAATAATCTATTGTTCTTTCATATTCTGGGTAGATTCAGAGCAGCCAAGGGTCTCCTTTGTGTCAGATTGAATTGCAAAATAGCCACTGGTTTAAAAGATATTGAAGTTGCCCCTCAGGTCAACTGCTGCTTACAATTAAGAAAGGGGTGTAACTGCATCGCAATATAAACCATGCTGGTTAAGATTTCTTTTACACATGTTTTCTTGCTCGTTTTCCTGACAACGTTTTGGGATCTCTTAACATTAGTGAAGATCAATGCACATATCATGAAGGGAAAAGTGAAACCATCATTACTATAGGGGTTAATACGAATATGGTTCCACAGAGGCTACATAAACAAAAATCACTACAAATACAACTAACATCTAGCATGTGTAAATGTTTCACCCAAACAATTAACACTGAATCACATGATGCAGCCTGGCAATAGGCAGAAATCTTAAAAACAGAATCCTATGAATATAAGTTCTTATATTAAGCACAACTGTGATTTATCTTCCTTTGCCTAAATCCCTGCAGTGACATTTACTCAAACAGTTCTTCAAATGTTTCAACAGATTGTCTCGATCTTAGTGACTGCTCAGTCTGAGGTTCTGCTTTTTAGATGAGATGCTAAGACGAAGGACTGCCTGCCCTCTCAAGTGGATATGAAGGATCCCATGGATCTATTTCAAAGGGCAGAGGGGTTTATCCCTGGCATCCCAACCAATGCTTATTCCTGAATTCAATATCACAGAAACAGATTATCGGGTCCATATTACATTGCAACCTATGGGGGTTTGCTGTGCGCAAGTTGACTCCGCATATCCTGTTCAGCAAGTCTCTGTTTAATTTGCCCCGCCTGTTTCACTTTAAAGTCAATCAGTTAATGGTGTCTGTATTCTTGTTTAGCATTGCGAGATTTGTTTTAATGTTTTTTCACGCTGATCTAATATAGGACCACAAAACCCAATTAGCAACATTTTGGAGCAGCCTTTGCTGCCACCTAACCCACCCTTTTGCTGTCCATGCTCGGTCACTGCTTAATACATCCTCATCCTGTCGACTCTCCAATTTATCAGCTCTGCAGCTCTCTAGCCCACCCTCTCACCAAATCTGCCTCCAGACTCTCCCGCTCACTGCTTCTCTCTCCTGAACCTTTGCTGTGTGCAAGGATTCTGGAAATGAGTAGCGAGAGGCAGGAGCTGGAGGAGCAGCTTTGTCTTGCAGAACTTACCTCCTACAATAAGCTTGGGATTCTGAAGGGAATGAAGTATAAACGGTGTGTCAGATGGTAATGGAAGAAAATCACAGAAAGAAAAAGAAATGGCCTAAATGCACGACTTCTCTCCAGACGATTGGCAAATTGCTTCTGTAATCAAACTGGCTGCTTCGGAGTTGGATCCTGAAGTTAGTTGACTGCTGAGTAGTTGTGACTGTGAGGTGGTTGGCTGCAGCTCCCCGAGCCGGTGAGAGAGTATAATTTCTGTCAGTACCGTAGCTCTGTGGAGGTGTTACGGACACGAAGGGGATTAATTTAAACATTCTTGATTTCTTCTCTCACTGTCCTTCTCCAATGTAAGAAGTCTTACAACACCAGGTTAAAGTCCAACAGGTTTGTTTCAAACACGAGCTTTCGGAGCACGGCTCCTTCTTCACCTGAAGAAGGAGCCGTGCTCCGAAAGCTCGTGTTTGAAACAAACCTGTTGGACTTTAACCTGGTGTTGTAAGACTTCTTACTGTGCTCACCCCAGTCCAACGCCGGCATCTCCACATCATGGCTTCTCCAATGTGACTGAGATAAACTCCTCAGTGATGCAAGGTCGAGCGGTAGCAATCCAAGCCACCATCACCATTGAAATGAGCAGTGACGTTGTGACCAGCTTCGATATCAGTGTCGAGGGCCTGATAGGTTAACGGCCCAACCTTGACCTGGTCAACCTCTTCAAGTCCTTCTGTCAGAAGAACGAGGTTCTGTGTACCATCCAGGGCAAAATGTCAGCAACGGGGTGGGAGTGGGAGGCAAAGTGGCAGGTCGACAAGGTCAGGAGGATGGTGTTAAGTGTGGCGGATTAGGGGAATCAAGGTGGGGTCAGGCTCAGACGGTGAGGTTGGGAAGGGGTGGGGTCAGAGGGTCATTTGGGGATCAGCTTGTGGGGTCAGGGTGGGGAACGGAACCTGGTATTCCGATTTTGAGGGTAAATCTGAGAGAATATTTGGAACCTGATATTCCGATTTCGAGGGTGGATCTGAGAGATTATTTGTGTGGGAGTCAGGAGGTGGGATCAGAGACAGTGTTATTCAAGTCAGAGGGAGTAGGGGTTGGGGTCAGAGGGCACACAGTCAGGATCAGAAGGACAGAATCAGATTATATAGAAAGAAAGGTACAGCACAGCCTGCTGCCTCACGGCGGTGAGGTCCCGGGTTCGATCCCAGCTCTGGGTCGCTGTCTGTGTGGATGTTGTACATTCTCCCCATGTTTGGTGGGTCTCGCCCCCACGGCCCAGGGATGTGCGGGCTGGGTGGACTGGCCACGCTGAGGTGCCCCTTGACTGGAAAGGCTTTGTCAGGTGTGCTCTGTGCACTACCTTTAGCTGCATCACCCCAGCCTTGCACACAAAGTTGAGACATTCACCCTCCACAGCACCTCACTCCACAGCCACTCCTCAAGCGCCATCCCCAACTCTCCTTCCCACTTTGCCTTAACCCTCTCCAGACGCTCTATCCACCTCCAAAATCCTCCCGTAAATCACCGAGATGACCCCTTCTCCAATCCCATTACCGACAACAGCCCCTCCAGCAACGAGGAAGGCGGTGCTACTGGAAAGGTCGGATAGACCTTCTTCACAAAATTGAGCGTGGCCCTACCACCGGACTCCTTGAATACATCCCCCAGGGCAAACGGAAGCAGCACCATTGCCAGCGACCCCAACCCTTACTGGAAACTGCCTCCAGCTTCACCCACAAAGCCACCATCTCCCTACTCCAGCCCTGTATCTTCTCAGCGTTCGCTGTCCAGTAATAGTATAACGTTTGGAAGGGCCAAGCCCTCCCACTGTCGCTTTCTCTGGAGCACCGTCCTCTTAATCCTTGCTATTTTACCTGCTCACTTAAGTGACAAAATCAGCCTATCATCTCCATAAAAAACGTTTTTGCAAAAAGACCAGCAGGCACTGAAACAAGAATAAAAATCGTTGCAGAATGTTCTTCTTAACCACCTGCACCTGGCCTGCCAACAATAGGGGAAGGCTATCCCACCTCAGCAAATCTGCCTTACCCTGCCACCAAACCCATGAAGTTCAACTTACGGAGCCAAGCCCAGTCCCGAGCCACATGCATCCCTAGATAACTAAAGTGGGTTGTTGACACCCGAAATGGTAACCACCCCCCATCCCAACTCCCGCCCGGAAACAAACACTCATGCTTTCCCAAATGTAACTTGCAAAACGGTCCAAATCAGTCCCATTATATACCCCACTGAACCCCCCTCTCACTATCATCCACCATTGTTCCGAGCACCTCCGCGCAATGGCCAGGGGCTCTACCGCCAGCGCGAACTTGGGGGGGGGGGGGGGGGGGGTGGAGAGAGATGGGGTACACCTAACTCGTTCCCATGTGCAGAGAAAAGTACCCGGAATTCATCTCGTTTGTATGCACACTCGCCATCGGGTCTTTATACAATGGTTTCACCCAAGCCACAAACATAGGCCCAATCCCAAACCTCTCCAACACCGCAAACAAATAACTCCACATGCTCAAACGCCTTCTCTGTATCCAGCACCATCACCACCTCCTTCATCAATTGTGTTTTGAAAGTAGTACAGGCAACATCAATTCGAATTGAGGGATACCAGTAGCAGACAAATAATCCAGAGGCCTGGAGCAGTAACCTAAAGGTGCAATTTCAAATCCCACCAGTCAGAGAATTCAAATTCAGTGAATTAAAGGAATCTGTAACAAAAAGGTGGTATCTCTATTGGTAACTTTATTGTAAAAACCCAACTGGTTCACCTAATGCCTTTAAGGAAGGAATTCTGTTAACAAGGATTTATTAAAGACAACTTTTACCATGCAAACTTGATTGAGCTCTTCAACAAACAACAGAAGGTTGATTAAGGCAACCTGATGAAGGAACCGTGCTTCGAAAGCTAGTGATCCCAAACGAACCTGTTGTACTTGAACCGGTGTTGTAAGGCTTCTTAATGTGCCCACCCCAGTCCAAAGCCAGCATCTCCACATCAAGGCAATTATATGGACTTTCAAAAGATGTTCTGTAGCCATCTTTGATGGCCATTTACAAAGGAAACATGGATACTTGCAAAGACTCAAGGGAAATATGGCCAATACAGGATTCAGGCAAACTCAGAGCCTAAATGCATATTTGCTAACAGAGAACCAGACAGTATCGAAACCTCGAGCCGATTTGCATTCTAATGGCCCTTTTCCCCAGGACAAAGGACTGGTACTCGGGTATCAGATACAATTCCAGACACATCGGCACCACTCCCTTCACCCAGGAAGCGGAAACAGCCACGGTCAATGACCGCTCAGGACACGCCCAGCCATCAAGGCACCCACCCCTTTATTGGCTCAAATCGAAGGCAGTAATCGAAGCCTGCCGAATTATTGGGTCCAAAGCTAAGGACCGCCCAAAAGAGCGCGAAACCCCAAAGGATAAAGAGAGACACTGCCATGTGTTCAATCTCTTTTGGCCCTGGCACACTGGCACGCTTCGGCCCGGCCTATACCTGAAGCCAACTGCAGCATCACAACTAGTAGCAAATCTAAGATCAACGATCGCTACCAGACAGGTGAGCCCAGCAGAACCGAAGTTACTTCTCCAGATCCAGCCACTCCAGATCCAAACAAAGGCCTTGTTCCTCTGCCAAAGCCGGGTCCCTGAAGCTAAGTACAGGTTGTTGTAGTGTTAGGTATAATTTAGCTTGTAGTGTTTTTATGTTGCATGTGTGAGTTAATCTTGTGTGTAAATATATTGAACTTGAACTAACAGATTCGTTGTTGGATCTTTGATCAATATCCGGTTGAACCTTGTGGTGGTATCATCTGATACCTGGCGACTCTGAAAAGCAATATCACTCAATATTAAAAAGGGAATCCTTATTGGCATCTCCGGTGCAAATTGGCAACAGTTCGATTATGTCTCACATAATAGACACAATAGCAAAGTAAAAACCCACGTGATTAAAGAGGCAGCGGCAGCACGGAAATATTGTAACTGCCTCAGAGAGGCAATCGGATTGCCACTCCGAGAACAGTTACTTCTGTAAATTCTTTTCCATGCTTGTCTTGTCCGACCTTCTGACTCAAGCTAGGTGAGATCCAGGAGGCGCAGCATTCCCCAAGGCCCAGTGTCAAAGTCCAGCACTGTTAGTTTGAAGCACTAGCTATCGTAAATCAGGCAAGTTAAAGGTCCCATTGAAATTGACAAGCCAGGGATAGAATAAATGTCCACAGGATTTGGAAAGGGGTGGGGAAGAGAAATCAGAAGTCTGGTGTTGGGAGCGTTGAGGAGTCCCTGGGTCTTACACAGTACCCAGAGGTTAGCAGAGGGATTGTTAGACTGGAGGGAAATATACAATGGTTTTCTTTCAGAACTCTGAAAGCTTACTGCAACAACATTATAAACATACCAGCGATACATACCAGAAGCAGCAACATAACCACATAAACCAAGTTGTGCAATAACCACGCAAAGCACACAACCCCTCCTCTCTACCATCAAGCAAAAACCAACCCTTCACCTGAGCACATCTTCCTCCCCAGCGTCCAATGACACTAATAAAGATTATTACCAGTATTATTTAGCTGGTTTTGCCCCCACAACCCAAAGATGTGCAGGCTAGGTAGATTGGCCACGCTAAATTGCCTCAATTGAAAAAAAATGAATTGGGTACTCTAAATTTATTTTAAAAACTTAGCTGACTACGGCCAACCTTCCCATCTCTCTCCCATCCTCCTCTCTCCCTTCATCTCATGTCTTCTCCTGTTTCCAGCCATCCTCCTTAGTCCATTTCAATTACCACCCACTGTCTAACCCTGCTCAAGTCTAATTCTACATTTGGTCTTCGCCACTTATAAGCAACTTTACGAGACTATTTAGTAAAGGTGAAAATGAGCCTGCATGTCACATGAACTTATGAGACGGTGCAAAACCTTTGATCCTAATATTTGCACAGATTTGTGCGATGGGCAAGCAACGATTACATCTCATAAAATGAATTTTATAAATGCCTGTACACAGGATGCTAAGTCAAAGTCAAGTCAAGATACCAAAAAATGTTTGTAAATCTCAGAACATTTTACTGCCAGCTAGAAAAAGTACAATGTAGCAGAATTAATGGCTGATCATAATGAAAGTCTTACAAAATGCAAAACATCTTTACACATAATCAAAATTTTCTTTCCCAATTATTAGCTTTCTATCCAGTCTTTCAGAAGAGTGCACTCCTACTCACATTTTATAAAAACTGCAATCAGAAAACCCTTTAAAACACTTACCAAAATCTACTCTTGTTAATATGCACTGCATTGGATGGTCGGTTGTGTGCCTTGTAGTAGTGGCCCCACTTTCATAACAAGATGCGCACAGGTCGTAGTCGTAACAAATTAAGCACTTGTATCTGCGACCTCGAAAATTTCCTTTTAAACATGCATCACAGCTGACACCTAGAAAACAAGGAGGAACCAGGAGTCAATTTTCAAAAAAGGTCTTAAAATCAGTTTAACTAGAAAGTGTACATTAGTGGCACAATGACTAGCGTTTTGTAATTATACTACACAATGCCCACTTCAAACAAATGTCCCAAAAAAACCTCTGTTAAAATTAAACAATCACATTATCTCCAACCACTTCAAATTTTCTTTTTAAATTTAAGTACCCAATTATTTTTTTCCAATTATGGGGCAATTTAGTGTGGCCAATCCACCTAGCCTGCACATCTTTGGGTTGTGGGGGTAAGACCCACGCAGCCACGAAGAGAAATGTGCAAACTCCACACGGACAGTGATCCAGGGCCGGGATCGAACCCGGGTCCTCAGTGCCATGATGCAGCAGTGCTAACCACTGCGTCACTGTACTGCCCCGCCATTTCAATTTTTAAGGACGTCTGAGAGAGGAAGAGGAGAGTCTTCACAAATGACTTTAAAAAACCATTATTATTTATTCATTAAATTAGGATAATTGTAGCGTAAGCTGTATTGAGGGCAATATTTTTGCTATCTTGCGTATTAGTAATTAGGCTTATTTATTTTTTAACGTCTATTAATATTCACACAAACATATTGTCAACACTCAAAACTTTGAGAATGTTGAAAGCTTTAGCTGTTACCAGTTATGTTTGCTACCTAATCCTTTATGGTAATCAGCCATAATGCGTCAGTAGTCAACAGTGCCAGAGTTTTGTATTCTTAATTCTTTACTATGTACAAATAACTGCGAGAAAAAAAATATAAGACTTTTTAAAACCTTGCTAACGGCATAGGAGTAAGCAAAAAAGAATTACAATTAGCAATAAGAATATATTAAATCATTAAAAGATTGGGTGGAGGGGTTGTGTACAAATTGCTGAAGGTGGCAGGAGAGGTTGAGGAAGAGTTCAATGAGACACATAGGATGCTGGGCATTATAAATAGAGTAGAGTAGGGCAGCACGGTGGTGCAGTGGTTAGCACAACTGCCTCACGGCGCCGAGGTCCCAGGCTCGATCCTGGCTCTGGGTCACTGTCGTGTGGAGTTTGCACATTCTCCCCATGTTTGCGTGGGTTCCTCCCCCACAAGCCAAAAGATGTGCAGGGTAGGTGGATTGGCCATGCCTCTTAATTGGAAAAAATTAATTGGGCACTCTAAATTTGTTTTTAAAAATTAAATAAATAGAGTAGAGTATAATAGGAAGGAAGTTGTGATGAACCTTTGCAAAACACTGGTTTGACCTCAGTTGGAGTTGTGTGTCCAATTCTGGGTACTGCACTTCAGGAACGATATGAATTCATTGATGGAGGTGCAGAAAAGATCTACAAAAATAGTGTCTGGGATAAGGAACTTTAGTTTAGTTACATTAATAGATTGGAGAAACTGAGGCTATTCTACTCAGAGAAGGCCGAGAGGAGATTTGACAAAGCTGTACAAAATCATGAGGGCTCTGGACAGAGTAGATGGGGAGTAATTGCTCCTATTGGCACAAGAATCTACCTATTTAAGATGTTCGGCAAAAAATCCAAAATGAACTTAGAATCCCTACAGTGCAGGAGACGACATTCTGCCCACCAATCCACCTAACCTGCACATCTTTGGATTGTGAGGGGAAACCAGAGCACCCGCAGGAAACCCTTGCAGACACGAGGAGGACATGCAAACTCCACACAGTCACCCAAGGCCGGAATTGAACCTGGGTCCCTGGCTCAGTGGGGCAGCAGTTCTGTGCCACTGCGCTGCCCCGAGGAAAAACTTTTGGTTTTTTTTAAACACGCAGCATGTTGTTAAGATCTGGAATACTCTCCCTGAGAAGGTAGCGAAGGTAGATTTAATTGTGGCTTTCAAAAGGAACTGGGTAATTATCTGATGAGAAAAGATTTGTTAGGCGATAGGAAAAAGGGTAGGGTGCCAGCTGAGTTGCTCTTGCAAAGAGTGAGTGGTCTTGGACACAACTGGCTGTGAATTCTAATTCCATCTTTACAAAGTTGGGCCGTACGAATGGCCACCTTGGAGACACATGGAAATGGCTCCAAAGATGCAAGATATTTATTTTTCGCCTCATTGCCATAAGGTCACAATTTTAAACATCATTTGCATAGTTGATACAAGTTTAGGATCATGGTTTAGACCCTAAAACGCAGGGGTGATGGCCACTCCTGTTATAGCCTGTGCCTTTTATGTTTAGTGTATATCCATACAGTCCAACATTGAACTGTAAGTGACAGCGTAACCCAAGACATTGGATATCCCCTTGTAATTTCAATTGGATACTGGTGTCTTCTGCATGAATGTTTTCAATCTCTTTGAAGATAGATGGAGAGAAAGAATTTGGTTAAGTCAAGGCCAGGTACAAATTGTTCAATTTCTTTGTTTTGCAGCAAGTAAACAGACAGCGTATTAGTCATAACTGGATTCACTAATTTCAACAGTACAGCTCGTCTAAATGTCATTGTACAAAATAGCGAACACGGCATGCTTTCCCACATAAAGTTATTTTATTTGACTTAAATAAAATGTCACCTGACTACTATCTTGCATTCTTGAGGTTGGACTAAATTTTCTATAGTGCTTTCTGTTTAAAGCCTGAGTGACTTTGCTAGACCGGGCCAATGTTACACCTGTGCTCGGCTTGACTGTCTGCCTGTATGGGTCGCAAGTTTATTTATCACTCAATATGCACAAATAATTTCACAACATAATAAATCTGAGACATTCATTAATTTCCAAAACAGGCAAATGGTGATAATGGGTGATGATATGGACACTATACAATAAAACCAGATAGCTACCCAACAAACTACCTGATCCCATAGTAATGTAAACAGTACGGTTTCAAAGAGTGATCATCTGCGCAGTTAACAAAAATACTGATGGAATACCTTGAAAGTAGGGTAGAATAGATAGTAGACCTTGTTACAAGTCAAATGAGAACAAATAATTGATGAGGATAGCCACTCAACCAGGAAGAGTGAACATTGGTTGTCGACCCATTAAATCTCATGAAAAAGATGTAACTCGTGGAATGTTATATAACTTTAACTTTAATTGCAATAAATCGAGGCTGAAAAAGAGCTATGCTTACATTACTTACATTCAGTGGCAATTTGTTTGAACACAATCGGTATTTTGTAGAAATGGGTGCAGCTTATGTTTTTTAATGGCTTTAGAGGTTTCAAATTGTGTAAGCTATACAAGGTGAACACACAAATAAACATGAAATAAAATTTTAAATGCCGGAACAGAAACTTGCTTTGGCTCACAGAAAACTCAATAAAACAAGCAATCCCTGTAATACTGCTCAACCAGTGGTTTATAAACCAGAACTTTACCAATACACTTCATTACCCAGCACGTACTAATGTTTGGGACTTTTATTTGTTGTAAATTTGCATTATATTCGCATCTGGCAAAGAATAAGCTCAACAACCACAGTCTTCCACAGCTCTGAAACAGCAGACATCCATCAGACGGATTCTGTGAACATTGATTCTGTGCACGAAGAGGGAGTAGGACCATAATGGTTCCTTTTAAAAATTAGTTTAAGAAGGGACTTTTGTTTTAAAAGTGAGAAAACAATGAGCAACTAACTCAGCATGAACTGAAAAATCATACATATTTTAGCTAATGTGATTAATAACACTATCTGATGGTGCTATGTCTTTTCGTCCGACGTCATTTCGTCCAACGACACTTCGTCCACGTCTTTTGGTCCAACGTCTTTTTGTCCGCACGTCTTTTGGTCCAACGTCTTTTTGTCCGATTATTTTTTTCGTCAAAGACTTTTTGTGACTTGTTACGTTTTTTTGTCGGATGATTTTTTTTGTCAAAGACTTTTTGTAACTTGCTTAGTAGCACTCCACTCCACTCCCCACATTAACTTTTTGTAAATAGAAATCTTCTCTAATGCACATAGCAAGGTATAATATGCAATAAAGGATTTTTATTACCGGTCTCTTTCCTTTAACGAGCCTCGTTAAAGGATAGTTATTTTCGTTCTCTTTCCTTTAACGAGCCTCGTTAAAGGATAGATATTATCGTTCTCTTTCTTAATTTGCCCATCCCGAAATGGCAAAGTTCATTGTGTCAACGAAGAGTAAAAGGAAGGTAGCTGATGGAAATAACTATATCTACGATTTTCATTCGAGCAGTCCAAACCTAGGAAAAGAATACTGGAGATGTGAGAAAAGAAGGCTGTGTTCAGTGCGGATTCACACGGTAACGGAAAACAATGAGCCGAAAATTATTTATTTCTCTAATGAGCACCTTCATCCAGCTGATGTTGATTCGTTAAATGCTAGAAAAGCAGTTGCAGAAATAAAGCATGAAGCAGTGGAAAACATAGCAGCAAGTTCGCGTAGCATACTAGCGGCCAAGTTTACGCAGCTATCAGAAAATACCTGCTCTCAACTCCCTAGGTTGCCCGTCGTCTCAAGGACTATTCAAAGGTGCCGACAAAAAAATTCTGGATTTCCCGCTAATCCAGCGGCTAGACACGGCTTTGAAATACCTGACAAATATTGTAAACTTGACAATGGCGAACAGTTTCTGAGATACGATTCGGGCGCCGAGGATCAACAGCGCTTACTAGTATTCGCATCAGAAAGTGCTCTTCAGGATTTAGCATCATATCGTCATTGGGCATGCGATGGGACATTCAAGATTGTGCCACAACAGTGGTTTCAACTGTTCTGCATTCATGTACAAGTTAAAGGAAGCAGTTTTCCACGGGTCTTTGCATTACTGCCGAATAAAAGAAAGCAGACATACGAATTATTCTTTGACCAATTGAAAATTATGCAACCTAATGCAGATCCGATTGATATCATGGCAGATTTTGAAGTTGCAGTTCACAAGGCAATTAATTCATCATTCCTTAATTCATCTGTCGTGGCATGTTTGTTTCATTTGAGCCAATCTGTGTTTCGAAAAATTACTGATTTAGGCCTCAAAGAAAAATACAATACAGACTCTGAATTCTGTCTTAAAATTCGATGTTTTTCAGCATTAGCTTTCCTCCCCGTTGAAGATGTCGAAGAGGCTTTTGAAGATTTGATAGACGATGAAGAAATACCTGCTGAATTCATCGTTTACTTCGACTTGACTTACATAGGCATTGTGAGAGGACGTGGTGCCAGACGAAGGAGAGAAACACCTACATTCCCGACAGCTGTATGGAATGTTAATCAGCGTGTTCTACACGATCTACCGAGAACAAATAATGCTGCTGAGGGGTTTCATTCTGCGATAAAGCGTTCGGCAGGTGGAGCTCATTTGAATATCTGGAGGTTAATCAAAACTCTGAAGGAAGAGGAAGGGTTCATAATAGGCAAAAAGGCTCAAATTCTTCGGGGAGATCAGTCGACTTCATGTACGCGATATAAGAAAATAACTGAACGCCTCAAAAGATTGGTCGTTGAATATGATTCTACAACAAAAATTGATTTCTTGAGGAATGTTGCTTACAATTTACAGCAATTTTAAGTAATTTCGGGAATTTTAAGTAACTAGTAAACTTTTAGATTTTTTAACTGCATTTTTCAACTTGCATTTTACTTGCATTTTATCAATTACTTGCATTTTAGCAATTAAATTCACTTGCTGTATTGTACTTGCATTTTATCAATTAAATGGTTTTATACGGAGTTAATTTGTAATTGGATAATTGGACAAAAAGACGTTGGACCAAAAGACGTGCGGACAAAAAGACGTTGGACCAAAAGACGTGGACGAAGTGTCGTTGGACGAAGTGACGTCGGACGAAAAGACGCGACACGTATCTGATATTAATTTAGGCACCTCACACTGGTGAGGCCAATAATACAAAACACGAATAACGATGACAGTGATTCCTGAAATGCAATAGGTCATGGGAGTGTCCCTTTAAGAAATGTTTTGTCTTATCACATGGCTTCAGTGATGTCATTGTGTGGGTGGAGATGGGCTGTGGCTCTGGGTTTTTACTTTCATTTTTGAGTTGAGAGCTGACTGTGACTCCAAGTTTTACTTTCACTTTGGGTTTGAACTGGTTTTGTTCTGCATAATTTGAAAGGTTTGTTCCTCTAGCAGCATTATAAAAACTGTTTCCAGACTGCTTGATAACTTGAAAAGAAGTAACTGTTCTGGAAGGAATTCAAACCAGCTGTTTTGGGAAGGAAACAAGAAGTATCCATACCAAATCTTAAAGATAGTAAGAGTGCTGTGTGCTGGGCCACACCTTTGAAAAGGGTTTTCTGGTTTATGGGACCTTGTTATTAAATTGGATCAACTGAAGGGGGAAATTTATTAAGGGTTATAAATAGACTACTGTGGCTGTGTGGGATATTTATGTTGATATAAATGCTTACTGTGCATGTTTATAAAAATGTTAACTAAATTAGTACAATAAACTTTGTTTTTGATTAAAAGTGCTTAAGGCCTCTGTTGAATAACACCTGAAAGGCAGGCCCTTGTGCTCATTGTAACCAAAATCAACAAACAGTTGTAGGTCAGGTGAACTCGATGATATACTTTGGAGTTTTCTAAACCCTGGTCCATAACAAATATTCCCAAAATAAGGATGCTAGAAACTTTTGTTACTGATCTTCTTAAAAGGTTCAAAATTTTAAGTGACACTTGGGACCCCAAAATATTATTACATCAATATTGAAACTATTAAATACAAATGCAACAACTTTTCAATAAACTGGGGTACTAACATTTGACAAGTCAGAATGCCATGCAAATGTCCTTATCAATACACACACTTTTATAGTGTACATGCCAATGTTGCTCTTTCACACACTGGTTTCCGGCGGATAATTAGCAGCTAAAGCAGCAGTTTAACAAACTCTCAAAACATCTCCCAATTAACTTAGCTTTTCTTCAAACATCTCCACTATGAGACCAGACTCAAAGAAATAATTTCAATTGATTTTTTAGTCCAATTTGATTCAAACAGACCTTGTTTACAGAAGAAACAAAAAGCAACTTCAAAATGCTGAGGATAAAAACAAATTGTACATAAAAGTATACGGGAAATTTAGTTCCTAATCAATTAAATAGATGAGTGCCTTGATCACCTAATGCAGTTTGAATATTAGGCTGTTGTTCCTAAATTAAATAATTTCAATGTCTAAAAAGGTTAATAAATGTTTCCAAGCGTAAAATATCAGTATTCATTATAGAAAAATGTAGTTAAATCAGTTTACAGATATATCCGCCTCGTTCAACTTCATCCATAATGGGAAAGTATTTAAAATTGATGAGATTTCCAATGGTATTGCTCAGTTCATAACCTGAGATACAGTTTCCCCCTTGGCAACACAGACAAAAGGATAGCAATTTTCCCACTGCTAAAAGACAACAAATTTACTGGAGAACATATCTAGGCTCATTTAAGGGGAAAAATACAATAGATCATGTTTGGAATACCATTTACCTGCCTTTTTAAAATACATATTTTTTTAATGTGCTTAACCAAAATTTTTCGTATTCATCAAAATAGAAAATTTTAAAAACACAAAAAGCAAAAACATACAAACCTAATTAACTTTAACGCAAGAACTAACCTAAACCCCTTAACAGCTGACGGTGACTACTCCTTAAAAAAAGGAAATTAATGTTTGCACCTTAAGTAGAACCTCTCCACGAATCCCCTGATGGTGATCTTGATCTTCTCCAAATGCAGAAAAGATCACCCAGCCAAGCTGAGGCACTGGGTGTGTAAGAGATCTCCACCCAGAAGAATTTGCCTCTGGGCTATCAATGAGGCAAAGGTGAGGACATCTGCCTTCACCCCAGACTGAACCACCGGCAAATCTGACACCTCAAATATGACCACCAGCAGACATGGGTCCAGATCTACATAGAGCATCTCCGACATGGTGATGAAGAAAGAGGCCCAGAAGCCTATCAACTTGGGACAGGACCAGAACAAATGTGTATAGTTAGCTGGCCCACGAGAGCAACCACAGGGGAAAAAAACATTCATCCTAGCCTTGGTCAAGTGAGTCAAAACAAAACTTGATCTTAATCATTTGTATTCTAAAATGAAACTTGGATCTTTCAACAGTTTCTCCTGTTCCCCTGATACATGGGAAATGTAATGCATCACAGCAGATTGCTGTTATATTTAGTTCATTACTTTTAACAATAAAACAATAAGCACAAAGAGGAAATCCATTCTAAATGGAATAAGAAACAACTGAGATTGAATTTGTTGAAAAAAATTCACACCACATTTTCCACAAGCCAGGGAAATGACAGTACTCCAAAAATAGCATTCAGGCACACAAATACCGAACAAATAAAAGGACGTGTTAGAACTGGCAGAAATCATGAAAAAATAATTTTATCACTGATAATGAAGCACAGTGGTAAGGCAGAGCTGAAGAATTAAATGTCCAGTTAGGAAATGTAGATGGCCGTTGTACAATTCCCATTGAATTGGGGGTTGAATTTAACGCTTGATGTGTGCACTCAGCGGGTGTGACTGGAAGCAGCCTCAAATCCTCATCCCGCCAGAGGCAAAAAAAATCACAATATTGTGCAGGGCCAGCACGGGCGGTGTGCAGTGGGTGCCATGTCAAATAGCGGCCCGCTGCAAACTTTTAAAGTGGCATCCACAGGTTGCTGATGAATCTGTGGCTGTAGAATGGCTACTGCATGAAGTCACAGCAAGTGGAAGTGGAACTCCGGCAGCCAGCAATCCCCTCATTTTGCTGATGACTGCCTTAAGAGCCCTGGTGGAGGCTGTTACAAAAAAGAACATCCTGATGCCAAGGGATGGAAGGAGGTGGCCACCCTTTCTAACCAAGAAGGCGGGAACCGAGATGTCTGCGGCCTTGACCTGGTCCAATGAACCTAGATCCAGCACTAGAAAAGATTCAATGACCTTCTAGCTCAGCATAGGCAAGTTCTGAGTGGGCACTGTGCAGAATTGGGCACTGAGGGAGTGGCTATCCGTTGTCGTGAGCATTCGGGCGGGTTTCAACAAGTGTCAGAGCACATATATGCTGGTGGGTCTCAAGGCTGGAGAGATAAATCAGCAGCCTTAGGTCAAAGGGTCAGGTGTCCAAAGGGGTGGTAACATTCTCAACCCTCATGGGGGTGTTGTGAGTTGGGAAGCATCATGGTATCGTGTTGGGAGAGATGGTTTCAACGCTCAACATGGCGATCCTCACAGCCATTAGCTCGGAGCCCTGGGGCTCAAGGGAGAAAAAAGGGAGGCAATCAGGTCACAGAGTGGCTGGTGTCTCAGAGGAAGGAAAGAGCCCAATGGGATGAATCATGACAGCCTGAGTGTGCAAGTGATAAGTGAGCATCTCGTCCATCAGAAGGTCCTCAGTTTCACCGGTCACAGATATCTCAATGCAACTGAAACCAATCGCGATGGGCAGCATTTACTGAGAATTTAATGTGTGATGAGTCATGTATCTTACCCTTTGCTTTCATCCCTTAGATGAGCCATCCACCAGAGATAGCCAAGAGGCCGAAAATCCTCCCCTGTCAGCCGAAGCATCAAGGGATGCATGTGTGGCGCATGATCTCAGCACTGACAAGGTAGACACACAAGAACTAGTAACAGCTGGTGGATGGCCTGATAAACAGCAATAGATTGACAGCCTTTAGGCCTAGAAAGGCAACTCAACAGGCTTGAGAAAATGTGTTTCAGCCAGCCCAGTTTACGCAGTAAGCTCCAATCAAGACAAGACAGCTTCAGGCTCCGAGTTAGAAACTTGAAATAGGCCTGCCTATAGAAACGTGGTTTTCATTCCCAAGCCTGCTGGATCTCCTTGCCATGAAGGTGAGGCCTCAGATCCACATTCCTGAGTTTCAAAATATGACATAGTGCCTATTTTTCTTTTGGATGATGGTGAAGTGTGATGGGACAGCATAGAGGAAAAATAGAGGGAGAGATAAGTATTGTCTTTTTAAGATTGATGCAGCTCCAATACGACATATCTGATGGTGACCTCAAGCCTGAGTGGTGGACAGTAATCAAAGACCTGAGCCATGGGTCGAAAACCAGGGACTGAAATGAATGCTGGAAAGTCATGGGTTGGAACACAAAAGCAGAAAACCCCAATCATGAAATTATCATCTAGCCAGGTGGCCAACCCTAGTACAGTAAAGAGGATGGAAGAGAATAGCAAGACCAAGTGTAACTGAAAATGGGGTCCTAACCTGGTGAAATTCCAGCACAGTTCTATATATATGCTGAATCATAGACTCTTACAACACAGTAGGAAAAATTTTGGCCTGTCACGTCTGAGTTAACTCTTTGAAAGAGCTGCCAATTTAGTCCTACATGTGATGTATGCATTGGTTTATTAACCGCCAAATCCGTACCAGCTGCCTGCTACACTGGTCCAGAGGCAATTGAATATTGGCACTTGTTTTCCACTTCCTATTTCAATGAACGTTTCTGCATCAAAGTTGTAGCCTTGACTTTGGTCCCTCCATTCTGAATTAAAGAATTTTCACTTCCAGAAAGGGAAAGACATAAAACATAAAACTCTAAAGTAGTAACTAAGCCAATAGTTCGCGTATAAAGACTTTAATTTACTAGGTAAGGGCAACTATAATTATTGACGATTACAGAGTATCTTCACAAAGCTAAATACATCTCTTATTTGTGCAGGTCTACCATGTCACTGTTCCCACATGATTTGCACCTTCCTCAGGCACACTGCTCACCCACAGCAGTGCTCTGAGCTGAAGCCTGCTTGCCTGTCCAACAATGACTGAATCAAATTACACATTGCGGAGAACATTTAATTACTCTATACCAGACAGGATCAAATTGTACATTGCAAGTGTTAGGTACATCTTGTCCATAAAATCCCTACAACGCAGGAGACCGTTCGGCCCATCAAGTGCATCCACCCTCCAAAAAAGCACCCTACCAAGGCCCACTCACCAACCTATGCCAATAACCCCACCTAACCTGCACATATTTGGACACCAGGGGCAATTTAGCATGGTCAATCCACCTAACCTGCATTTTTGGGCTGTGGGAAGAAACCAGAGCTGTAAAGAGACCGATTTGAAATCTGGTCCAAGCCAAATAAGTGCAACCACACTATCTAGTAATCATTTAAAGTTTAAAAAGAAATAAGTGCAGGAGCAGACTTTGAACGGAAAGTATACTACAATTTATGGAGTCACTCTATAATCTGAAATCTGAGATGTCTGTTCAGTCAGAACTTGTTGTTTTACATACCCAGATGTAGCCTCAGAGCAGAGGTTTTGAATAAACGTTCTGTGATCAGTAAATTTCACCCGATGTGACGAGATGGATCATGGTTAATTTTCCATAATGGTTTACTTAAAATAGCAGCAAGTATTTGGACTTGATCGTTTCAATAGCCATTTATACTGAAAGATAAAACATGCTCCTCACTAGATTACAGGATCTGCAAATTACTCCTATAGTGAACAAAGTTGAGAACATACTACATCAATTAAGAACTCAGTTTAGTGATTTTTAAACCAAGAGGCGATCTAATTTGTCCAGCATTAAGAAGTGACGGAGACCCCCAGAGATGAAGAAGTACCAGGTACTGCTCTCCACTGCCAAAATGCTCACAGGATCATACTGGAATGCAAAGATAATGACCACATTTTTTTCTATTGCAAATCACCTTATTAAACCCTCATCTCGGTCTCCTCTACTCTCATTCCCAAAATCTTCTACTTAGCAAGTGGTTCAGATCTGGGAAGCACTGCCTACGGCAGGTATTGTGGAGGCAGACTCAATTGTGGCTTTCAACAGAGAATTGCATAAGCACCTGAAGAGAAAACCATTGCAGAGATTCAAGGAAAAGGCAGCAACCAAACAAAGAGGCTTTGGGGTGCAGGAGACTATGAAGAGATGAAGAGAGAGTGACTAGCCAATTAGGTTCACACGGTAAATTCTGCTAAATCTTTTTCAAGTTTAAATGTAGAGTAAGAGTCAAGCTCTGACAGACAACTAACATAGTTAGACCATCTTGTTAAACAGAGAACTGCCTGGTCGTGGCAGTTATTTGTCAACAAGCTGAAAGTAGTTGGTTCAATTGGTGATAATTACTGTAGTAGGAAGCTAAACTAACTGGATACTCATTAGAGGGTCACTACAGAGGCTGGGTGAGTAGTGAATTAGTTTCACGTGGGAATTTGATGCACAGGAGGAAAGAGGTGCTTTAAGTAATGTTTAATGCAACTCAAAGAGTGTTAAGTAGTAGTCAGATTTTTAAAAATAAATTTAGAGGGCCCAATTCTTTTTTTCCAATTAAGAGACATTTTAGCAAAGCCAATCCACCTACCCTGCACATCTTTGGGTTGTGAGGGTGAAACCCACCCAGACACGGGGAGAACGTGCAAACTCCACACAGACAGAGACCCGGGGCTAGGATTGAACCTGGGTCCTCAGCGCCGTAGAGAGCAATGCTAGCCACTGCGCCACCCCATTCCACCCCTCTGATGAGATCGCGTCTCACAGTCAGCACCCGGAACAGGGCGGCATAGCTGTGCATGTGTCGCCAAGTGAGCCAGGGCCCTCCGCCCTCAGAGGACACCTGCCAGGGACATCAAAGGCCACGGGACGAGGAAAGCAGCTGGCTACCTCCACCTCTGATGTGCATCCTGGGATCCTGGAGAGACACCTCGACGTAGTGGTAGAGCTCGGAAGGCCAAGCACATCGAGGATCACTGAGGGCACAGGAGTATGGTAGCACTATCAGGAGAGTGGGGACTTGTATTACACATTTAACACCCTTGTGCACAACCATAATGATGCCTCTATCACTTTCTTCTACAATGCGGACTGACCTCCGAATCCTTGATCCCCCCCCCCCCCCCCCCCCCCCCCACCCCTCCATGGCATCCACCCACCCTCTTGCTGTGGACATGTCCCCGGAGCTGTGTTCCATCCACTGGGTGTTCGAATGTTGGCTGCTGCGTGTGGTGTTCAGGCACAGTGTCCATGCATCAATGTGTAATTCGGATGTTAGGCAATGGCCCTCCCATGCTACATGGCCCACTCACCCAGAGGAATCCACTTGGGATGTGTGAAATGCTGAAGTGCTCACTTAACCATGACTGCCAATTCCCTATTAGCAATAGCCTTCAGTCGCACAGCCGGAGACCTCGGCAGTCTGCGGGGGTTTTGGGTGGTCGTTGGGGGAGAGGCAAGTGTTGCCGCTGGAATGAGTACACACGATCCAGGGATTGGCATGGTGGTGCCGGGAGCGGCTCCCCTCCCATGCAGCGTGTCACCCACCCCCAGCCAAGGGTCTACCCCCTCCGAGCATAGGGGCAGCAAGTCCAGTGCCCCCAGGCTCATTTGCCTGTGACCAAAGATGGCTACTCGGCTCCTCACATAAGCCCTTCCGCCAGGTTCACATGTTTCAAAAGGAATACTAATCAATGCCAGCTTGACATTTTGCTGGGGAGGCTGCTGGATATAGGGTGGCTCCTGTTAATTGATGGAAATGGGGCTTAAGTGGTGATAATTGGTTTCTTGCCACGCAACGACGAGAGCCCAATTTTGCCTAAGGGATCATGCCGGTTGCATCGCAAACTGTTTGGCGCCTAGCGCGGTCCTTGGTTTTGGCCTCTCCCGCTGTTCACTGGCATTGTTTCGCTTGAGCGAGAGCGTAACGAGGCTGGAGAATCGCATCCACAGTTTTACATTCTAGGTGGGAGTCTCCCTGTTAACAAAGGGGTTAGCTAACAGAAGCAGAGATAAGAGGGTGCTCTGCAGCTCTTCACAATTAGTCTGCGAGAATGAGCTTGGAGCATGCAGTTAGTTATGTTTTGTATACTATAGGTTTTGGGAGGGTATTGTATTTCGCTGTTTCAATATGGCATTATTGAGGTGTCACCATACTTCTGGGTTCTTCTTTGTCGAGTTACCGGACTTGGCTCGGTGGCCATCTTTGGTGGATTTCTTTACTTAATCTTTTCAATGTCCTTGTTTGGTATTTCTCTTTGGGAATGGCTGACTCCGGATTAAAGTGTGGTGGGGACCTCCGATTCGTTTGTTTACATGGAGTATTCAGGGTCTGAATGGCCCAGTAAAACCAACCACAAAGGGCATTTGTCCATCTTAAGAGTCTACACTCCGATGTTGTCTTCTGTCAAGACCAAACTAGGTTACGTAAGAGTTGGGTCGGGCCGATTTTTCACTCCAATTTTAATGGCTGGGCACAGCAATTTTAATTAATAAGAGAATTCAATTCTCCTTCTGTTGGGATTATAGCCGACCCTAATGGTAGTTAAGTTATTATTTGTGACTCCATGGTAAACACTCCATTAGTCATAGTTAACATTTATGCTCTAACTGAAAAGACACAAACTTTATCAATTCTCTTTTAAACTCTCTCCCAACGTTAACATGATTCCTGGAGATGACCTGAATTGTGTTCTGGATTCTAAATTGAATTGCTCCAAACCTAAATCTCTTGCCCCACCCGGGACGGCTAGATGATTCCAGGCACTTTCTGCTCCCGAACAACAAGAATTTTTTCCATTTTTCACAGGTCCATCATGCATATTCCTGCATTGACTTTTGTATTTTTGATAGGGCTCTCCACCTTTCGGTGGTTGCAGCTGAGCACCAGCGATTGTTATCTCCTACATGACCCATATTTTTGTCGATCTACTGTTAAGAGTCCAGACCTGCCCAACGCTCACCCTCGAGACTAGACACCACTCTGTTGTCAAGACAATAACTTTCGTGAGCGCTTATCTACCTCCCTGGAGAATTATACTGAACTAAACAAATCAGACTCAATTTCTCCCTCCATGCTTTGAGAGGCTCTTACGGCCGTCATTCAGAGGGGGGGGATTATTTCTTATTGGACGTATATGCTGAAGACGGCAAAGGTGGAGCAGCAGAGGCTGGTGGATTCCATCCTAGAGTGGGCCACCAACACTCGCTTGATCCTACTCTGGAGCTACTGGCAAACTAGAAAGAAATTACAGACCCAGTTCGAGCTGGTGTCCACTAGCAAGGCTGTAGGTCAGTTAGAATGCTCTAAGGATACGTTTTAGGAGCATGGGGAGAAGGTCTTCTAGCTCATCAACTCAAAACGGCAAGCAGCTTCATATGAGATCACTAGGATATGCAATCTGGGCAGCGATCTGGTTTCTGCCCCTCACCAGGTCAACACAGCTTTTAGATCTTATTACTGCAACCTGGACAAGTCAGAACCCCCTACAGATAAATTGATCACAGCTGACTTCTTCGATGGTCTGCACATCTCAACTGTTGAAGTGAGAAGAATTGTGAATTAGATTTCCCATTATGCCCGGGCAAGATTTTAAAACGCTGGGACCCGATGGCTTCCCAATCAAGTTTTATAAAAAATTCTCAGAACAGCTCATATGGATATGTTGAACGACTCACTGTCTCAGGGTTCATTACCTCTGACCCTCACTCAAGCCACAATTTCTTTGTTCCTTAAGAGGAACAGGGACCCAGCCGAAGGTTGTTCATACCGACCAATCTCACTTTCTTTTTTTTTCTTATCAGGGCTCAGAGTGTGGACAGGAGCGAACCCCTAATCCAGCTCCTTGCCTGCTCCAAAAACCAATTCAAATTCAAACTGAATCCAATTCATGGTCCCCACAAGAGAGACATACCAGATCTCAGCCAAAAGGCAGAGATCTTGATCTCACTTTTAAACGCTGATGTTAAGCTGCTAGTTGAGGTTCTGGCACTCCAGCTGGAGCCTTGCCTGTCAGATATAATTTTGAAGGATCAAACAAGCTTTGTGAAGGGCTGACAATTCTCATCCAATATTCGTCGCCTTTTAAACATTATTCTTTGTCCCTGCTCAGCACCCGAGACTGAGGTTCTAGTATCTCTGGATGCTGCAAAAGTGTTTGATAGGGTGGAGGAATGGAATGTGATGTGATTATCTATTCAAGATTCTCGGGAGATTTGGATTCGGCCATAAATTTGCCTTCTGGATTAGTCTATGGTATAATCCTCCTACTGCCTCACCTTTCCAATACCAGTTTCTGTTATTTGGGTTACGGGCGACCCATAATTGGGCCTCACTTCATAAATTAAACTATTCAAGCCTGATCGATGTCAAGAGTGGATCTTCAGAGGTAGAACAACCTCCACCTGTCTCTGATGGATAGGATACAAAACAAACCGGGGAAAAACCCGAAATAAATGTACTTCATCGGTTTTTCTTTTTCTTTCAACGGATCGCTATTTTTCTTGCCCAAACCCTTTTTTAATAAGATTAATAAATTGATTTCTACTTTCTTTGGGGGGGGGGGGGGGGGCAGCGTCCCAGAATCCACAGTGTTCTGCTCCAGAGACAGGTGGGTGGGAGATTTGACTCTTCCAATGTTTTTGTTTTAGTATTGGCGTGCGAACATCCAAAAATGTTTGGAGGGCATTAGAACATAGAACATAGAACAGTACAGCACAGAACAGGCCCTTCGGCCCTCGATGTTGTGCCGAGCAATGATCACCCTACTTAAACCCACGTAACCCATAACCCAACAATCCCCCCATTAACCTTACACTACGGGCAATTTAGCATGGCCAATCCACCTAACCCGCACATCTTTGGACTGTGGGAGGAAACCGGAGCACCCGGAGGAAACCCACGCACACACGGGGAGGACGTGCAGACTCCACACAGACAGTGACCCAGCCAGGAATCGAACCTGGGACCCTGGAGCTGTGAAGCATTGATGCTAACCACCATGCTACCGTGAGGCCCCAACTCAATTTGAGACAAAATGGAGGTTTGCTCATGCACTACCTCTAATCTTCAGGCCATAATTGCACCACTATTCTTCTCCTGCTATACTTTCCTCAAATTCAGTGATGGTCTCCTCGGTTTTGGCAGCATTATAAGATCTTTTCCCGGTCTTTTTCAGCCTCTATTTGTAATAATCATCTCTTCTTACCTTCTGGTTTGGACCCTTCACTTAAATCTTGGAAAGCTAAGGGACTTGTGTATTTGTTTGTAGAGGGGAAATTTTCCAGTTTTAGAAAGCTGGCTGACAAATTTCAGTTGCCAATTCTAGCCTCTCTCATTTTCAGATTCGTAACTTTTCCTGTAAAGGTTTCCCCTCCTTTCCTTTGGCCCCATTCTCCTCCTTGCTGAGGCTTTTATCCTTGGCTCAACCTGGCGAGGGGTCTTTTTCGGCTATATTCCTTCGTCCGATCCCACCCCATTGGATGGGGCGAGGGAGAGATGGGAAAGCAAGCTGGGTCCTGTGCTTACTGATGAGGCTTAAGAGGGAGGCTCTCGAGGGTCAGCTCGGCGTCCTCCTGTGCCCGGTTGCGTTTAATACAGTTCAACATCTTACACAAGACGCACTTGACCAAGGCAAGGATGAGTGGGTTTTTTCCAAAAACGTGAAGGACAAGTGAGAGTATTGTTCCCTTGCCCCAGCTAACCACACACCTAAGTTTTGGTCCTGCCCGAAACAGGCCAGCTTCTGGGTTTTATATTTGGTGTCTCAGACTCGCCGTGTTTCACTTTGGGGCTGGGACGGATGTTGTCGCCTTTGCCTCACTGGTAGCCCGGAGCTAAATATTGCTTAGCTGAAGTTCTCCCATCCCACCCAGTTCTTTGGCTTAGCTGGGCGATTTAATGGCATTCCTGCACTTAGATACTATACCATCGGGGGTCAGTGGGGGAGTTCTGTCTTAGATAGCAACCATTTATTTCCTTTTTTAAGGATCTAGACATGTCAGTTGTTAGAGGGTTTAGTTATAGTGTTTACGTTTTAGTTTGTGTTTTTGATTGATTTGTTTGTAACTTTTTGACATTGTATTGTTTGTAACTTTTTGACACTGTATCTTTACATCTTTGTTGGTTGATTGTTACATTGTTAGTGTTATTATATTGTGGTGACCTACCAGGGCCTAGCGTTTAGGCCCGATTGAAACTGGCCATTTTAAATTAAAGATTTGGGCACTTTAGAACAAACCACAGTCGCTACAGCACAGCCTCATGGGGATTTGGACTGGCCAAGTTCGAATACACTAGAGGTCAGACAGGCTGCCAAGACATGTCTGGACCTGTCCTGTCCTGTCAATCAGCCATCAAGAGCTAATCGATCAGATTGATATGCACCAGCCTATTGTTACAAATGCAGGCCGGGCCAGACTCTCGGGCGCCCAGAGTTCCCGCCGTCATCTTATTCGGCAAAATGTACTTGCCAACACGACCACGGGAGATGGACACCTGGGATGTAAGATGGACACCAGGGGCAGGCCCCTTTCGATACCCCATTGGCAAAAGGCCACAGAAAGTGGGTAACGGGCACAAAGCCAGTGGAGGATAAAAACAGGCCCTTGGCAGCCAAAACTTGGCGTGCGAGGTGATCGGAATGGGAAAGGAAAGGACCGCTAGGGAGAACCAGCTTCGTGAAGACTTCAGCAATCAGACCCATAGCCCTACCAAGCCTTCTTTGCAGGTAGTATACACTGAACGTGGGTACCTCTAGTATTTTGTGGGTAATACAGTAGTCCCCCGTTATACCGCGCTCCGCAATACCGCGGTTCGCGATATACGGCGGGGGGGGGGGGGGGGGGGGGGGGGGGGGGGGGGGGGGGGGCCTTATGGACCCCAACTTACTTGACTCATTTTAAACTCTTTTTGAAACAGCACCTTTTTTAGCCGCGATGATTAGACCGATTAGCAGCGATGATTACCCGCGATGATTACTGTAGAACGATTAGCCGCGATGAGTAGCCGCGACCGATTAGCCCGATTACCCAGCCATAAAAGGGATACCTTTTCCAGTGCAGGTATCTTCGAGTTCAGTTACTGTCGTTCAAAATGTTTAAGCGCAAGTCTTACACAGTGAAGCAAAAGATACATTTGATAGACCGGCTTCGAAACGGGGAAACGAAGGCAAAATTATCCAGAGAGACTGGTGTACCAGAGTCAACCCTCCGTGGGTGGGTGAAAGATGAGCCCAATTTAAGAACATATGTTGGGACAGTTTCTCAGAGTGAAGGGCTTACCAGGAAAAAGGCAAGGAACACTAGTAAGATTAACTTGGAGAAGGCTGTGTTCACCTGGTTTGTCCAGGAACAGTCTGGTGGCACCCCCCTATCTGGACCTATCATCAGGACTCAGGCTGAGAAGTTCCATCACCAGCTCCACCCAGAGGACAGCAATTTCGTAGCCAGCAAGGGTTGGCTCCATCGGTTCCGGAAAAGACATGGGATAGGTGCAGTTACCATCAGTGGTGAACAGAGATCCGCCGACTCAGGAGCAGCAGTCGCCTTTCCCGACATCCTCAAGAACTACATGGTGCAAGAGGAGCTGACCCCAGAGCAACTCTACAATGCAGATGAGTCAGGGCTCTACTGGAAGATGCTGCCTGACAAGACCCTAGCTGTCAAGGATGATGCCCACAAGACTCTGGGGTACAAGCAAGCCAAGAACAGGCTCACCATCCTGTTTGCCAGCAATGCCACGGGAACACACAAGCTGAAGCCATTGATTGTGGGCAAATTCAAGTCTCCTAGATGCTTTCACCACATCAACATGGAGAACCTACCCATTACCTACCAGAACTCTGGCAAAGCCTGGATGACAGCTTCCTTATTTGAGGAGGGGTTCTTCAAGTTCTTCGTACCTAGTGTCAGGGACCACCTTAGTGCCCGCAACTTACCTCAGAAGGCCACACTCCTACTGGACAACTGCTCAGCCCACCCTCAGGGAGATGTTCTCAAGACCAGAGACGGGCAGATCCAAGTGCTCTATCTCCCAAAGAACACCACCAGCAAGATCCAGCCATGAGATGCTGGCATCATTCAGACCTTCAAGTCTGTATACAAAAAGGAACTGATCCTGGAAATGATAGACTCTCCTCTCACTGTCCCAGATTACCTGAAAGCCATCACCATAAAGGATGCCTGTTATCTGGCAGGGAAGGCCTGGGGAGCTGTGACGGAGAAGACCATCGCCAAGTGCTGGAACAAGGCCCTAGGAACAGCACTCCCACGACCCCAACATTACCCGGATGAAGAGGACTTCGTAGGCTTTTCTGAAGCAGAGATCAGGGCAGCTGAGGAGAGGCTAGAGGACCACCTGGATGAGAACCTAACACTCCAGGATTGGGTGAACAGGTGGGCAGCAGCAGAGGACGACATGGCACCCGCAGAAACATTCACAGAGGAGGAGATCATCGACCAGGTCACCCAAGGAGGCAGAAGAAGAAGAAGAACCCCAGCCCACAGTGGCAAAGAGCCACTCGGATGCCATCACGCACCTGAAGTGGCTCATAGCATACACAGAGCAACAAGACTTCGACCCGATATACATCCTACACCTGAAGAACCTCCAGAGGCAAGCACAAGTCAAGAGGAGGAAGGGGATGTGCCAGAAGAAACTCACAGACTTTTTAAAATGATTTTTAAAAATATGCTTCTAAGTACAATTTTAAGTATATTATTGTATGTATATATTATTGTATATATTTTAATAAATTTAAAACTTGATTTAAGACTTGAACGAACTTTGATGTTTTTTTATTTAAAACGCCCTTCCATTCAGCACAGTCAGCGATGTTTCCTCTCATTCATTCATTTGGATATCCGCCATCTTGGATATCCGCGGCTCGGATACAATGCGGGTGGCTGTCTTGGACCCGAACACCCGCGGTATAACGGGGGACTACTGTATAAGAATTAATTCTGTTAAATAAATATTGTTGAATTTTGAAATTGCATTGGTGGTTTGTTCTCATAAATAAAAATACTGTTGGTAAAACCTTTGGGCAACTGAACTGGTCGAAAGTACCTAAGGTTTTACAGGTACAACAATATAAAACTTCAATAAATATACTATATAAAAAAAGTATACAGCACAGAAATTTGGTAGTATTAAATGGTGTTTATTTTAATGCAATAAGCATAGCAAGGAGAGCTGATGAGCTGAGGGCACAAATAGACACACGGCATCACAATATCATTACTATACCAGAAACATGGCTTAAAAAGAGGCAAAATTGGCAGGTCAACATCCCTGAATGTAGATTGTTCAGACAGGGTAAAGGGGGTGCTACAAAATTGGGGGAAGCAATATTATTGGTTAAAGAATCACTTGCAGCTGTAAGGAGGGATGATATACTTCATAAATCATTGAATGAAGCCAGATCGAGCTCAGAAATAAAAATGGAGCAGCAACACTACTTGGAGTGTACCATAAATCCCTAATAGTGAGAGGGAGATAGAAGAGCAAATATGTAGGCAAATATTTGAGTGCAAAAACAGTAGGGTATTAAATTTGGAGACTTATCCTAAGATCAACTGGTCAACTGGAATGCAAGCAGTATGAAGAGCACACAAGGCACAAAATTATTAAACTGCATTCAAGAGAACATTTAGTTTTTTTTTTTAAAACGTGAAGCAACCGAATCAGGAAACTGCACCCATATTAGCCTTAGAGCAATGGCAGCTAAAATATTATGGTATCAATTTGAAAGAAATACTCCCAACTGATGCCAGCTATGCAGACCACTCCTTCACTGTTGCTGGGTCAAAATATTGGCATTTCCTCCACAACAGCTTTGTTGGTGTATCTAAACCACATGAGCTGCATTGGTTCAAGGTGGTGGCTCACAACCACCTTTCCAAGAGCAATTAGAAATGGGCAATTTTGGTATGAATAATATGGGGCATTGCATAATTTACTCTTAATGAACATAGATCGAGAATCCACAATGAGCTAAGTGGTAAAGTTGCATTTTATGTAGCCAGCAATCTTAAAAGGTCATTAACCTTTACAAGCTTTTGTCAATAGCTATTTAATTTGCTTTGATAAAGAAACGTATACTGAACATGAAATGCCAAACTAAGGGTTAAAATTTAAATTGGGTTACATCTCCCTGATTTATTCACGCTCTTGATTTTCCCACTTTTATATTTCTCTAGATTACCATCTTGAAAGCATTTAATTGGCTGATAGTTGTTGCTAGATGATCTGGCACAGCTTTCAGCTATGCCTGTAAACGGCCGTGTCAATATTAGATTTACTTTTGTTTTGCTTGTATGCATGTTCTAATGAAGGCAAGGCTGTTTTGTTAAATTTGTCTTCACCAATGCCTAATCCAAGATAAAAACTTGGGGAAAAAATTAACACGGATGCGAAAACAAAAACTAATCTAAAACACACTATACACCTCTGTAGATATTGAATAGCAATGAAAGAAAATTAAACAATTACAAACAGATAAAAGCCAAGTGCATATTATGAAGAACTTCACATGAAAAACAATCAAGACCTGGCACAGTTATCTGCACTGTCGAAAGAACCATAGGTTTCTTTGATTGTACAGGTTGAGCATTCCTTATTTGAAATGCTTGGGGAGTGTCTCGCATTCCAGAATTCTTTGATATTTTGGAATATAGGTATACAGTAGTTGTGAAACGTTGCATAGCTAGCGGATCTTGGATGACACCGTATTTTTTTTTACTGGAAACATGATTTCGGCGCTCGAAAAAAAGTGCAGATTTCAGAGCTTTTCAAATTTTGAATAAGTGAAGTGGACCTCTACTTTTGTATGAGGGCCAAGTTGCCACAATAAAAAGAGATCAAATAATGAGAAGCTGGGTTAAATGGCACAAAGGGCAGGGACTATTTATTTAAAGGACACAGGAGCAGACGACCCCCATGGGATTTTGACATAACAGTAACCTTCTTATGCGTGCACTAATTGAGGTTTCCCAGAATGACTCAAGCCAGGCATGCTGTCAAACGCGCAAATGTGAACCGATGTTTGAGGTGAGGGAATTCGGAACTACATACGGCTCACCTCTAAGAGCTGTAAAACTAAATTGTACGGACAAAAAAATTACTGTTTATAGACAGAAGACATGGGCAGAAAGGATTAAACAAAATTGAAGAATGCCACTGTAAAAAGCACAACCATCTTTACTATTCTGGCCTCCCAATGGGATTTATTTGTAATGAGCACATCACTGCTTTGTCATAACTGAAAATACCGTAACCCTTTAAATGCCATGTTTCTACTAAAGAACGGTGAGAATTATTCAACAGGTAACCATCAGGGCCCCAGACTGCAGATATTATAAACTAGAATAGAACTTAGAAGTCCACATATACAGCAAATATGTTTCAGCAATAAAAATGTTGTCTATTTTAATGCTGTTGAAGCATTATTACTTACAAAGTTCATTCCAGCACAAAAATATACAAAATCTTTCATTGCTATTCTTGAAATTTAATGAATATAGTTTCTGATGACAGCAAGTCACTTGAACTTTGAATATACTATACATATCAAACTAAGAAGTCATGAATGAGCTCCTTGGATGCCGAGTACTAGCATCCTCCATTTTATGTGATTGGGTTTGAGGAACAACTTGAATGATGAGAAGTTGCTTCAGACTGTTTAAATACTTTGTAAGACTGGAAGGGACAACCTGGGATCAATCTCCAGAGACCTGAATTCCATGAATACTTTTGTCATCTGCATGCAAATTTTCCCAATGAATTTTTAAATGATCTTCCAAGCTCCAACTTAAGCAAATGACAATTTGGATCCCAAATTATCTGACACAGGAAGAAAAAGGTATTGATCAATGGGTATTTTTGTGATTAGATTGTGGGGTTCTGTAGGGCTCAGTACTTGGTCCCTTGCTTTTTTATGCTTTGGGACTGGAACATAGAGATTGTGATTGAGAAGTTTGTGTATGACAATAAATTGTTCATTTGATTCATAAAGAGGAAGCAGACTGTAGACTGCAGGAAGGTATAAATGGGCCAGTCAGATTGGCAAATGAAATACAATCCAGAGAAGTGAGGTCATGTATTTGGGGAAGTATAACAAAGTAAAGGAATACAAAATAAATGATAGGACAGGAACAGAGGCACTTTGGAATGCATGTCCACAGATCCCTGGAGGTGAGTGGACAGGTGGATAAAATGGTCACTGACGTCATACTTGCCTTTATTAAACCGAGACATAGAATAGACGAGCTGGTATGTTACGCTGGAAGTACACAAGACACTAGTGAGACCACAACTGGAATACTGAATGCAGTTCTGATCACCACACTATAAGAAAGGTGTGATTACACTAGAGAGGGCACAGTGTTGAGGATGTTGCCTGGAGTGGAGAATTTTAATTATGATGTAAGGTTGGATAAATTAGAGTTGTCTTCTTTGGAACAGAGGATGCTGAGGTAGACCTAATTAAAATATATAAAATTATGAAGTGTCCAGATACAGTGGGTAAGAAAGCCTTTGGGTTGAGGGGTCCATAACATGGGGGTAAACATTTGGTTAAGAGGTAGGAGACTTGGGTGGGTTTGAGTGGAAAGGTTTTCCACTGAGTGCGGTGGGGATCTGGAACATGCTGCATGAAATGGTAATAGAGGTAGATATCCTCATCACATTTAAGATGTACTTTATATGGGCAGCACGGTGGTGCAGTGGTTAGCATTGCTGCCTCACGGCGCCGAGGTCCCAAGGTTCGATCCCGGCTCTGGGTCACTGTCCGAGTGAAGTTTGCACATTCTCCCTGCGTTTGCATGGGTTTTGCCCCCACAACCTAAAGATGTGTAGGGTAGGTGGATTGGCCACGCTAATATGCCCCTTAATTGGAAAGAATGAATTGGGTACTCTAGATGTACTTCATATGTACTTGAAGTGTTGTAATTTACAAGCCTATGGACCAAGTGCTGAAAAACAGAATTAGGCTGGATGATTCCTTCTCGGCAGCGCAGGCACAAATGAGCTTAATGATCACCTTCCGTGCTGCAAATTCGTATGCTTCGATAAACTCCAACTTACTCACCCTCATTCCATTTCTCTACTCATCGACTTTCACTAGATCCACACCCTTACAGCGTTCTTTTCAAAACCTTTCTCATATTGCCTCTGCAATATCCTCCAGCCCTATGTCCCTACTGACACCCTTTGCTTTTCTAAAGTACATCTCACCCTTCTTTCTTTTGCCATCTTACCTATATTCTGGCATTCATGGTAGCACAGTGGTTAGCACTGTTGCTTCACAGCACCAGGGGCCTAGGTTCGATTTCCGGCTTGGGTCACTGTCTGTGCAGAGTCTGCATGGGTTTCCTCCGGGTGCTCCGGTTTCCTCCCACAAGTCCCGAAAGACATGCTTGTTAGGTGAATTGGACATTCTGAATTCTCCCTCTGTGTACCCGATTAGGCACCGGAGCGTGGCAACTAGGGTATGTTCACAGTAACTTCACTGCAGTGTTAATGTAAGCCTACTCGTGACAATAATAAAGGTTATTATTATTAGATCTTTGTGGTGTATTATCTTTCTCCATTTTCAAAAGCCTCCTTAAAACCTAATCATTAACCGTGACTTCTGTCCAATAAGCCCTTCCCTAATACTTCTGGTCCTCCACATTTAAGCTCAAGCCTAATCACACTGGTCTTCAGATGTTCACTCACTTGACATCATGTCAGCATGTGAATGAGCGTGACATCAAGGAGTCCTAGTAAAATTGAACTAAATGAGAATCATTGGGGAAATGCTTCGGAAATCAGAAGCACAAAGGGACTTGGGAGTCCTTGTTCACAATTCTCTTAAGGTTAATGTGCAGGTTCAGTCGGCAGTTAAGAAGGCAAATGCAATGTTAGCATTTATGTCAAGAGGGCTGGAATACAAGACCAAGGATGTGCTTCTGAGGCTGTATAAGGCTCTGGTCAGACCCCATTTGGAGTACTGTGAGCAGTTTTGGGCCCCGTATCTAAGGAAGGATGTGCTGGCCTTGGAAAGGGTCCAGAGGAGGTTCACAAGAATGATCCCTGGAATGAAGAACTTGTATGAGGAACGGTTGAGGACCCTGGGCCTGTACTCGTTGGAGTTTAGAAGGATGAGAGGGGATCTTATTGAAACTTACAAGATACTGCGAGGCCTGGATAGAGTGGACGTGGAGAGGAATGTTTTCACTTGTAGAAAACACTAGAACCAGAGGACACCATCTCAGACTAAAGGGACGATCCTTTAAAATAGAGGTGAGGAGGAATTTCTTCAGCCAGAGGGTGGTGAATCTGTGGAACTCTTTGCCGCAGAAGGCTGTGGAGGCCAATTCACGGAGTGTCTTTAAGACAGAGATAGATAGGTTCATTATTAAGGGGGTCAGGGGTTATGGGAGAAGGCAGGAGAATGGGGATAAGAAAATATCAGCCATGATTGAATGGCGGAGCAGACCCGATGGGCCAAGTGGCCTAATTCTGCTCCTGTGTCTTATGGGGGAACTCTAGACTGGTTGGAGTCATATTTAGCAGAACAGAAGATGGTTGTTAGTGACCAATCATTACCGTTCCAGGACATTACTCAGAGGAACTCTTGCAGCAATGTTCAAGGCCTAGCAAACTTAAGCTGCTTCATCAATGAACTTCCCACAGGATCAGAAGTGAGGATGTTCCTTGATGATTGCAGTGTTCAGTATCATTTGCAATTCCTCAGATACTGAAGCAGTCCATGCCTGCATGCAGCAGACCTGGACAACATTCAGATTTGGATTAACTGGTAACATTTGTGCCATATAAATACCAGGCAACTACCATCTCGAACAAGAGAGAATCTAACCATCTCCCCATGATATTCAATGGAGTTACCATTTCTGAATCCCCCGCCATCAACATTCTACTGTCATCTCTGACCAGAAACTGAACCAGCACAAATATACTGTGGCTACAAGAACAGGGGAGAGGGAATTCTGCAGCAAGTAAATCACCTTCTGACATCCCATGGCCTCTCCACCATCTAGTAGGCACATGTCAGAAGCGTGAAGGAATATTCTGCACTTGCTTGGATAAATGTGGCTTCAACAAACACTCAGAAGCTTACCATCAAGCAAGTCAAAGCAGCCTACTTGTTCGGTACCTCATCCACTACTACTGCACAGTGACAAGTACGTAACACAAAGATGCATTGCAGCAATTCACCAAGTCTCCTTCAACAGCACCTTCCAGCGGCTCATCAACACCATCTGAAGGGCAGTTAGCGATGGCAAACAGATGCTAGCCTTGCCAGAAACACACTTATTCAGAGAACAAATATGGTTTGAAAAACACTGAAATAGTTGTAAATTATTACAGAGCAGACTCAAAAGATAACCTTGGCTGCAATCATCTTTGCATGTGCACTCCACTGCTTGAAGGAAAAAGAAAGCAATTACATTTGGGTCCGACCATTACAATACTTAAATAAAACAAAATCCTTCGCCCATGGAGTGACCTCCCCAAATAACAGGTAGAATTTTTCAGCAATGGGATATAAAATATGTCCATTAAAATATTCAAAAGAAGCCTATCAGTATGTTTTTTTGAGTGAAACTTCAAGTGCTGCCACTGCCATAATGGAGATCCAGGCAAGCTTCTATCCTTCCTGGCAATGTGCAAGCACATATCCATTCTGAATGATACCTTTCCTAGTCTTGACCCCTTCCTTCTGAAGGTATGTCTGCACGGAGAGAAGAATTTGTTTTTCTATTTTAATAGTTTTACAACATTACTAGAAATGTTTTGAGATTTAATGCTAATTAATTTCATAGGACTAGGATATAACATGGGTGAAATATTATGATTCTGTCATCAGCATTCTCCTTTTCCCTAAAAGCATCTGACTAACATAATATTTACCATTAGGCTGGATCCCTGCCATCCCATTTCATTTGAACATGCATTTTGTGTTTGTTAAAAAATAAACCTGGGGAGCAGAGGTTCAAATTTGTTTACTGTTCAATTTGTTGCAGGGTCAGACAATAATATTTTGTCTGCCTAATCAGCACAAGAATCAATTTATTCTGATAAATCAGACAGTTTCTGGTCTTATGGTCCTGAAAAAGTGTTCAGTATATCCGTGAGTTAGCCAATGTTTACAGTATTTAATAGACTAGTTTTCACAAACAAAAATTATTTCATAATGTATTCTTACATAACGCTAATTTTTCAAATAAATTCTCAAAACACAAGATCCAAAAATGTTTCAGAAAAAAAATAATTTTTTTTAAAAAGCAACCAAAATAAAGAGGGGCCAAAATAAAGAGGGGCCTGCTGCGACTGACTTGGCCAGCTGCCAATCAAAGGAGCCCAATAATTCAAAGCTTCTTTAAATTGAGTTTAAATCACTTGGGAAAAACAAGTTCAGTTTCTTTTCAACCTCTCAACCAAAAAAGTACATCCTCAGCAACCTTTTCTTTTGTTTTCAGGCACTTGTGAGCAGTTCATTAATAGAGAAAAAGCTGTTGCTGATATTTACCCGAAGGCTTCAAAAGTTTAACCTCCACTGCTGCTTCACAGCACTAGGGAAGCGGGTTCGATTCCTGGCTTGGGTCACTGTCTGAGTCTGCACGTTCTCCGTGCGTTTCCTCCGGGTGCTCCTGTTTCCTCCCACAAAAGTCCCAAAAGATCTGCTTGAATTGGACAGTCTTAATTCTCCCTCAGTGTATCCGAACAGGTGCCGGTTAGGGGATTTTCACAGTAACTTCATTGCAGTGTTAATGTAGCCACCAGGTTCAAGTCCAACAGGTTTGTTTCAAATCACTAACTTTCGGAGTGCAGCTCCTTCATCAGGTGAATGTAAGTAACATTTATTCATCTGATGAAGGAGCTGTGCTCCGCTAGTGATTTGAAACAAACCTGTTGGGAACTTAACCTGCTGTTGTAAGACTTCTTACAGTGTTAATGTAAACCTACTTGTGACACTAATAAAGATTATAAAAGTCTCTTGGGTGGTAATTCAAATCGTTACAAGGTGATGGGTCACATGCTGACATACGCTGGAAAATTCCACGAGATTGTAAATTCTCCAGGATTTCTGGGTAGATACCCAACTAAAGCCCAGGTTTTTGAGACAGTAAAAACTCTAAAGAATGCACTGAATGTCTATTCAATGGTAATTTCATGGTAAAATTTAATCATTTGACAAAATATGTATTTTAGATTAAAACTAGTTGGCCAACTGAATTTTAATAACCAAGATAAACCGTCAATTTTAAAAGTTTTATTGTGCCCTTTTTAAATAACATTTTATTGTTAGGTTCTCGAATG